>NC_029774.3:120228957-120231031 GCF_000817695.3 Arachis duranensis | reverse complement strand
AGTCTCTAATAACAATATACTCCTATTTTCCTTTCAAGTAGTGGCAATTAAGCCAAACAAAATGTTAGTACTTGATGTTTATCTTACCCACCAAATTCATTAACAAACTTGGGTTAGTTAAACATTCTTTAATCAAAGTTCACTACTCACCAAATAGGAAGAAGACAAGTGATCCCAACCAAACAGGAGCATAGTTGTATGGTTGTGACTTGTGAGTTGACAAATTTCATCATCCCTTTTTTTCTCTGAAGCAGACAACAACTTAATTAACTGTTACAAGCATGCCTGCCCTTATGTGCAAAACCATATAAATTCGTCAAATCTTAATTAGCAAAACTTTAGCCACAAGCAATCCCAACATAAAAAGTCATTAGGAGAATATTTGAACATGTGTTGCCTGGTCAAAACTAGCTAGGTTGAAATATGTGTGAGTGCCAATTATATTCCTTCTTCTTCAGGTTAAAGAAAAGGATCAACTGTATTCACTACTATTCACTCAACTTTTTATATTATTTTTTCTTTTTCAAATAAATCCCCCACCATGCATGCATGTATGCTCTCCTTTTCGGTTTCGGACTTTATTGAAGGCCTTCCCTTCAGTGCACTATAGCAATGTAAAACGATATTTAATACATCAACAATAATAATAAAGTAATTTTATTATTAATATTGTTTCTCAATTGTGAAAGCAAATCTAATATAAAGACGAGAATTCGAGTTTTGTCTAATATGGTTAAGACTCATATTTTAGTAAGTGATTTATAAATAGTTTATAAGCACTCATTGAATAAATATTTCTAATTAATATTAATCAGATTGAACTCTAGATTTTTTGGTCATCGAAATTTTATATCATAAAATTATTTTTTAAAAAAAAATTAAACTGATAAAAGAGTTATATGAATAGTTATATTTTTAACGAAAAAAAATAATAATTGTATTTTATTATATATGCGATTACACGAAGGTTCAAGCATGACGTAAGAATTATGTGGCTAATTTTAAGTGATAAACAATTTTAGGGTTTCAGCACTCATATTGTGTTAGTTCATGACGAGATAATTACAGCATCGTTCAAGAACTGCATCCTAGCTAGGGGATAAATTTGGGTCCAGGTGGGGGCTTTAATTTTCGTGTTACTTGAAGAAATTATGGTTTATTCATCATGAGAAGTAAAACCTAACGAGCATAATATAATTAGAAAGTGACATCCAATATGAAAAAGTATTTAATAAATGCCTCAGTGAATAATATGGTCGAGAGATATTGAGTGCTTGAGTACTTGTTACTTCATCTTAAAAGTTTAAAGTTCAAATTTTATTTTAATAAATAATGCGTGCTAGGATTGCTACTTGGTTAATTTATTGCTTTTGTGTTAGTTGTACTGCCTTTATGATCTTGTATTCTCTTTTAGTTGTTTGTGGTATTTTCTTGTATTTTTTTACTGTATTTATCAATTATAAAATGAGTTTAATTAGAAAATTAACTTTTTTAACCAATAACTTTTGTTATTTTAAATTTTAAATCTTAAATTTTAATTTAAAATTTAAAATTTTTTAAAAATAAAAATTAAAAATAATTATCCAATAAAATTACTCATTTTATGGGGTCTTCAACCCCACTAGTCCACCACCATTAGAAAAATTATTTAAACTCTTCAAAGTATATAAATTCGTATAGGGTAAAGTATATTTTTTGTCCTTTAAGTTTGGTAAAAGTTTTAAAAATATCTTTAAGTTTTATTTTATTTTAATTTTGTCTTAAAAAAATTTTATTTGCATTAAATATACCATCGACGGCTAAATTTTCAAGAAATTTAAGACCAATAATCTAGCAATAATGCATGAAAATTATACTTGATTTGCTTGTATTGAGGGTTATTCTTATGAAGTTGTTGTTGAATTGGTCTTAAATTTTTTTAAAACTTAGCCATCAAAAGTATATTTAATGCAAATAAAAAATTTTTAGGACAAAATTGAAATAAAATAAAACTTAAGAATATTTTTAAAACTTTTGTCAAACTTCAAAGACAAAAAATATATTTTACCCTTATATATATAATCGATAAAAGAGT
>NC_029774.3:120202015-120228952 GCF_000817695.3 Arachis duranensis | reverse complement strand
TATTTTAATAATTAGTTTTAATATATATTTAGCATAGTTAATCATTATATATAAATACAAGTTTAATTTATACATCTTTTTACACTAGTTACTGATACGAAAATAAATTTATTAATATTAGTCAATTCTTAATTAGTTAAAATTAGTCAATTTTAGAGAATTTAAGTCTATAATTTAAAATTTAGGATTAAAAGATTATAATTTAGAGTTTAGATTTAAGATAAATAAAATAATTTTTTAAAAAGTAAAAAAAGTTATATATAGTATAATTATCAGAATTTAATTAGTAATTGGTCAAAATGTAATTGTATCCATTTATTAATTCAATGCACAAGATTCTCTCTTTCTTTCTCTCTCTCTTTCTCTCTCTAACTCAAATTTCTGATACCTTCCATGATATTATAGCTTCAGTTATGATCCATAAAAAAATCCACAATTTTCGCTCCTAACAATCAAGCATTGTCGTTAATAGCCAACTTTCTAACAACAATCAAGCTCAATGAAAATAATCACAAAGCATAGAAATGCTAAGCCCTAGCATGCATTAAGGCGAACCAATTGCAAAATCACATCAGCAATGGATTAGTTCCAAGAAGGTTTGTCAATGATAAAGACAAAGCAGAAGGAAATGTCTCTCAGGAATTTGACAATTGGGAGCAACGAGATCAATGCTTAGTCGCATGGATACTATTAGCGATGGATGAGACGTTTGTGCACAAAGTTGTAGAATACGAGTTTGCATACGAGGTCTGGGAAGCGTTAGAAGAAAATTTTGCAGCAAGATTGAAATCAAAGATGGGAGTGCTAAAAACTCAGCTCAAGTCAATCAAGAAGTTCAATTCTACAGTCGCATAATATATAACCAAGATTAACAAGGTAACAAATGCGTTAGTAGCTTTTGGAGCACTATTGTCCAAAGAGGAATATTTTGAGTTTGCATTAGGAGGCTTAAATGTAGAGTTTAGTACTTTCATCACCATGATCAATGAAAAATCTGAGCACATGTCAATCAGTGAGTTTGAATCCCAACTTCTTGCTCAAGAAGAGGTAAACGAATGGTTTAGAAAGTCATATTTAACTATGATGCATGCTAATTTAGTTAAAAAAGAACCAGAATCTGAAAAAGAAGAAACCAGATATCTTGAGTATGATAACTATGGAAGAGATTATGGAAGAGGCCAAACTAGTAAAAGAGGTAGAGGAAGAAACTTTAGAGGAAGACGCTCTTAGTGGCAAGGTCGCGAACCCCAATGCCAATTGTGCGGAAGGATTGGCCACATTGTCTGGCAATGTTACCATAGATTGAACCCCAATTATCAAAATTCTCAGCTGCAAAACTCAAATGACCCTCCCCCACCCAATGTCTATTTTCATCATGAACTCCATCTTCAATCCCTCCTTATAGTTCCATCCAGCAACTTGGATTTAGGGTGATATCCAGATTCAGGCGCCTCTCACCACATCACTTTTGATAAGATGAACCTGGTCTCTAGCTCAGAATATGATAGACCTAAATAGGTGTTTAGAGGTAATGAAAAATGTACGAGTATTGCTAATATTGGAAGATCTATCATGCATGCACCTAAATCAAACAAGTTTTTTAAACTTTAGAATTTGATATATGTTCCAACTATCTCAAAAACTTTGGTCAGTGTTTCAAAATTCGCATTAGACAATAGAGTAATTTTCAAATTTTGGCCTTATACATATACTGTAAAATGCCAGGAGTCAAAGAAAATCCTCTTACAAGGCAAGCTTAGAAACGGTCTGTATAAGTTTGAGGATGTTCAGATTTCAAGGTCAATTTGGAATGCATAAAAAGTAAAAGAATTCAGCAATGATTAAAAGCATATGTATGCAAACATTGCTACAAAAAGACTAATACAAAATTAAGAAAGCATGACAAGCTCAGAATCAGCAAAAGACTATAATATCACAGCAAAAGTCACAAATAGTAGTGGGAGTAGCTTAGATTGTAACATT
This sequence comes from Arachis duranensis, assembly GCF_000817695.3. Taxonomy (NCBI): domain Eukaryota; kingdom Viridiplantae; phylum Streptophyta; class Magnoliopsida; order Fabales; family Fabaceae; genus Arachis; species Arachis duranensis. The sequence continues at coordinate 120,226,969 of NC_029774.3, read as the reverse complement.
GATAGTAAAATTGATAATGAATCTAATGAGAATGTTGTAAACAATCAAAACAATTATGACAATGTAACATTTTCTTTTGCAAATAAATAAGAGTCAAATAAAACTTTCAATAAGTGTTTTATAAACTCTGACCAATCTAAACATTCAATTCTTACTGCATCTGCAAATTCTGAACTCAACTACATTCATCTCATCTCATACTGTATTTGCATAACTCTATAACTTCAAACCTTGACAGCAACTCTCACACTCCAACAGATTCACCACAAATAAACCCACACCAAACCTCTACTACTACTCCTTGCTATAATCCCTCACCCCTTCACCTCATCATATCAGCATCTCACTTGACCCATGGCACAGAAAGCTTGGTCATCCCTCCACCCAAATAACCAAATACATACTGAGCAGCAATAATATCTCCATACCAAAAACTAACTCAACCACAAATCCTCAGCCTTGTAAAGGCTGCTACATTAATAAAATCCATCAACTACCTTTCCTCCCTTTAACACTCAATACACTCAATCTTTAGAACTCATCTATTCAGATATTTGGAGATTAGTACTAACTCCCAGCAAGTCTAGTCCTTTATTGATGCCTTCAGCAGATATACATATACTTATATCTTAAATGCAAAATCCCAAACCTTCAATATCTTCTGTCAATTCAAAACATCAATAGAAACCAAAACAAGCCATAAAATCAAGTCTTTACAAACTGACAATAGGGGGAGGGGAATATATGCCCACAGCCTTCACCCGGATTATTAACTCCCACGACATCCAACTAGGCTATCATGCCCATACACACATACACACAAACATCAACAGAATAGCTATGCTGAAAGAAAGCGCATGTATCTAACCGAGACCTCATTAGCACTCTTGTCTCAAGCATCCTTACCTCTATTCTTTTGGGATGAAGCCCTTCTTATTGCAAGCTACCTAATCAATCGGTTATCCATGTAAGTGCTCAATCTCAAATAGCCAATTGAAATATTTTTTTAGCAAATTTCAGATTATAATTTTCTCAAACCATTCGAATGTGCCTGTTTTCCCTCCTGAGGCCATACAATCGCCACAAATCTAATCACAAATCTCACAAGTGTGTCTTCATTGGCTCCAACCAAAATCATAAGGGAGACAAATATCTATCCCCAACTGGCAGAGTTTACATAGCTAAAAATATCGTGTTCAATGAAAATGAATTTCCCTTTCTCTCCTTCTTCAGCAAAGTCTCTCCGAAATAAACTCTCTCATCCACAACAACTATCCTCACAATGACATACACAATCCTTCCCAAATCTCAAAACCAATCCTCTCTCTCACAGTCCAACCACACCAACCCACAGTCTTAGATGTTTATGATGCATCTCCCACTAATATCAATACTATATATACTTCATTGCCTATTACATTAGTTTCCTTTCCTAAAAATTTTGCATCTTCTACTACTCATAAATTTTTACATACAACACCGAATGAGGCTCTCCCTTCACAGGTCATGCCCAGTTGACAAGCACCAGCGGCTTCCGTTCCTCTTCAGCAAACCTAAATTATTCATCCTATGTAGTCCAGAAGCAAAAGTGATATCTTCAAACCAAAGACACTCACGGCCACAATCTCCAAAGCCGCTGATTCTGCTGCCCAAATAGATACTGCTTAACTTCTTCTGAAGACAATTACTAAAGTCCTTGTCCACCCCCGATGGAAGTGGAAGGCCACAATGGAAGAGGAATATAACGCGCTTTTAAAGAACAATACCTGGAAACTTGTTGATCCACCACCAAACTCCACAACAATTGGTTGTCGATGGGTTTTTAGAGTCAAATGGCACCCTAATGGGACTATCCAAAAATACAAAGCTAGGCTAGTAGTCAAGGATTTTCATAAAAAAATAGGGATAAATTATTATGAGATTTGTCAGAGTAGTATTAACTGTAGCACTTGCAAAAGGGTGGAGAATCTATCAATAGGATTTCAACAATGCCTTCCTTAACGATAGTCTCCATGAAACAGTTCACATGTCACAACCAGAAGGTTTTGTCTCGCAGTCATCCTATCAATTTTGCAAGCTTCAGAGGTCTATCTACAGCCTCAAACAGGCTCCTCGAGCTTGGTTCACCAAGTTAAGCTCGACCCTTCAACAATTCGGATTTATCAACACAAAGTTTGATGTCTCCTTATTCACCAGATTCTCGCCCTCTTTTACTACCTACATTGTTGTCTATGTTGACAACATCCTGGTCACCAAAAACTCAGAATCAGAAATCAACAATCTCATTTCACAATTACACTGTGTCTTCTCACTAAAAGTCTTAGGTGAAATCGGTTACTTTTTTGGAATAAAAACTAAAAGAGAGCCAAATGGATCTATGACTTTAACACAGACAAAAATATATCAAAGACTTACTGAAAAAGGCTGATATGAGCAATGCTAAGCCAATGCCCACGCCCATGACTGCTGCCCTAAAAGTATTAGCCTTTGAAGGTATCCCTTTCGACAATCCAACCTTGTACATGTCGGTTGTTAGAGGACTATAATATGCTACACTAGACCAAAAATCTCTTATGTTGTTAACAAGGTAGCTCAATTTCTGCACTGTCCACTTGAGACTCACTGAAAGGTAGTAAAAAGGATCTTACGTTACTTGTCAGGAACAATGCATCATGATCTCCACTTCAGTTCTTCTCTAAACCTAAGAATCTACAGCTTCTGTGACTTATATTGGACAAGTGATGTTGATGATAGAAAATTCACAAATGAATTTGATATGTTTCTAGCTTTGAACTTGGTGTCCTCAGCCAGTAAAACATAAACGGCAGTATTGAAAAGCATCATAGAGACTAAATTTAGAGAAATCACTGACACATTATGGAAATGAAACTAGTCTGTTCCACTAAGCCAGTCATCTATTGTGATAATCAAAGCGCAGTGATGCTATCATCAAATTCAATCATGCACAACAGATCCAAACACTTTGTTTTCAACCAATCTTCTGTCAGAGATTATGTTGTTAGGAAAGAAGTTTTTGTCTAATACATTCCAGCACAAGATCAATTAGCCGATACTCTCACCAAAACTTTGTTAGCATCAACCTTCCTAAAATTTAAAAAACAACTAAGAGTTTAAGAAGCACAGCAACAATTCTAGCTAAAATATTAGACAGTTAGAGTATGAATCTCAGAATAACCGGTGCAGGCAGAGTTAGTTAGCCACTGCCAAAATCAGTTTAAGTTCACCCTAGCTTATACTCAATATAAATGCCCAAAATGTAATTGTATCCATTTATCAATTCAATACACAAAACTCATTTTCTCTCGCTCTCCTTCTTTCTCTCCCTCTCTATTTCTCTTTTATCTCTTTTAAGCTCAAACTTCTGTTAACTGAATGATCCAGAAAAAAAATTAAATAATTATGTAAAAGTAAACTCTACTATTTATAGTAATAAATATCACTTTTTAAAACAATGTTATACGCTTTTTTTTGTGTCTCAATTTTTTTTTTGTTTCTAATGTTATACTTATTACATTCTTTTAAGTATTTATTGAAAAAAATAATAATAATAAAGATCATAATAAAAAAAAGAAAATATATTTTTATATTTTTCTTTTAAATATGTAGGTATTCAATAAAGTTTAATGATTATTTTAATAATTACATACAATTAAAAAGTAGTCCCAAATAAAATTGAGAAGGAATAAATAGGTTAAAAACTAAAATTTAATAAATATATAAGTTATTATTAAAAATTATATAAAAATATTATGTATACAATAAAATCAACCATTTTATATTTTTGTATAAATATATGTGTAGTTTAATTTATTTTTAATATATATTTTATATTTTATGTGTATTCTATATTAGTAGATGATTTTAATAACCAATTTTAATGTACATCTAATATAGTATGATTAAAAGTTATATACTTTTGTGGGTTTTTTTATGGGTTGTTAAGCTTTAGACTTTTTAATTAAAGTAATTCGATAACTGATTATATTAATTTATTACTCCGCTAGATAACCAACTAGGAGTATAGCCAATTAGAACCAATTAATTGAAAAATAATAGATTTATTATAGAAAAAAATTATCCCTCACTATTCTAATTTTCAAATTTTTCTAGACTTATACATTAATTTAATAGTTAATAAATAGAGCCATGCTACACATACAAGTCTTTTTGACTTACAAGTCTTACAAATTGCTACACATATGGGCCTTTTAATGCGTTATTCAACCGTTTCATATTTTCAAACCGCTACACTCACCATGTATTATGAACGACTCTTCTTCTTCTTCTCATTCTTCTTCCTCTTTCTCTCCCTCTCCCTCTCCCTCTCCCTCTCCCTCTCCCTCCTCTTCTTCTTCTTCTTCTTCGTTTTTTTTATTTTCATGGTTTCTGAAATCAAGCTTTGAAATTGTTTGAATATAATGGAATTTCAGAAATACACCCAAACGATTACAGAAATACACCCAAATAGTTACAGAAATTCACCCAAACGATTATAGAAATACACCCAAAAGATTACAGAAATACACCCAAAGGATTTAAGAAATACACCCAAAATTCGTTGAAGTACACCTTATGCATAATTCAGAATTCTTTCTCTTTCTCCTCTTTATCTTCTGCTACTTCTTCTTCTTCAAAAACGATTTCAGAGCTTGATGTCAAAAAACAATGGAAATTGAAAATAACGAAGAAAGAAAACAGAGAGAAAAGCACGTAAATGAAGAAGAAGAAGAAGAAGACGAGGAAGAAGAACGTGCAGTAAGAAGAAGAAGAATGAGAAATAGAAGGCAAAAAGAAACGAAAAAAAAGGAAAAGAAGAAGAGTAAGAGAAAGAAGAACGTGCAGCAAGAAGAAGAAGAAGGAGAAAGAGAAGGCAAGAAACGAAAGAAAAGAAGAAGAAGAAGATGAAGAGGAAGAAGAACAGTTCGAAACGCGTTTTGAGCGTTGGTTTTAATTAGACTTGTAAGACCTACAAGCCTTAATCGCTTGTATGAGAAAAATTTCTCTAAAAAATAATATCAGATGTCCAATAACAAATAAAGGAACTTACAACAAACGGTTTAACATTGTTTTTAAATAGTTGGTCCAGCAGCTATAGATCAAATAATTATTTGATTTTTAAGCTCAAAAGGCTAGGTCTATTAAGCTATAAGCTAGTCAATGAAATGGATGAGTTATACCCAAAATCACGAATCAGTGATAGAAAGTAGGCAACCCTAGTTCAACCGATTTGATGGTCCAATTGACTAATCACTAAGGTAAGTAATGAGATGTGTGGGTCCACCTTTCATTCATGCTAAAGTTGTTATTGATATATATACATTTCTCTCATAGATCAGAGACTAGAGAAGAAGCTAATTAGATATGAAAGATTAGGTCCACAAACATATATCTAGAGTGATGAATATATTTCATCAGAATCATATATAGTGATAGTGGTAATTAAGTTTATACACTAGAATGGTTGTACATGCATGTGTCACTCACAGCTTTATGATGAAGAAATTGCTAATTAGACCAATGAATAATGGAACAGATGGAGAAGGTTCCCCACTCCCACTTTCTTCAATTTCATTATATGTGACCAAGGTTTAAACTTTTAACAACTTTGGATTCTCCAAATCACATCATGTTGAAGTCGACTTTAATCTTAAACAACCAAACAAATTAAACTTCAGTCAGCTTCACGCATGCCACACAAATTATATTATTCGTGCAAGATCACTATTCAAGAATTGAATTAGATCAGATGATTGCCACTTTTTAACCGTGTATGAGTACGTACAGTCCATGATATAGTTTGTATATGATTCTTATTTCCACAAATTTTCTGTTTTTCGAAAATTCTTTGCCTCAACATCCAAATATGACTTGGTCCAGATATATATGACTTGGTCTCATCATTCATAAAATGCACATGGTAGAAATGTCACGACTAGTATTAACAATTAACAATTATTTAAATAAAAATATCAAAAATATTTTTTTTGCAGATATTTTGTATAAAAATATAATTTATTTATTTAGCCATACTCTAAATAAAAAAATATTTTTATAATATATCAAAATCTAGTTGCTATATCAAAATCCGCTATTACTCAGCTCTGATTTATGCTGTCTTAATTAGTTGGTTTGTTCGTAGAATATTTTGTGAGCTTGAATGTTTGCAGCAAATTAATTAATGAAGAGTGCTAGAGTCAGTAATTTTTATGATTTGTAGCTATCAAGTAGTCATCAATGATGTTTTTAATGGTGTGTGATTATTCATTTTTCTTTTACTGATTACATGTTGTCCAGAATTTAATAAAGTTGTCCGCTGCTAAACTTTTCCTTAATTATATAGTATCTAAAAGCTTGATTAAAGCTTCTGCTTTCAGAAGTCCTCTAAGTGTATGTGAAGTAAATTAACCTTAATTCTAATGGAAAACAATGACAATTAAATAAACTAGTTTTGCATACTGCACCATAAAGCATAGCAGCGATGACGTACTGATGAGTGAACCGCGCACAGAGCTGAGTTGTGAATCTTAGAGCATTTGGATCGACAATGCTCAACACGGAACCATCTTTTCCAATTCTTCCATCGTCTTTTTGAACTAAGAAAGAAAATGGACACTCTTGATTTCTTGGTGATCACCAATTATACATATTATATCTTCATTTTAGACGTCAGTTTGGGCATATATATCTTTGGTGGAATTAAATGGTAAAGAAATTAAAATTAGATTTCCAAACCTAATACAAATTAAACCAGAAAAGGAAATGACAGAAATTAAACATTAGGTGGTAAACTGGTAATAATTAATAATATGATGATGGAGATGGTGCAAATGCAATGCAATCATGGAGGAGGCATAGGGTGGTTCCATTTGAGATGTGGCCATTGATTTGGTGTGATGAAAGAAGGAGAGGAAGAAGCTGCTGTTCTTGGCATGATATTGGTCTGTGACTGAGAAGAGTTGTTATTATTAGCGCTTATGGAAGAAGTGGTGCAGACAGTAGTACTCCAGAAAGAGTAGTTGGCATGAGAGGGCCATTGATGATGAAGGTGAGAAGCAGCAGCAGTTGTATATTCTGCCATGCTGCTCCCTGATGTTGCTGCTGCTGCTGCTGATGATGATGCAGTAGAACCAGCAGCATGATGATGAGAGGAAGAAGAAGTAGTAGTAGCAGTGTTGAAGGTACGCTTGTTGGGCTTGTTCTTGATCTTGTTCTTGGAAGCACCAAGAGGAATATTCCTGAGGGTTCCACCTTGTGTCCAGTACCTCTTACATGCTTTGCACAAGTATCGAGGCTGTGACAGGCTGTAGTTATTGTAGTAGCAGAACTTGGTGTTGTCTGAATCACACCGTGGGCATTTATGCTGTGGCGGCGGCCGAGGCGGAGGCAGAGGCGGAGGTGGAGGCAGAGGCCCAGCAACTTGCTCTTTACTGACCTCTCCTTCTTTCTCCATAGTGAGAGACAGTGAGACAGCTAGCTATATATGCATGGTATCATATTTGGAGGACTGAACAATGATTGATTATAGTTGGCATGTTAAATTAATTAAAGGAGTAATGAAATTGCTGCATGTCATATAGTATACTATACAGTGCACAAGAAATAATAATGCACTGAAAAAGTGCAAAGACCAAACCTAATTTTCTCAGAGGGGAGGGGAGGGAGTGGCGCGTTCTCTTGCTGCTTCCACTCTTTTCGTACATGCATGTGCTATTATATATAATGTCACTTTCTTTTTCTACTAGATAAACAATCATTCTTTATCGACATTTCTTTTCAAATTTTAGCAACAAACATAACCACTTACTCTAAATTATTTTATATGACTTACTTATGAATCAAAACGTATTATAAGAATCTGGTTCATTATCCCCTTCTATGCTTGTTGTTAATCTTTTTTAAAAGCAATAATAGATTATAGGTACATATGTGAAGCAGATCTAGATTCCGGCCTCGTTAAGCACATGATGGAAAGAGAGTGGGAGTTCAATGTACTTCACAAACTGCAAGGAGCATACATGTGTGTCGTGTATGTATGTCATCCAGAAAAATCTGGGAACAAGCTAAGTAATGCAGACCTTATACATAACAATAACTTTTGAATAGTCGTAGTCGTAGAGATTAGAGAATATGGATGTATGTATATATGATGTTATATTATATCCACCTCATGGCTTGTTTGTGTCTATAATGATTATGCGTAGTTAAAAAAGAATGATAGGTAGGTTGAAATGACGCATATCTAAGGTTGTGGTCTCATCCAGATGTCATGCATGAGATGACCTCCTTTGACCAACTGCTCCAACCACCTGGCTTTTCACGCTAGTGCCTACACGTTGTCTTAAGTAATCATTTCTGTGAATGAGGAGTTGGGTAGTTATGCATAACTGTTCCTATTGAGCGACATTAGATCTCGCCCGCCAAGTTCAACTCTTTTCCTGAATGGAGCTATTAATCAGCCACAGTATGCAGATTTTGCCGCTTTCTTTCATGTTTCTTGTTTAATTAAAAATTTAGAGCTAGTATTAGGAAATAGAAACTCTTGTTGGAACTTTTATTTCTTGCCTCATTCATTCTCTCGCTCAAGGCTCTGTTTCACGCCCTTCCTTTGTAGCATCTCTCCCTATTATAACGTTTTTACCTGAAACCAAACCCCCAAAAGGGAAAGACCTATACATACATGCTGAATAATTTGAAGCACTAATGGAGACTAGCCTATAAGGGACGCCAAGGAAAGCTTTGCAAGACATCGTTGCCAAACAGTGCAAGTGCAACTGATCGATACTCAAGTCAAAAGGTATGGTGGGGGGCTAGACGGCTAACGCGTGGAGATGTGCACACTGTCACGTTCTAATTGTTCATTTTTCTTTGTTGGATAACCTGTATTATTCAGTATTGCTTATTGAATGTATCAACCAATTTCATCAAGCCATCGCATTATATGGCTATCCTGCGGTTATTTAATTCGGCTGCAGTACTGTTGAAGTGAGTGTTTTCATTACATGTAATAACACTTGAGATCAGACCCACCCACTGCAAACATACAATTTCAAGGCAATAATCAAAGTAATCCATTCGTTAGGAAATTTCAGCTAGACGAAAATCTTCAATTCAATTTAACTCTCAAACAAATAGGTGCCAAATCCGTCAATAAACTCAACATAATAAAGAAACCATTAATGTTTATCACAATCACCCTCATGGAAAATAAGGACTACCAAAAACTAGGATGAAGTTTACAACTTCACCACACTACCCCTGAAATGAGGGCCTACGCAGTTGCCTTGGCAGCCGCACTGGAAAGCTTGGATCTCCTCTTGGCCAAGCTCTCACTACGGCGCTCCCTCTGTTCCTTCAACCTCGATGCAAGCAACTTCTGATACTCTGCTGCTTCTGACTTGGCCTTGGCAATTCTCTTCTTCTTGTCAGCAATCCTTGCTCGCTTCCTTTGGAGTGTCAAAGGTGTCACCAGTCTTTGTATCTTAGGAGCCTTGCTCACCTTTTTGCCTGAAACCAAACATCCACTACTCAGCCTAGAATTCATCACTAATTGAACCAATATTGGTTCATATCGACAGAAGCATAAAGAGACTAAGAAATTTCGGTGCATAACAAAATTACCATTTTTGGTTGTAAAGGTTCTGCGGTAGGTGTTAACATACTTCCTCACATCATCCTCCTTTGAGAGGTTGAACAGCTTGCGGATTTTGGATGCTCTCTTTGGCCCCCTCATCCTTGGCTTCTCAACATCAGTCAGGCCGGGAAGATCATTGTCACCCTTCTTCACAATCACCAAGTTCAAAACTGAGAGATCAGGGCTGACAATGCACCCGCGAACAGACTTTCTCCTACGCTCTCCATTGCGCCTTCCATATCCACGGAAGCAAGGAGTTCCTGCCCAGTGCATGGCAATCAACATTAAGTCAAAAGAGCTAAATAACACTTGGTAATGAAAATCATGAATCATGCACCCTACTTATTGCAGGACAAAGCCAAAATGAATGGCGTGTATTATTTAACAGTTTATAGTCAACCAAGGAAGGAACCTTTAAGCTTTACAATAATCATACCTCTGTGAAGCAAAAGACGAACACGACCAGGGGTCAACACTCCTTGCTTCATTGGGAATCCTTGCTTGTCACAGCCACCAGTGATTTTGAAGACATAGCCTTTGAATTCCTGTATGAAAAAGGTTTATAAATAATGGAACAACTATTGAAGAGATAGAGAAGACATCGAATATTCAAGGGGAATCCAACATACCTCTCCAAGAGCATCACCAAGGACCTCCTGTGAGATCCTCTTGTCCCAAAATGCACGTCTGCATTTTAAAGTAGAATAACAATATGACGAACAAAATTCAGTATGAACAAATCTCTACCGAAAAACTAACAATCTAACATCATCTATCGAAAGTCAGCATAATGAACAACCAGAATAACAAACTCACAATCAATCTAAAGCACGAACATGTTGCCATAAGGAAACTAGGGTTCATTATGTAATCGATATCAATAGATGAATCTGAAAAAAAAATACTACATTTGCACTAAACAGCAATGGGGCAAAAAATACAAAGCTTCAAATTCTAACAAGAAATCCGGAGCACGATAATGTATAAAGCAAAATTAAAAGAAGCGCTGTTCCAGAGCAGCGCCACTTCAAAGTGGCAATCTTTAACATAACACAGTATACAACACAAGAACAACAACAATAGCAATAAGAAAGAATTGAAAAGAGGAACGAAGAAATTACAGCTTCTGGTCATCGTCGATCTCGAGCTTCTTCTGGCATCCAGTAGTGGGATTAGCAATGTTGAACTGCAGAAAAAAAAAATTCGAAGATTGTTGCTCAGCCACAAAAACATTAAAAAAAATCGAAGCTGAAGACAAAGTAGGGTTTTGAAAGAAGACCTTCATTGTGATGCCGCCGTTGCGAGCTCTCTGCGTGCCTTCCGATTTTGAGCTTAGAACATGCGGCTGGTCAGAGAAGATAGGGTTAACTCGTTCTCTGCTTTTATATATTCTACTCCTCTCTTAAGGGCCCCTTAATTGGGCTTCATAAGCCCATATCCTAACAAACCCAGGCAAAAGCTTGGAAGGAGTATGGGCTTCATATTCTGTACGAGGCCCACTCATCCGTAGTTTAAGTCCCTTAACCTTTTTTCTTTAAATTTACAGTTTAACTTTAACATTCCCTTTACCTGTTATACTATGTGGCTATGTGCACTTTAGCCTTAAAATGGTTTATAATGCAAATAGTTCCCTCTTAAACTTTGAAAATTTTTAAATATGAAAATTTATAACTTAAATTTTTGTTGGTTTTATTAACATTTAATCGAAAAATGACAGATAAATGATTAGATCAAAAGAGATTGTATTTAATGAAATTTTAGTTAAAATTTTGAGAATGGATTAAAATCTAGGATCACTAACGGTAATAAGGTAGATAGGAATTGTATAATTTGAAGGAAATTAATGTTAAGGATCCATATGAATAATTGATTAATTACTAATTTGGATTATTGACATTTTTTATCTACAAATAATTTTAACGAAATGAAGATTAGCTTTTTTTTTTTAAAGAAAAGCTCAATAGATAAAGTGAAACAACAAAGACGAAACAAAATTTAGTTAATCTAAAGTTATTACGAATAACATAAATTCAAATAGAAGACATATAATATAACTTTTGCATATAAACATCAATGCCCTCTATATATCGTTCATTTCAGTGCGAGTAATCTTTTTACCTCACGACAAGCTATGAATGAAATCTGAAACGATTTCATTTCCATTATTGGTCTTCCTCCTTCATTCTTTCTTCTTCCTTCCTACGACATTTTGGATTTTCTTGATCACTTGTCAAGAACATATAAATCATTGATTCTCTTCCACCTTTGTTTGTATTTCTATAGACATATATGGCGTAGAACATAGACCACCATTCTTTTAGGAATCCTCCTTCGGGTGCATCAATCTCTGAAAGTAACTAATAAATTTTAGGTGAATTTCAAGGTTTGCATACTCTTTATTTGTACCTGGCCAGATTCTCCATACAAACCAAGAAACGATGACAAAACTGTCGACATTTCAGCATTGTTTCTGAATCAAAAGGAGTAGAGATCCATTTCCTTTTCTAAACAAGGCCACTTCTTAAACTCCATAGTGTTTTCTAAGTTTTACTTATCATTCTCTGTATTATGAGAGGATTTCTTTATTCTTCTGCGAAATTCCTTACAGTGAAGCTTCCACAAACAATATTCAACATCTTGACGGCTGCGTAGGGACACAAAGACACAAAACAGAGGAGATATGGATAGAAACAATATGTTCATGGATATTAAATTAGTATATTTTGTATTCATCCTTATAGGAAGGACACAACTTATTTTTTATTTTTTTATTATTTTTGTTAATTTTTTATTATTATATTTTTCATCTCAAATTTTTTTAAATCAAAAAATGAGAATAAATTAGATTTTTATAATTTTTTTTAGTTTATTACCGAATAAAATACAAAAACACAAAAATTTATATCTCGTTCCCAATATTTTGTTTTGTCTTGTTCTAAAAAACAAACACAGCCGAAGTTCTGGATTAGTGTGGCTATCCAAAATTGTTCTCTCATAACAAGTCTTGCGCGTCGGAGTCTAATAGGCCTTTAGAATGGATCAGTCCCCACAGCTGCTTCTGAGAGTTAAGGATGTTGAGAATATATTTCCTGAGCCTATATCATTACTAAGAATGATAGTTATAGAAATTCAACTCAATGAGAATCTGTTCTTCTTTGGGATGAGCTCCAGGAAGAGATGGATTAGTCGTCATAGTCAAAACGGAAGGGCTCCTTTCAAAGGTTATGCATCTGCTTGGCATAAAACGCACTACCTAACCTAGCACTATGTTTGGTGGTACCAATCTTGACCAAAGGGAAATGAAAAATATTTAGGAGGCTAATCTTAAAGATATAGTTCAGAAAAGCTTGTTTGGAGTTTTAATTTCAATTGGTTAAAGACCACGATCAATGCAACAATTGAGTTGAATATTCCACTACAGTATAATACATGTAACAAACACAGAGTATATTTCTATTTTTGTGAATGTAAAAAATGAAATATCTGATGTTAATGCAGTTTTATACCTTAAATAACCATTGTAGGTTGAGATCTCAGAGAAGTGAATTCATTTGAGAAAACAGGTGACAGTGAAATATGAGTCAGGGTTTCAGACTAATAAACAAACAAACCAGTTTTCTACCTCATCAACATGCATAAATAAAGACACAATTAGGTTAAAGCATATGAGAAAAGGAGATAGGAAAGTAGAGTGTTGATGAGCAGAGTCACATGCATGCCCGGTGGCAAAGCTGGAATAGTTACTTGAAACCAACGGCAATGAATGAATGAATAGACAAGGTTTCATTATATTATGGTCAAAAGAAAAAAACCTGCACTCAAAACAGTATATAACAAAGAGTTTAGGAACCAGAAAGAAAAGAAGATTACCTATCAGTAGTAGTAGTAGCAGCCAATGCTTGAATCAGAAGACACACACACATTCACTGAACCGCCTAATGTGAAATAATCCTTTTTTATTTTCTTTCTTTGAAAACAAGAAGCTTCTTCTACTTCTCCTTTCTTTCTTTTTTTTCTCGTTCTCAAAATAGGAGCCATGAACACCATAGTTAGTTTATGGAGACACAAAACCAGCCATATATAATTATTACTGACTACTATTGGCATTAAGACAATTTTTTCAATCGCAACAGAGATTTTTCTCATGACAAAAAAGAGACTGTAAATATAGTTCAAGTAACAACTAACAAGTGATCTATGCTGTTCGAGTCGGTAATTTTTAGTCTATGAGACGACATGGCAAATGAATGCAAATGTGATATCAGTTTCTTTGTTTTTCGTGGTATTTTCCAAGCTAGTAAGTCAAGAACTAATTCGCCGCATGTACTGATATTTATTTAAAGGTTTATTATTGGCCAATGAATTATTGTATTCACAAAACAAAATTTAAAACTCCAACACTTAAACGAATTAGTGAGTTAACACTGTATCAACCCAACTTAGTTGATGTGATATCAGTTTTGTTAATGTAAATTATTAGTTTCAGTCTCTTCATTTGCAATTTTAGGCCTGACAGTTTTTGATTTGCAAGGGCCAACCTACGGTATCCTTTTGGGCATCCTCCAGTAACATGGTACGGGCCTTAATTAGTCAGATCCCCCAATTGGGGGCCCAGTTCTGCTCCTCCTTACTAAACTATCCTAAGAACTCCCAAACAAAACAGGGGCATATTTGCGTTCATGGGTAGCCTTTTAAATCGAGTAATAGATATTTGCCATAAACTTATATAGTTACGTGTCCTTGAAAACAATATAAATTATTAAAACTAGTATGTTTATCCGTAATAATGTTATGAACATTACTAAACTGTAAGGTTTTTAAAATAAGCTGTTGTTCAATATTTATTTTTTTATTATAAAATTTTAAAAGCTAATAGTACGTAATGATTTTGTAATAAATATTAAAAATTTTATCAAATAAACAAAAAAAGTGTTATCGTGACAAAACAGTAGCATGTAAATAAATAATTTAAAAAGAATAATATTTTGGTAATAAAATTTAGAAATTGTAGTATATAAATTAAAAAATAAAAAAATAGAATGCAAAAAATATTTTAATTGCAATAACATAAAATAATATGTGATATATTTTAATAACATAGAATGTCATATGATATATATTAATTGTAAAATTAGTAATTAATAATTAAAAATAATATATAAGAGATTGAATAAGTAAAAAAATAAAAAAATAGAAAAGAGATAAAAAATATTCAATTCAATTATAACGATAAAATATTACGTAATATATTTTAATTATAAATTAATAAATATATATAACGGATAAATTTGTCTGGCATTAACTTTAGAAAAGGAGTTTAGAAATATTTTTGAATTATAATGTATGTCAATTTTTTTTACTCTAAAGGGTTTTTGAAATTTTCTATCTATTGGTACTTTTAAGATTAATTGTGATGCTAATTATTTTGGTTTGGGTGATAGTGTTGGTTTTGCTTGTGTTATTAGAGATTGTAATAGGAATTGACAAATGGGGTGTTTGGAAATGATCGAGAGTAATAGTATTTTTTAAGGAGAATTGTTTGTTATTTGGAGATGATATCTCTTAGTTTAGGATGTGGGTCAACGAGATGTTATTTGTGAGACGGATTGTGTTGAAGCATTTAATCT
Source organism: Arachis duranensis (assembly GCF_000817695.3). Lineage (NCBI taxonomy): Eukaryota > Viridiplantae > Streptophyta > Magnoliopsida > Fabales > Fabaceae > Arachis > Arachis duranensis. The sequence goes on along the minus strand of NC_029774.3, from coordinate 120,211,690 downwards.
TATTACTCAGGATGGTTTTGGGTTTATTGATTCATTAGTGCTCAAAATAAGAGATATCATGCGTTGGAATTGGCGTGTTGACTTCCGTTTAATTATAAAAGATGCAAATACGGTGGCAGATACTATGACAAAGATAACGATAAAATTACAACTTTCGCATGCAAAACTTCTTTTACCTTAGAAGAAGTTTAAAAGTAGTTTTAAATAAAATTATCCTTCCATTTAAACAATTTATTATTTTGTTTATTTTTTTTTATTTAATTTATTTCAGTCGCCAAGACGAATAAATGTTTACATAATTTTATACAACTCACTGAAAATAAGCATCCAACCAAAGACAATTTATACAGCACATTATATAGATGACAAAATACCTACGATTGGGATGAGCATGCGATGAAGCGATACTCTTTTTGAGTGTTTAATTTCTTGTGACTTTGAGAATGGTGGGGGTGAGGTCATCTTAAAGTACGTGATTGCAGCAGAGCAGAGTCTGGGTCTTTGGCCTACGAGAATGCAATCAATAACACACGCCACTTGTTATTGATATCAATTCAGTGTCCACATTTACGCTCACTTGTTCCACGTCACACACTCACTACCTCAAAGGGCAAATTAGGCATTTCAAAATTCAAACCTAAAATAGATCTACGTGGCTATTTGAAAAGCAAATGTATGAGGCTAAATATGCATTTATTTATTAATTATTTAACAGTAGTTTCTTGAATATTGATATTGATTAATAATTTGTGGATAGTTTTGTCACTATCTTCATTGGTGCTGATGCATCTGAAAAGTCGAAAGACTCAATTCTGATTTGGCGGCAGATAAAGAATAACCAACTTTGCTAGCTACTATACTACTACGCTACTACTACTCCTGCTTAGTTTTCAAAGTCACACATGGAATAATAATATTATAACTCAAATTGCATTGTACGTTCGAAAATCCAAACTAAGGTTAGGCAACTTGGATCCTTATCGGTTGTCCTTATGCAGTTAAAGTACCACTATTTACATTATTATTCATTTTATTAGTCAACAGAATATATAGCAAACTAACATAACATGCTAAGGCGCGCGTTTAACCATTATTCTAAAGTTAGTTCTGCTCACAATTCACAAACAATGCCAAACCTAGTTATTTTTAGGGTGCATGTATTTCAAGTATTATTTTATTATTCAAATTTTATTTGTATGAAAATAAAATATATTTTAAAAAAATTAAAAATTAAAGTGATGGTATTTTAATTTTCTGAAATTAAATTTATTTAAAAATTTTCTACGTATTTTTATTCTTTTGCAAAAGATTTAGTAGGAGTTAAAAGACTGATGGTTAATTAACGTTGAAATTGCTCTTGCTTTATTGCGCTCATATCACTATTCATAACTATATCATAATCATCGTTATATTCTTTTAGATTATTGATGAATGGGACCGTATTAGTTCACTTCCCTAATATACCTGTGCAATCTCATTTTGATTGAATCAATAATTGTTCAGTCTTCCCACCCGTGATGTATGATTGGTCTGTATAATTTGATATATATGGTCATGGTCATATCAAGAAAAAGAAAAGAAAATTCCACATATATGTTATTGTTAAATGAGCGGGGCTCATTTTTTGGATATGTAAATTTTGTGTGTATTGTGTATGATTATAGAAGTAGGTGTATTACGTAATTATTATGTTTATTGCTTAATTAGAATAGTTGCTAAATTAAAGGTGATTAGTAATAATGTATCCTAATTAATTATAGCTTATATATATATATATTGGTACTGTTTGTTTTTAAATAATAAAAAAATAAGAGGATTCTGCCGTTCAATCTTTATATGTCCCTGTTTTTTTTAGTAATTTTTCATTTTATTTCATTCATTGTTGGTGTGCTCTCAAAGCTTCAGTGCTTTATCATGGTGCGGTGAGCCTTTTTTCTCTTCTCTTTTTCTTTCTTCACACAACTCTCCAATAGAAATTGCTGGAAGTACATCGCCACCTTTTTCTGCAATTGTGTGCAAGATGGCGACTCCAATCAACAAATAAGCGAAGAAAAGATTTTGATTTGTTCAATTTCGTGGTAACTCCATGGCAGACTCTGTTTTCAGTGATGGTGCTTCTCCAGGGTTTGATGTTCACACTCTATCTCATCTCCTCAATCAACTCAAGCACTTGCAGTCGCAATTGAATCGTAAAAGTGTGAGTCCTCTTTCTGATTCCTCAAGTGTATTCTTTCTTCATCCAAGCGAAAATCCTGGGTTTTAATTATTTCTGTCAAATTGGATACCAAGAACTATAATAAATGGTCCAGAGCAATGTTAGTTGCGCTAAAATCTAAGAATAAGCTTGGCTTTATGGATGACACATTACCGAAACCGAGTGTAGATGATACTAATTTTTCAGCTTGGGACAAGTGTAATATCTTTGTTGTGGCATGGATTATTCAATCCCTGAGTAATGAAATTTTAAGAAGTGTCATTTGGAATGATATAGCTGTGGATATCTGGAATGATTTGAGGCATCGTTACTATCAAGGTGATATCTTTAAGATTGCAGAATTGGAAGAAAAATTGTTCTCTTTGAAGTAGGGGGATTCAAGCATCACTGCTTACTTTACAAAATTGTATAGCATGTGAATCCACGTGTGTTTGTGGGCTGGAAAAGCTTCGAATTCAGAAAAGGAGACTTATACTGTTCGATCCTTAGAGGATTAAATGAGCAATACCACAATATTCGTTCTCAAGTCATGCTTGCTAAACCTCTTCCAGATGTTAATGAAATCTTTTCTTTGCTCACATAACAAGAGAGACATTTGAATTTGACTGACAAAAATGTACATGATCCACAAATTGTGCTCGCTGCTGCAAATTCTAATAGCTTCGTTAACCGTGACGGTAATTCAAGATTCAATTCTCGTGGTAGGGGTGGATATGGAAGAAGCAATAGAGGGAGGGATCGAGGTAATTTTGGTCGAGGCTACCCTAAAATCTGCTCATTTTGCAATAAGGCTGGGCACTTGGTAGATGTTTGCTACCAAAAACACGGGTTCCCTCCCATATGAAGCAGCAGCCTAGAAGCGCTAGCATCAATATGGCTGCAGAAAAGAAATGTGATGACAAAAGCAGTGCAAACTCAACTCAACTGGCAGATCCAACTAGCTCTACAGTGACATTGTCTCTTGAACAAAGGCAACTCCTTATGTCTATCCTCCAACAAGAAGACACTCAGTCTCAAAGTGCCAATCCAGCTCCTCACTCAATCAACCCTTCCAACACCTCAGGTAACTTTTGTGCTTTATCAATGAGTACACATATTTCTTACTTGCTTACAATAAAAAATTTCTTTTCAAAATCTTGGATTGTGGACACAGGAACCACTGACCATGTTACTCATACCATATCAAATTTTGCAGGTTATAGACACATCAATCCTGTTTTAGTTAAACTTTCCAATGACTCACAAATTACAACACAAATAATTGGCACTATTTTTTCAGCAAAGACTTATTTCTCACCAATGTATTGTATATTCCATCATTCAATTTTAATCTCATTTCAGTTTTAAAATTAACTAAAAATTTGCATTGTAAGTGTTCTATAACTGACTCAAGATGTGAGATTCAAAAATTGAATACCTAGAAGATGATTGGCACAGCTGAGGTGGATCAAGGACTTTACATGCTCACACTGTCTGCAAATCAGAATTTATTTTCTCCTCCAACTCAAGTCATATCACACATAGCACAAATAGACATAGCACCTGGATTAGATAATAAAGAAGTTTTGTGGCATTTTAGACTAGGACACATGCCACAAGATAGGATGCATAGCATTCAGAAACTGCACCCATTCATTCATTGTAAAAACATCATACCATGTGATTCTTGTCATTTTTCAAGACAAAGAAAATTACCTTTTATTGACAGTGTTACAGAAATAAAATGTTGCTTTGATCTTATTCATGTGGATATATGGGGACCCATTGCTACTCCTTCTATTAATGGTTACAAGTATTTTCTTATTATTGTAGATGAAAAAAGTAAATTTACATGGATATTTTTTTTGAAATTCAAATCAGAGGCAAGTTCCTCTTACAGGCTTCTGTTAATTTGATTCTAACTCAATTCGAAAAAACTATAAAATGCATAAGAAATGATAATGGACTTGAATTTCATCTTAAAACCTTTTTTTATTCCAAAGGCATACAACATCAAACTAGTTGTGTTGAGACTCCACAACAAAATGGTGGTGTGGAAAGGAAACATCAAACCATTCTCAACACAGCTAGACCCCTCATATTTTAATCCAATGTTCCTAAAATTTTTTGGCATTTTGCTGTTAGCCATGCTGTCCATTTTATCAATCGAATGCCTAGTAAAAAATTGCATGAAAAATCTTCATTTTAAATTTTGTTTCATGAATTACCTGATCTAAAAATTTTGAAAGTGTTTGGGTGTTTAGCTTATGCTTCCACTTTAACTGCTAATCGAAGAAAATTAGATAGCAGAACTAGAAAATGTATATTTTTGGGATTTAAACAAGGAACCAAAGGATACATTCTATTTGACTTGAATTCTAGAGAACTTTTTATTTCAAGACATGTATAATTTTATGAGCTTCATTTTCCATACAAGTTCAAAGACAATAACTCAAGCTCCCAACATGCATCACATACATGCATACCATCTCACAACATTACTAACCTTGATTTATTCGCAATATATCTTGAACCACCGCATATTACACACACTTCCACACATACTCCACACGTTATCATGGAACATCCCATGTCTTCCCCTACACAAGTACTAAGCACTTTCTCACACACTTCAGGCACAACACTGCATGATACACAAGATTCACAAACATCTTTAGCACATTCAGAAAAAGTACAACTGGCTGAAATTACACCACACCCACATATGGCACCGAGAAGGACCACCAGAGAAAGAAGACCCCCTTCTTATTTGCAGGATTATCATTGCATGCTTCTGTCCACATCCACCAAAGCTTAAGTGCCAACCACACACAGGTATCCACTCTCTGAGGTAGTAGATTATGATACTCTTTCGCAAAATCATAAGTGTTTTGCACTACATCTCTCATCCGACCCCGAACCAAAATCCTATCAAGAGGCTGTGGTGCACGAATGTTGGAGAATAGCCATTCAAGATGAACTTTTGGCTCTTGAGAACAATAGAACTTGGTATCTAGTTGATTTACCAATTGGAAAGAGACCCATTGGCTGTAAGTGGATATTCAAGACAAAATACAATCATGATGGTACAGTAGAGCACTATAAAGCGCGATTGGTTGCACAAGGATTCACTCAGAGGCCTGGCTTTGATTTTCTCGACACGTTCAACCCCGTAGTAAGGATGAACACTCTACAAATATTACTTGTTGTTGCCACAAGCAGAAACTGGTTCCTTCATCAGCTGGATGTCAACACAGCGTTCTTACATGGAGACTTATCCGAAGAAGTTTACATGCGAGCACCACCAGGTCTTGATGCTCCAAAAGGAAAAGTCTACAAGTTGGAATGATCCTTATATGGACTAAAACAAGCAAGTAGAATGTGGAATTTGAAGTTGATTGGAGTGCTACAAAGAGAAGATTTTGTTCAGTCAAAACATGATTACTCTCTATTTACTAAAGCCACCGAGAATGGATTTACAGCAATTCTAGTTTATGTAGACGACCTTATTCTCTCTGGAAATGACATGGAAGAAATCAGCACTGTGAAAAAGGTGTTGGATGAGAAGTTTAAAATCAAGGATATTGGCAGACTGAAGTACTTTCTAGGATTGGAATTTGTTCACAGTTCAAAAGGACTGGCAATTTGCCAACGCAAGTACACATTAGACCTCTTAGAAGAATTTGGTATGTTGGGTGCCAAGCCAGCAAGCACTCCTATGCAATATTCAGCTGCCCTCTTCAAGAATTCAGGGACGAAGTTGAGTGATTCACTACGGTACAGGAAACTAGTTGGCAGGTTGCTATATCTCACCAATACTCGACCAGATATTTCATATGCTGTAGGATGTTTGAGGCAATTTCTCGACTGCTCCACTGATCAACATTTTCAAGCAGGTCTCCATGTACTTCGATATCTCAAGAGTGATCCGAGTTCGGGTTTGTTTTTGTCCAAAGACAATAACTTGAAACTCACAGGGTTTGTTAATTCAGACTGGGCAACTTGTCTAGATACTAGAAGATCTGTAACTGGTTATTGTTTTTTTTTTGTGGAACTCTTGTATGTTGGCGCAGCAGGAAGCAAACTACTGTTTCCTGTTCTTCATCAGAGGCAGAATATAGGGCAATGAGCCAGGCAACTAGAGAAGGACAATGGCTAGTGTATCTTCTGAAAGAACTCCAGGCTGAGTATAAGACACCTTTTAGTCTCTTTTGTGACAATCAATCCGCTCTTCACATAGCTGCGAATCTCGTCTTCCATGAAAGGACAAAGCATTTGGAAGTGGACTGTCATTTGGTCAGGGACAAGACTCAAGAAGGAGTGGTGAAGTTGTTGCCCATCAAGACAACTGAACAAACAGCAGACATTCTTACTAAAGCTTTATCTCCGGCTCCCTTCAACACGTGTCGTAGCAAGCTAGGATTATTGAATCTCTATACTCCTAGCTTGAGGGCGGGTATCACGTGACTATCATGCCTATTGCCTAATTAAAATAGTTGCTAAATTATAGGTGATTAGTAACAATGTAACCTAATTAGTGATAGCTTGTATATATATTGGTACTATTTGTTTTCAAATAACAAAAAAAGGATTCTGCCGTTCAACCCTTATATGTCCCTGTTTTTTTTCTTCTTGGTAATTGTTCATTCTATTTTATTCATTGTTGGTGTGCTCTCAAAGTTTCAGTGCTTTATCAGGGTGGTACTAAATATGAATGTGGGGATAATTTTTTTTAAACTATGAAGTGAAGAAAACGGATTGTTTAATTTTTTTTATTAAAAGAAATTAAAAACCCAAATCGCATGGTTCAATTTGTGTGGGAGGAAAAATCAGAAGGTCTGATTTGTATTTTTTAATTTTTTTATTTTAAAAACAAAAATCGAATGGTCCGATTTTAATATTAAATTTTTTTTAATTGTCTAAAATATAAATCGGACGGTCCGATTTGTGTACTACAAATTTTTATAATTTTCTAAATACAAATCGGAGGATCTGATTTACTCTTGACATCACAACTGTATAAAATACTTATACACTTTATAATCGTGTCTTACACTATTTTTTTCCGTATCTAAATTAAAAAGTGAATGAACATAATATATCTTTCTAATTTTTATTTAATTATCTTCTTAATTTTTAAATTTTATATATAAGTTAATTAAATATTTATTTATTTACTTAATGATTTATATATAGTAGCCCAGTCTAGCTACAAGATGCACTCAACAGTCTATATAATTATTACACTAAAAATAAAAAAGTGTTTAAAAAGAATTGCTGCATTTATGATTTATCTTTTTCTTTGCGGGATTTACGTTCTTTCTAAAAGGGATGGCAATTACCCTCCAAAAAATAACAAAACAAAGATTGTGTAACCACAACAATATAATTTTTTGGAGTATTAGAAATTAACAAATTTTGTAATTTATAGTCGTTAATTAATTATTATTAATATTTTTAATAATATTAAATTATATCTAATAGTATAGAATTATTTACTTTTTTTAATAATTAAGTATTGTCCAAATTTTAATAAAAGTACTAGCTCTCTAAACTTTTTTTTATAATTCAACGATACACACAAAATTCTTATGAGTATGTAGTATTTTAATAAAAGTACTAGTCCCCTAAACTTTTTTTTATAATTCAACGATACACACAAAATTCTTATGAGTATGTAGTATAGCTGTGTGTCACAGTAGATTTTAGAAAGTTAAATTTAACAGTGTTTGTATAGTTTTCTAGAATATTTGAGAATGCTCTAGATGGTTCAGGAACGTTCTAGAATGTTTTAGAAGGTCCTGGAATACCTTAGAAGGTTCTAGAAGACTCTGGAAAGTCATAGTGTTCTAAAAGAGTGTAGATGTATATAAAAGTATAAAGAGTGGTATGGAATAATCTAGAAACATTTAGATTGTTGTGGTAGGATAGATATTTGTAAAAAAGGTTCTGGATGATTAATCTAGACCGTTGATTAGATTTAATCCTAACCATCCATTGAGGATGTGGATGGCTATAAATAGGAGATGAGAATTAGTGTGAATAGTGTGTGAATCATTTGTAACAAACACTTGACCAATAAAGTGTTCTTTCCACCAAGCTTCCTTTCTCTTGTGTTCTCTTGTGTTCTTAGCTTTCTTGCTAAGCATTGAGGGTTAGGCTGACTTGGTCTTACCTCAAGAGGTTGAGTAAGTCTGAGTGTCGACACGGTAGCGTTGGAGTGTGTCAAATGCCGTGACAAATTTGGCATCAGAGCAAGGTTTGAGAGAGAGCACAAGTGGTTTGTGGGTATGACTTCTAGTATCACCATTGAGCATGTTGAGTCTCAAAGGGGAAGGGATGCTATTCCTTCTCAATGGAGAGGCAAGAAGGTCCGTTCTTCAAGTGAGCCTAGAGGTAAGGACTCTAACTTCTTAGAAGAAAGAGTTTCTATGTTTGAAAATGTTCTATCCTCTATGGATGAACGCTTCCAAAGGATAGAACATGACAAAGAGACCCTCAAGGCTCACGTGTTGGGAGAACTAGATGCTTTCAAAGAAGGTATGCTCCAAATTGAAGAAAAGCTTGAGAATTCCTTGAAGCTATTTGAGGAAATTCGAGTTTGGTTCGAGTAGGCAAAATCTCGACAAACCATTATAAGGGAGACGACCAAGATTGATCTCCCAAAGCCAAAGGAGTTCAAGGGTGTGAGGGACACTCGAGAGGTGGAGAACTTCCTATGGCAAATGGAGAGGTACTTTGAAGGCCAAGGGGTGGTCGAAGAAGCAATTAAGGTACGTGTTCATACCCTGGGTCAAGCTGTCCGACCCGGGATGTTTAGCGACAAGCCGACCGACCTCTTCAGGTCAGACTATCCGACCTCTTCTCAAAGAGCTCGGCCAAATCGCTAAAGGAGCCCAAAGCAGGCCCAAAATGAAGGAACACAGCCCAATCTAAAGGCAGCTGGTGCACGAAATTGTGATCAATACTTTTCACAACTCAAATAATCCCCGGTGATGAAACCAAAAACCTGGTGTTCAATACCATGGCATAAACACAACTTCGCACAACTAACCAGCAAGTGTACTGGGTCGTCCAAGTAATAAACCTTACGCGAGTAAGGGTCGATCCCACAGAGATTGTTGGTATGAAGCAAGCTATGGTCACCTTGTAAATCTTAGTCAGGAAAACTCAAATGGATATGAATGATATACAAATAAAACATAAAGATAAAGATAGAGATACTTATGTAATTCATTGGTAGGAATTTCAGATAAGCGTATGAAGATGCTGTCCCTTCCGTCTCTCTGCTTTCCTACTGCCTTCATCCAATCCTTCTTACTCCTTTCCATGGCAAGCTTAAGCAAGGGTTTCACCGTTGTCAGTGGCTACCTCCCATCCTCTCAGTGGAAATGTTCAAAGCACCCTGTCACGGCACGGCTATCCATCTGTCGGTTCTCGATCAGGCCGGAATAGAATCCAATGATTCTTTTGCGTCTGTC
>NC_029774.3:120200286-120200663 GCF_000817695.3 Arachis duranensis | reverse complement strand
GTTTTCTTTTTCTCTTTTTTTTTTCGAAATTTTCTCTCTTTTTTTATTGCTTTTTCTTGCTTCAAGAATCATTTTTATGATTTTTCAGATCCTCAGTAACATGTCTCCTTTTTCATCATTCTTTCAAGAGCCAACATTCATGAACCACAAATTCAAAAGACATATGCACTGTTTAAGCATACATTCAAAGAACAAAAATATTGCCACCACATCAAATTAATTAAACTGTTATAAAATTCACAATTCATGCAATTCTTTTCTTTTTCAATTAAGAACATTTTTTTATTTAAGAGAGGTGATGGATTCATAGGACATTCATAACTTTAAGGCATAGACACTAAGACACTAATGATCACAAGACACAAACATAGATAAAC
>NC_029774.3:120198746-120199382 GCF_000817695.3 Arachis duranensis | reverse complement strand
AAGGTTTGCTCGTCCTCGAGCAAAAGTAGAAAGAAGAGAGTAGAAGAAGAAGAAGTGAGGAAGAAGGGAATGGCTTTGTGTTCGGCCAAAAGGGGAAGAAGTGGTGTTTAGGTTGTGTGAAAATGAAGGAGGGAAGATGGGTTTATATAGAAGTGGGGAGGGGCTTGGTTCGGTCATGTATGGGAGGGTTTGGGAGGGAAAGTGGTTTGAATTTGAAGGGTGAGGTAGGCGGGGTTTTATGAAGGATGGATGTGAGTGGTGAAGAGAAAGATGGGATTTGATAGGTGAAGGGTTTTTGGGGAAGAGGTGTTGAGGTGATTGGTGAATGGTTGAAGAAGAGAGAGAGTGGTGGGGTAGGTGGGGATCCTGTGGGGTCCACAGATCCTGAGGTGTCAAGGAAAAGTCATCCCTGCACCAAATGGCATGCAAAAATGCATTTTTAGCCAATTCTGGCGTTAAACGCCGGGCTGGTGCCCATTTCTGGCGTTTAACGCCAGCTTCTTGCCCTTTTCTGGCGTTTAACGCCAGTCTGGTGCCCGACTGGGCGTTAAACGCCCAACAGCTAGCCTTACTGGCGTTTAAACGCCAGTACGCTCTCCTCCAGGGTGTGCTATTTTTCTTCCTGTTTTTCATTCT
>NC_029774.3:120197745-120198656 GCF_000817695.3 Arachis duranensis | reverse complement strand
TGATCATCAACCTACAAAAAAGATAAAATAACAAAAGAAAATAATTAATTATAAAACATTGGGTTGCCTCCCAACAAGCGCTTCTTTATTGTCATGAGCTTGACAGAGGACTCTCATGGAGCCTCAGAAATGCTCAGAGCTATGTTGGAACCTCCCAACACCAAACTTAGAGTTTGAAAGTGGGGGTTTAACACCAAACTTAGAAGTTGGTTGTGGCCTCCCAACACCAAACTTAGAGTTTGACTGTGGGGGCTCTGTTTGGCTCTGTTTTGAGAGAAGCTCTTCATGCTTCCTCTCCCTGGTGACAGAGGGATATCCTTGAGCCTTAAACACAAAGGATTCTTCATTCACTTGAATGATCAATTCTTCTCTGTCCACATCAATCACAACCTTTGCTGTGGTTAGGAAGGGTCTGCCAAGGATGATGGATTCATCCATGCACTTCCCAGTCTCTAGGACTATGAAATCAGCAGGGATGTAATGGTCTTCAACTTTTACCAGAACATCCTCTACAAGTCCATAGGCTTGTTTTCTTGAATTGTCTGCCATCTCTAGTGAGATTTTTGCAGCTTGCACCTCAAAGATACCTAGCTTCTCCATTACAGAGAGAGGCATGAGGTTTACACTTGACCCTAGGTCACACAAGGCCTTCTTGAAGGTCATGGTGCCTATGGTACAAGGTATTGAAAACTTCCCAGGGTCCTGTCTCTTTTGAGGTAGTTTCTGCCTAGACAAGTTATCCAATTCTTTGGTCATCAAAGGGGGTTCATCCTCCCAAGTCTCATTACCAATTAACTTGTCATTTAGCTTCATGATTGCTCCAAGGTATTTAGCAACTTGCTCTTCAGTGACATACTCATCCTCCTCAGAGGAAGAATACTCATCAGAGCTCATGAATGACAGAAGTAAGT
>NC_029774.3:120195272-120195746 GCF_000817695.3 Arachis duranensis | reverse complement strand
AAAATTAATGACTTGGCTATCAAGAAAAGATATGATTCAAACATTAAACCTTTCTCAACAGAAAAGGCAACATACTTGAAATGTTGAATCAAATCATTAATTGATAGCAAGTATCTTTGAAAAAGGAAAGAAATTGATTTTGAAAACATATGATTGAAAAGATATGATTTGAAAAAGATTTGATTTTGAAAAACTTTGAAAACTTGAAAAAAATCTGAATTGAAAAACAGAATCTTCCCTCTTGTGTCATCCTGGCGTTAAACGCCCAGAATGGTGCACATTCTGGCGTTTAACGCCCAAAACACTACCTTTTTGGGCGTTAAACGCCCAACCAGATACCCTGGCTGGCGTTTAAACGCCAGTCTGTCCTTCTTCACTGGGCGTTTTGAATGCCCAGCTTTTTCTGTATAATTCCTCTGCAGTATGTTCTGAATCTTCAATTCTCTGTATCATTGACTTGAGAAGACACAAATT
>NC_029774.3:120186633-120193574 GCF_000817695.3 Arachis duranensis | reverse complement strand
TGTAGAGACTCTTCTTGGAGTTAAATGCCAGCTTTTATGCCAGTTTGGGCGTTTAACTCCCGTTTTGGTGCCAGTTCCGGCGTTTAACGCTGGGATTTCTGTGGGTGACTTTGAATGCTGGTTTGGGCCATCAAATCTTGGGCAAAGTATGGACTATCATATATTGATGGAAAGCCCAGGATGTCTACTTTCCAACGCCGTTAAGAGCGCGCCAATTGGGCTTCTGTAGCTCCAGAAAATCCACTTTGAGTGTAGGGAGGTCAGAATCCAACAGCATCTGCAGTCCTTTTTAGTCTCTGAATCAGATTTTTGCTCAGGTCCCTCAATTTCAGACAGAAAATACCTGAAATCACAGAAAAACACACAAACTCATAGTAAAGTCCAGAAAAGTGAATTTTAACTAAAAACTAATAAAAATATACTAAAAACTAACTAGATCATACTAAAAACATACTAAAAACAATGCCAAAAAGCGTACAAATTATCCGCTCATCAGCAGCCAAAGCCCAGAAAGATAAAGGCGGTTCCTCTAAAGATAAGATGACTTCACTCAAAGATAAGATAAGATAAGATAAGATAACTATCTTATCTCTAGAGAGGCCACTCCTCACCATTATAAATACACTGGAGCACCCAGGTATAACTCATACTCTGATTTTACATAAAACCTGCTTATTACCCTTGCTAACTTAAGCATCGGAGTCCCTTGCAGGTACCCCCCACCCTTCGGTGACAGAGGATCAGCAGCACCATCAGTCCAACAAGTCGGACGTACCAGCTCCGGCTGTCATCCACTTGTCGGACACACTAGCTACGACCAGTACGGAAGATCTCGTCCGAGATCGACCTCCAGTTTCAGGTAACCCTCGGAACATTGGCGCCGTTGCCGGGGAACCTGGAAGTCATCCCAACACCATGGCGGACAACCATGACAACGACCACGACTCAGGTTTGGAAGATAGAACGCCACACAAAAACACGGATGCTATACTTAAAGATACTCCGGAATCCAATGGAGACAAAAATTCATCAAATCCTGGGGCGATAGAAGCACTTCAAAATCGATTAAAGCAACTTGAAAAAGAAGCCCAACACCAACGCGAAAAAGAAGAGGATCTACATCGGGAGATAAAACGACGCCGGAAATTGGAGGACAAACTCCTAAAACTCGAAGCCGATCTCAAGGCCAAAGCTAATCAATCCTATCATGAGGATAGCTCCTGCAAGGACCAAGATCCATTCACCAAAGAGATCATGAAAGCTAAAGGTCCCAAAGGACTTCAAAGCTCCAGACATGACCCCGTACGACGGCACATCAGATCCAAGCCATCATCTTAGCAATTTCAAAAGCAGGATGTATTTCACGGAGGCTTCAGATGCAATCAGTTATTCTCCATCCAGAAGGACAAAGCCAAACACGCACCGAGCCTATTAGGGATCAAGCAAGGAGATCGAGAGAGCCTTCGCAACAACATGGAAAGATTCAACAAAACATGTATGGCATACAAAGTCTGCCAACAGAAGCAGCTATCAGGGGCCTCATCAATGGTCTACGAGAAGAACCTTTTAGCCACTCAATATCCAGGAAGCACCCAAACATCTCTAAACGAGGTACAAGAACGAGCAGAGAAGTACATCAACATGGAGGAAAACTCTTGACTAGGAGAGATCTCAAAAACCGAACATTCCTACTCCTCTTGGGATAAGGATAAAGAGTCCAAGAAAAAAGAAGATCAACATGGAGAGAAGCCTAGAAAATACCACAATTACACCCCCTTCGGGTGTCTGTTGTGGATGTCTACCGAGAAATATGCAAGACTGAGAAGATCCCATCAACTCACCCAATCAAAAACAAAAGAGGTCGGACGCGTTGAAGGTCCACCTCACACCAAAGAGGTCGGACAAAGTTGAAGGTCCACCTCACACCAAAGAGGGCGGACAAAGTTGAAGGTCCACCTCACACCAAAGAGGTCGGTCGAGTTGAAGGTCCACCTCACACCAAAGAAGTCGGATGCGTTGAAAGTCCACCTCACACCAAAGTGGTCGGACAAGTTGAAGGTCCACCTCAACCAAAGAGGTCGGACAAGTTGAAGGTCAACCTCATACCAAAGAGGTCGGACAAGTCGAACGTCTCATACCTTAAGATTTTGAGTTGGATGTGGTGTCTTCTCATCTTATGTTCTCGCACTTGATTCCTCCTCGAAGAGTTACACATATATCGTTACGACATTTACTAATAGATGCCATGTTTTATGAGGTCGGACAAGACGTCCACCTCACACCCTTGAGAGACATGTTCATGGAGGATTCACAGGAGGAAGGATCTCTAAATCATCTCGCAAAGGACACCTCAAAGAGGTATATTAAGGAAGGGAGAGAGGTTTGAATAGGACTACGGGGTGCAAACAAGCCTTCCGAGATTTTGAAAATTCTTGGGGCAACCACCCATTCTTACCCAACCAAGGAAAAGTGAAAAGTTCATATTATACCTCGTAGTGGGAAGTCTGGCAATAGCCTCATCACTAGTTAAAGAAGACAAAAGTGGGCAACAACCCGTCTACTTCATCATCAAGGCTCTACAAGGGGCCGAACTAAACTATCAAAAGATAGAAAAGTTCACCTACGCCCTCACATTCTCTTCTCGACAACTCTGCCCATATTTTCAAGCTCACACTATTAGAGTTCGGACCAACCAGCCCATAAAAGGCACCCTACAGAAAACAGACTTAGCTGGAAGAATCCTACAGTGGGCAATCGAGTTATCTGAATTTGATCTTTGACATAAAGCTCGGATAGCCATCAAATCACAGTATCTGGCCGACTTCATTACAGAGTACACTGACATCCCGGGAACTCCTACAAAATGGAAACTCTACAAGGACGACTCTCCAAACAAAACCGGGAGTGGTGCAGGTGTAATTATAGAAAACGATCAGGGAAGCCAAATCAAGCTAAATAACCAAGCTGAATACGAGGCACTACTGGCTGGTTTAAGGCTAGCTAAGAAGATAGGAGCTTACCGTGTCCAGTGATTCACAAGTAGTCACCTCAAAAATAGAAGGGAGCAACCAAGCTGAGGATCCCGCCATGAAAAAATAGCCCGGACAATTCGGGGGACCCTGGACAAAACCAGAGAACAGCCCGAACAATTCGGGGAATATGAAGTCCGACACATACCTCGGGAGTAGAATGCCCGAGCTAATGCATTTTCAAAACTAGCCAACACCAAACCAGGGGGCAATAACAGAAGCCTCATCCAGGCTATATTACAAGACCACAACAAGGAAGGAAAACAAACCCTCTCCTCGGGGTCCGGCGACACCAACTCATTCTACGGAACCTCCTAAGTTGCACACAGTACTCAGGGTCAGCCATAGTAACACGCATTAAAACTATGGAATCCAGTCAATCAGACATGCCGTCCGGGATCTTAGTAGACATCTCAGCAATATTTTTTCAAGAAGACATAGGTCAACCGTGGGGTTATTACCAAACAACTCGGACAAATAAGGAAACAACTCGGACAATAACAACAAAACATCAAGTGTCAGATACAACAGTAAAGGGGAAATCCCAGGACTCACACGAAAGTCCAGGGGCACCCTTTGGAGGCAACAAAAGAGCAAAAACCCAAATACAAGGTCAAAGCTTTACATTAAAAGCATGTTAGCTTCTACATTGCCCCACCAGAGGAACTCATCAATGTAACATCACCTTGGCCGTTCGCAGAATGGGGACTCGACCTCTTCGGACCCCTTCCCCAAGGATCGGGACAAGTCATGTTCCTCATTATAGGGATGGATTACTTCACAAAATGGATTAAGGCAGAGCCCCTAGCTAATGCCACTGCTAAAAAAAGTCAGAAATTCTTGTACAGAAACATTGTTACAAGGTGTGGGGTTCCTTACTCCATCACCACAGACAATGACACTCAATTCACAGACGCAGGCTTTAGAAAGTTGGTAGCCGACTTGAAAATAAATCACCAATTCACATCTGTAGAACACCCACAGGCTAATAGACAAGCAGAAGCTGCCAATAAGGTCATACTAGTCGGGTTAAAATGGAGGCTACAAGACGCAAAGGGAGCTTGGGCTAAAGAGCTCCCACAAGTCCTATGGGTATATCGGACAACTCCACATTTCACCACAAAGGAATCACTTTTCCGATTGGCTTATGGAATGGAGGCAATGATACCGGTAGAAGTCAAAGAAGGATCTCCCAAAACGATCCTCTACAACGAAAAAGCTCATCCTAAATGACATCGGAACAAGTTGACCGGGAGAGGAAAAGCTAGCAGCTAATTGGAAAGAACCCTGCCAAGTCACGGAAGTACTGGGGAAAGGTCACCACAAAGTGTCCGACCTCGAGGGGCGAGAGCTACCAAGGTCATGGCATGCCTGCAAAAGGCGCCAAGCCGAGATCTAAAAGATTGCCCAACCTAGAAGGGCAAGCACTAACATGTACACACTCTTATTCATATCTTCATTTTATTGTTTAAAAGTTTGCAGATTCCCTAAAAAGTTTCCTACCAAGACGTCCGATTACGACAGGTCGGTAAGGTGAAAACCAAATTCACCGCCCGATCACGACAAAGGTCGGCAAAGTGAAAACCAACTTCACCGCCTGACCACGATGAAAACCGAATTCATCGTTTGATTTCGACAAAGGTCGGCAAGGTGAAAACCAAATTCACCGTCCGATCACGACAAAGGTCGACAAAGTGAAAACCAAATTTACTGCTCAATCAAGACGCATTAATCTAAAGCATTCATCGTCCGATTATAAAGCAACAGATCGATAGAAAGTGAAGAACAGATTTACTGTACGATCTCGATAGGAATGATCGTCCGACAAAGGTGAAAACACGATTCACCTAAAGGATGATCAAACCGGGACAGAATCCACCATCTACAAATCGGCAAAGATGAACACAGAATAATGCAAGAAGTTATCGAAAGTGATCCTAAAAAGAACTTGACGAGGTCTTATGGATTGCTATATAATAACTTAAAAAGACTGGCCAACACTAAAAAGTCGGACTAAGTCAACCCAAGTTATCAGCAAATCCCTGGAAAGAGGTCTGGCCAACCCTATTAAAGAGGAATTGCTATAACTTAGAAGAGATCGACCTAACGAAGTCGGTTTCCTACAAAGTGGAGATAGTCGCACGTAATGACAGATCACGGCCATATTATTAAAAGCTTGGGGCAGAGAACCCATCGCTGTCTCGGCTGTGCTACCGGAGGCTCTGGGGAAGTCGGAATTTTCTCTATAAATAGAATAAGGTTCAGATATTGATAGAATTCATACAATTCTTCTTTGTACTACAATGCTTTTGTGAATTTCGCTTCATTTATCATATCATATTTGTCATTTAGTTTAGTTTTAATTTCGATTTTTCATTTTTTAATTAAAAAGGGAGTCTTTATGTCACGCTACAGAGGGCTTCGTTTCAAAAAAATACGCCGTCTGGGGACTTTACCTGGACTAACTAGTAAAAAGCATACAGTCGGAAGCGAATTTAGAAACCAATCACGCTCCGGTAAAAAATCTCAATATCGTATTCGTTTAGAAAAAAAAAAACAAAAATTGCGTTTTCATTATGGTCTTACAGAACGCCAATTGCTTAAATACATTCGTATCGCCGGAAAAGCCAAGGGGTCAACCGGTCAGGTTTTACTACAATTACTTGAAATGCGTTTGGATAACATACTTTTTAGATTGGGTATGGCTTCGACTATTCCTCAAGCCCGCCAATTAGTTAACCATAAACATGTTTTAGTTAATGGTCGTATAGTAGATATACCAAGTTATCGCTGCAAACCTCAAGATATTATTACAGCGAAAGATGAACAAAAATCGAAAGCTCTGATTCAAAATTCTCTGGATTCAGCCCCACGTGAGGAATTGCCAAACCATTTAACCCTTCATCCATTCCAATATAAAGGATTAGTAAATCAAATAATAGATAGTCAATGGGTTGGTTTGAAAATCAACGAATTGCTGGTTGTAGAATATTATTCTCGTCAGACTTAATACTAACTAAAAAAACAAGAGTTTTGATACGAGAATTTTAGCTCATTCAGGTATCATCTACATGGATATAGGACGATTTGCATTCCCTGTCCACTTTTTCCAGTATTTTGCATTTCATATTACCAAAAAAATTGGAATTGAAAATTCATAGCAACTAAAGTTGGAATAATGGTATCCGTTGGCATTTGAGATATTGCAGATTGATGAATTAACGGAGAGAGAGGGATTCGAACCCTCGGTAAACAAACAGCCTACATAGCAGTTCCAATGCCACGCCTTGAACCACTCGGCCATCTCTCCCCCATGATGATTATGGCCCAGAAACCGAAGCAATAGTGAATGATTCATATTCCATTTTTGGATAGGCGCCCATATAAAATAAATAATCAATTCGACCTATACGAAATAATTTTTTGTTTATAAAAAAAACCAACTTCTAGGCCGTAGGCTAAAAAAATTCATTAATGAGTCCTTTTTTACGTTATTTCGTACTATTTGTATTGTACAATTCCTTTGTTTGTGGGATTCTTTTTTCTCACGCGATAAAGAATTCAATTTTCGAATGGATTCCTACCTATGCCTAGATCTCGGATAAATGGAAATTTTATTGACAAGACCTTTTCTATTGTAGCCAATATCTTATTACGAATAATTCCGACAACCTCGGGAGAAAAGGAGGCATTTACTTATTACAGAGATGGTGCGATTTGATTATTTTTTTTACCGATCTCAGTCTTATGAGAAAGACACATTATTTTATTCGTAAAAAAATGGCAAAAAACCGACGCTTGCTGAAGGTGAAGTTTACAAATAAAAAAAAAAATTCCTTCTGTCGTGTATCCCCGATTAATGCAGCCTCATATGCTTCAATTATAGATTTTTAGTATTAAGCGAAAGGTTAT
>NC_029774.3:120184334-120184663 GCF_000817695.3 Arachis duranensis | reverse complement strand
TCGGGGTCCACTTGGTGTGTGCTTGGGCTGAGCATTGAAGCTTTCATGTGTAGAGACTTTTTCTGGAGTTAAACGCCAGCTTTTATGCCAGTTTGGGCATTTAACTCCAATTCTTATGCCAGTTCCAGCGTTAAACGCTGGGAATTCTGAAGCTGATTTGCAACGCCAGTTTGGACCATCAAATCTCGGGCAAAGTATGGACTATTATATATTTCTGGAAAGCCCAGGATGTCTACTTTCCAACGCCATTGAGAACGCGCCAATTGGGCTTCTGTAGCTCCAGAAAATCCACTTCTAGTGCAGGGAGGTCAGAATCCAACAGCATCTGC
>NC_029774.3:120180342-120183947 GCF_000817695.3 Arachis duranensis | reverse complement strand
TGTGACTCAGCTTTGCTAGAGTCCCCAATTAGAGGTGTCCAGGGTTCTTAAGCACACTCTTTTTGCCTTGGATCACAACTTTATTATTTTTTTTCTTTTTCCTCTTCTCTCATTTCATTTTTTTTCGTTTTTTTTTTTGCTTTTTCTTGCTTCAAGAATCATTTTTATGATTTTTCAGATCCTCAGTAACATGTCTCCTTTTCCATCATTCTTTCAAGAGCCAACAATTTTAATATTCTTAAAACAACAAATTCAAAAGACATATGCACTGTTCAAGCATTCATTCAGAAAACAAAAAGTATTGTCACCACATCAAACTAATTCAACTAGTTTCAGAGATAAATTCGAAGTCCTGTACTTCTTGTTCTTTTGTAATAAAAACATTTTTCATTTAAGAAAGGTTATGGATTCATAGGACATTCATAGCTTTAAGGCATAGACACTAAGATACTAATAATCATGTAATAAGACACAAACATAGATAAACATAAGCATAAAAATTCGAAAAAAATAAAAAATAAAGAATAAGGAGATTAAAGAACGGGTCCACCTTAGTGATGGCGGCTTGTTCTTCCTCTTGAAGATCTTATGGAGTGCTTGAGCTCCTCAATGTCTCTTCCTTGCCTTTTTTGCTCCTCTCTCATGATTCTATGATCTTCTTTAATTTCATGGAGGAGGATGGAATGTTCTTGGTGCTCCACCCTTAGTTGTCCCATGTTGGAACTCAATTCTCCTTGGGAGGTGTTGATTTGCTCCCAATAGTTTTGTGGAGGAAAGTGCATCCCTTGAGATGAATATCTCCATCTCCCATGGCTCGGAGGTGGAAGCTTTTGCCTTCCCTTTCCTCTTTCTAGAGGTTTCTCCGGCCTTAGGTGCCATAAATGATTATGGAGAAACAAAAAGCAACGCTTTTACCACACCAAACTTAAAAGGTTTGCTCGTCCTCGAGCAAAAGAAGAAAGAATAGAGAGAGTGGTGGGGTAGGTGGGGATCCTGTGGGGTCCACAGATCCTGAGGTGTCAAGGATAATTCATCCCTGCACCAAGTGGCGAGCAAAAATGCTCCTTCTCCCATTCCTGGCGTTAAACGCTGGGCTGGTGCCCATTTCTGGCGTTTAACGCCAGCTTGGTGCCCATTCCTGGCGTTTAACGCCAGTCTGGTGCCCCTTTCTGGCGTTAAACGCCCAGAATGGTGCCAGACTGGGCGTTAAACGCCCATTTGCTGCCCTTTCTGGCGTTTAAACGCCAGCAAGTTTTCCTCCAGGGTGTGCTGTTTTTCTTTCTGTTTTTCATTCTGTTTCTGGTTTTTTAATTAATTTTGTGACTTTTCATGATCATCAACCTATAGAAAACATAAAATAACAAAGGAAAATAATAAATATAACATTGGGTTGCCTCTCAACAAGCGCTTCTTTAATGTCAGTAGCTTGACAGTGGGCTCTCATGGAGCCTCACAGATACTCAGAGCCATGTTGGAACCTCCCAACACCAAACTTAGAGTTTGAATGTGGGGGTTCAACACCAAACATAGAAGTTGGTTGTGGCTTCCCAACACCAAACTTAAAGTTTGACTGTGGGGGCTCTGTTTGACTCTGTTTTGAGAGAAGCTCTTCATGCTTCCTTTCCATGGTTACAGAAGAGGAACCTTGAGTCTTATAGTTTGCACTTTCTGTAAGCCACGGAGCTTCCTGAATGGCAAATAATTGCTCTTCCGGAAAGGTTTTAGAGATCTCAGTAGGAGGGAGGGGTGCTCCTGCTACTGGTTCTATCCGAGACAGGTGATCAGCTACTTGATTCTCTGTCCCTTTTCTGTCTCTTATTTCTATATCAAACTCTTGCAGAAGCAACACCCATCTTATGAGCCTGGGTTTTGAATCCTGCTTTGTGAGTAGATATTTAAGAGCAGCATGGTCAGTGTACACAATCACTTTTGATCCTACTAAATAAGATCTGAACTTGTCAATGGCATAAACCACTGCAAGTAACTCCTTTTCTGTGGTTGTGTAGTTCTTCTGTGCATCATTTAGAATACGGCTTCCATAATAAATGACGTGCAGAAGCTTACCATGCCTTTGTCCCAATACTGCACCAATGGCGTGGTCACTGGCATCACACATTAGTTCAAATGGTAATGCCCAGTCTGGTGCAGAGATGACTGGTGCTGTGACCAGCTTAGCTTTCAGAGTCTCAAACGTCTGCAGACACTCATTATCAAAAATAAATGGAGTGTCAGCAGCTAGCAGATTACTCAGAGGTTTGGCAATTTTTGAAAAATCCTTTATAAACCTTCTGTAGAATCCTGCATGCCCCAGAAAGCTTCTGATTGCATTAACATTGGTAGGTGGTGGTAATTTTTCAATTACTTCAACTTTAGCTTGATCCACCTTTATTCCCTTGTTTGAAATTTTATGCCCAAGGACAATCCCTTCAGTCACCATAAAGTGACATTTTTCCCAGTTTAAAACTAGGTTGGTCTCTTGGCATCTTTTCAGAACAAGTGCTAGATGGTTAAGGCAGGAGCTGAATGAGTCTCCAAATACTGAAAAGTCATCCATGAAGACTTCCAGAAATTTCTCTACCATATCTGAGAAGATAGAGAGCATGCACCTCTGAAAGGTTGCAGGTGCATTGCACAGACCAAAAGGCATCCTTCTGTAGGCAAATATTCCAGGAGGACTTGTAAATGATGTTTTCTCTTGGTCCTGAGGATCTACTGCAATTTGGTTGTAACCTGAATAGCCATCCAAAAAGCAGTAGTATTCATGACCTGCTAGTCTCTCTAGCATCTGGTCTATGAATGGTAAAAGAAAATGATCCTTTCTGGTGACTGTATTGAGCCTCCTGTAGTCAATACACATGCGCCACCCTGTAACTGTTCTTGCAGGAACCAGTTCATTCTTTTCATTATGAACCACTGTCATGCCTCCCTTCTTGGGGACAACGTGGACAGGGTTCACCCAGGGGCTATCTGAAATAGGATAAATAATCCCAGCCTCTAGTAACTTAGTGACCTCTTTCTGCACCACCTCCTTCATGGCTGGATTTAGCCGCCTTTGTGGTTGAACCACTGGCTTAGCATCATCCTCCAATAGGATCTTGTGCATGCATCTTGCTAGGCTAATGCCCTTAATATCACTTATGGACCACCCAAGAGCTGTCTTGTGTGTCCTTAGCACTTGAATTAGTGCTTCCTCTTCCTGTGGATTTAAAGCAGAGCTTATGATCACTGGAAAAGTGTCACCTTCTCCCAAAAATGCATATTTCAGGGATGGTGGTAGTGGCTTGAGCTCGGGTTTAGGAGGCTTATCTTCTTCTTGAGGAATTTTCAGAATTTCTTTTATTTCCTTTAGTTCCTCCAGATCAGGATGAACATCTTTAAAGATGTCATCTAGCTCTGATTCAAGACTTTCAATCATATTGACCTCCTCCACCAAAGAGTCAATAATATCAGTGCTCATGCAGTCATTGATGTGTCTGGATGCTGTATAGCTTTGACAGCATTCAACTTGAACTCATCCTCATTAACTCTCAAGGTTAATTCCCCTTTTTGGACATCAATGAGGGTCCGTCCAGTTGCTAGGAAAGGTCTTCCTAGAATGAGAGTTG
>NC_029774.3:120179136-120180029 GCF_000817695.3 Arachis duranensis | reverse complement strand
TGTTCCGCTTGGCGGAGTTTCTGAGGATAAGGCATCTTGGCTTTATACTCTTCAACCTTAGTTGCTGCAGGTTTATTTCCTACAGAAGTGGTTGGAGAAGCCTGCTTAAGGGGGTTGTTATCAGCACTTGCAAGTGTCTGACCCCTTTGTGGCGTTTGAACGCCAGGATTGGGTGCTTTTTGGGCGTTTAACGCCATATTGCAACCCTTTTCTGGCGTTTAAACGCCAGAAGTGGCTACCCATTGGGCGTTTAACGCCACTTTCTTACCCTTTTCTGGCGTTTGAACGCCAGAATCATTCCTCTCTGGGCTCTTACTGTCCTCAGAGGGATTTTGGATAGTTGGTTGGTCATCCTCTGTCAGTTGTTCCTTTCTTAGCTTTCTGCTGCTTTGAGTTGATATATTCAATGTCCTCCCACTCCTTAATTTAACAGCTTGGCATTCTTCTGTTATCTGTTTAGATAGTTGCTGTCTTGTTTGATTCAATTGTGCTTCCATATTCTTGTTAGCAATTTTAGTTTCTTGGAGCATCTCTTTAAATTCTGCTAATTGTTTTGTCATCATGAGTAATTGCTGATTAAGCTCAACCATCTGTTCTTGAGGGTTAGGATCAGTAGTTACTGCCATAGCTTCTTCTTTTATAGAGGACTCACTGCTTGAGTATAAATGTTGATTTCTAGCAACAGTATCTATGAGCTCTTGAGCCTCTTCAATTGTCTTTCTCATATGTATAGATCCACCAGCTGAGTGATCTAGAGACATCTGAGCTTTTTCTGTAAGCCCATAATAGAAGATGTCTAACTGTACCCACTCTGAGAACATTTCAGAGGGGCATTTTCTTAGCATACCTCTATACCTCTCCCAGGCATTATAAAGGGATTCATTATCCTCTTG
>NC_029774.3:120175101-120177774 GCF_000817695.3 Arachis duranensis | reverse complement strand
AAGGTTTAGACCTTCCGGATTCTCTTGAATGCCGCCATCAATTCTAGCTTATACCACAAAGATTCTGATTAAGGAATCTAAGAGATATCCACTTAATCTAAGGTAGAACGGAGGTGGTTGTCAAGCACACGTTCATAGTTGAGAATGATGATGAGTGTCACGGATCATCACATTCATCCGGTTTAAGAACAAGTGATATCTTAGAATGGAAGCAAGCATGATTGAATGAAAAACAGTAGTAATTGCATTAATCCATCAAGACACAGCAGAGCTCCTCACCCCCAACCATGGGGTTTAGAGACTCATGCTGTAGAAGATACAATGAGAAACGTGTAAAGTGTCATGAGGTACAGATACAATGTCAAAAGATCATATTAATAGTGAACTAGTAACCTAGGGTATACAGAAATGAGTAAATGACCTAAAAATCCACTTCCGGGGTCCACTTGGTGTGTGCTTGGGCTGAGCATTGAAGCTTTCATGTGTAGAGACTTTTTCTGGAGTTAAACGCCAGCTTTTATGCCAGTTTGAGCGTTTAACTCCAATTCTTATGCCAGTTCCAGCGTTAAACGCTGGGAATTTTGAAGCTGATTTGCAACGCTGGTTTGGGCCATCAAATCTCGGGCAAAGTATGGAATATTATATATTGCTGGAAAGCCCAGGATGTCTACTTTTCAACGCCGTTGAGAACGCGCCAATTGGGCTTCTGTAGCTCCAGAAAATCCACTTCTAGTGCAGGAAGGTCAGAATCTAACAGCATCTGCAGTCCTTTTCAGCCTCTGAATCAGATTTTTGCTCAGGACCCTCAATTTCAGCCAGAAAATACCTGAAATCACAGAAAAACACACAAACTCATAGTAAATTCTAGAAAAGTGAATTTTAACTAAAAACTAATAAAAATATAGTAAAAACTAATTAAAACATACTAAAAACATACTGAAAACAATGCCAAAAAGCGTATAAATTATCCGCTCATCAATCAGCAGCACCATCAGTCCAACAAGTCGGACGTACCAGCTCTGGCTGTCATCCACCTGCCGGACACACCAGCTACGACCAGTACGGAAGATCTCGTCCGAGATCGACCTTCAGTTTCAGGTAACCCTCGGAACAGTACGCATTGCAGCTCTCTACCTTTCTGATAATGCTACTTTGTGGTGGAGGAGAAAATGCGTAGATATAGAGAAAGGTACTTGCAACATAGCCACATGGAAAGATTTCAAAAGGGAGTTGAAAAGACAATTCTTCCCTGAGAATGTGGTTTATGAAGTAAGGAAGAAGTTGAGGGAGTTGAAGCACAAGAGTACGATTAGCGATTACGTAAAGGAGTTCACTACTCTCACGCTTCAAATCCCCAACTTAGCATTAGAGGATGCATTGTTCTTCTTTATTGATGGACTCCAACATTGGGCAAAGCAAGAACTACGAAGAAGGAATGTTAAGGATGTTGATGAGGCCATCGTGGTGGCTGAATCACTCACTAAGTATCATAGGGGAGACTCTAAACCCAAGTCTTCCTCCAAACCTGCTAGTTCTACTAAAGGTGGGAGAGACAAGGGGAAGAGTTTCTCAACCAAGAAAGAAGGAAAATACTTTTCAAAGAAAGAGTACGAGGAAAAGAAGAAGGCTTTCGTGCCCAAAGGAGGATGTTTCGTGTGCAAGGGACCACACCAAATGAAGGACTGTCCCAAGTTAGGGACTTTGGCATCTATTGCCGAGGAATGAGAAGCTCAAACTCAAGTAACTGAGTGTGTTGGATCCATCCAACACATAAATGCTGTGAAGGGCAAAGAGGCAAGCACTGCAGAAAAGAAAGGCTTGATGTATGTCAAAGCCTTTATCAATGAAAAACCTGTCATGGCTATGATCAACATTGGTGCTACACACAACTTCATCACGCCTGATGAAGCAAGGAGGCTTGGGTTGAAGATCACCGAAAAGAATGGCTGGTTCAAACCCGTGAATACCAAGGGCAAACCCCTTAAGGGAGTAGCAAAAGGGGTTGAGAGGACTCTTGGTTCTTGGAAGGGCCCTGTAGATTTCTCAGTAGCACCCATGGACGATTTTAAAATAGTCATCAGACTCGATTTTCAAAGGAAGGAAAATATAATACTGGTGCACGAAATTGCAATCACACTTTTGCAATTCCGCACAACTAACCAGCAAGTGCATTGGGTCGTCCAAGTAATACCTTACGTGAGTAAGGGTCGATCCCACGGAGATTGTTGGCTTGAAGCAAGCTATGGTTATCTTGTAACTCTTAGTCAGGATATCAATAATTATCAGGATTGATCGTAAAAAGTAGAAGAACATGAAATAAGTACTTGTTTTGCAGTAATGGAGAACAGGTTGAGGTTTTGGAGATGCTCTATCTTCTGAATCTCTGCTTTCCTACTGTCTTCTTCTTCAAGCACGCAAGGCTCCTTCCATGGCAAGCTGTATGCAAGGGTTTCACCGTTGTCAGTGGCTACCTCCCATCCTCTCAGTGGAAATGTTCAACGCACCCTGTCACGGCACGGCTATCCATCTGTTGGTTCTCAATCAGGCCGGAATAGAATCCAGTGATTCTTTTGCGTCTGTCACTAACGCCCCACCCTCAGGAGTTTGAAGCTCGTCACAGTCATTCAATCATTGAATCCTACTCAGAATACCACAGACAAGGTTTAGACCTTC
>NC_029774.3:120174483-120175070 GCF_000817695.3 Arachis duranensis | reverse complement strand
CAGTAGTAATTGCATTAATCCATCAAGACACAGCATAGCTCCTCACCCCCAACCATGGGGTTTAGAGACTCATGCCGTAGGAAGTACACAAAGAAACGTGTAAAGTGTCATGAGGTACAGATACAATGTCAAAAGATACTATTAATAGTGAACTAGTAACCTAGGGTATACAGAAATGAGTAAATGACGTAAAAATCTACTTCTGGGTCCACTTAGTGTGTCCTTGGGCTGAGCATTGAAGCTTTCATGTGTAGAGACTTTTTCTGGAGTTAAACGCCAGCTTTTATGCCAGTTTGGGCGTTTAACTCCAATTTTTATGCCAGTTCCAGCATTAAACGCTGGGAATTCTGAAGCTGATTTGAAACGCCGGTTTGGGCCATCAAATCTCGGGCAAAGTATAGACTATTATACATTGATGGAAAGCCCAAGATGTATACTTTCTAACGCCGTTGAGAACGCGCCAATTGGGCTTCTGTAGCTCCAGAAAATCCACTTCTAGTGCAGGAAGGTCAGAATCCAACAGCATCTGCAGTCTTTTTCAGCCTCTGAATCAGATTTTTGCTCAGGACCCTCAATTTCAGCCAGAA
>NC_029774.3:120173792-120174088 GCF_000817695.3 Arachis duranensis | reverse complement strand
CTTGAAGTTCAGAATGATTGGCATCTATAGGAACTCAGAACTCAGATAGTGTTATTGATTCTCTTAGTTAAGTATAATGATTCTTGAACATAGCTAGTGTATGAGTCTTGGCTGTGGCCCAAAGCACTCTGTCCTCCAGTATTACCACCGGATACATACATGCCACAGACACATATTGGGTGAACCTTTTCAGATTGTGACCTAGCTTTGCTAGAGTCCCCAATTAGAGGTGTCCAGGGTTCTTAAGCACACTCTTTTTGCCTTGGATCACAACTTTATTTCTTTCTTTTTCTTTT
>NC_029774.3:120171652-120172276 GCF_000817695.3 Arachis duranensis | reverse complement strand
TTGCAGAAGCAACACCCATCTTATGAGCCTGGGTTTTGAATCCTACTTTGTAAGTAGATATTTAAGAGCAGCTTGGTCAGTGTACACAATCACTTTTGACCCTACTAAGTAGGATCTAAACTTGTCAATGGCATAGACCACTGCAAGTAACTCTTTTTCTGTGTAGTTCTTCTGTGCATCATTTAGAATACGGCTGCCATAATGAATGACGTGCAGAAGCTTACCATGCCTTTGTCCCAATACTGCACCGATGGCATGGTCACTGGCATCACACATTAGTTCAAATGGTAATGTCCAGTCTGGTGCAGAGATGACTGGTGCTGTGACCAGCTTAGCTTTTAGGGTCTCAAACGCCTGCAGACACTCCTTATCAAAGATAAATGGCGTGTCAGCAGCTAGCAGATTACTCAGAGGTTTTGCAATTTTTGAAAAATCCTTTATAAACCTTCTGTAGAATCCTGCATGCCCCAGAAAGCTTCTGATTGCCTTAACATTGATAGGTGGTGGTAATTTTTCAATTACTTCAACTTTAGCTTTATCCACCTCTATTCCCTTGTTTGAAATTTTATGCCCAAGGACAACTCCTTCAGTCACCATAAAGTGACATTTTTCCCAGTTTAAAAC
>NC_029774.3:120170987-120171457 GCF_000817695.3 Arachis duranensis | reverse complement strand
CTCTAATAGGATCTTGTGCATGCATCTTGTTGGGCTAATACCCTTAAGATCACTTATGGACCACCCAAGAGCTGTCTTGTGTGTCCTTAGCACTTGAATTAGTGCTTCCTCTTCCTGTGGATTTAAACCAGAGCTTATGATCACTGGAAAAGTGTCACCTTCTCCCAGAAATGCATATTTCAGGGATGGTGGTAGTGGCTTGAGCTCGGGTTTAGGAGGCTTATCTTCTTCCTGAGGAATTTTCAGAATTTCTTTTATTTCCTTTAGTTCCTCCAGATCAGGCTAAACATCTTTAAAGATGTCATCTAGCTCTGATTCAAGACTTTCAGTCATATTGACCTCCTCCACCAAAGAGTCAATAATATCAGTGCTCATGCAGTCATTTGATTTGTCTGGATGCTGCATAGCTTTGACAACATTCAACTTGAACTCATCCTCATTGACTCTCAGGGTTAATTCCCCTTTTTGGA
>NC_029774.3:120167633-120170802 GCF_000817695.3 Arachis duranensis | reverse complement strand
GTATTTAATGGAGCCATCAGCAAGTTGGAGACATATCCTGGTTGGTTTGACTTCTTCAGTCAAGCCAAGCTTTCTGATAGTGGATGCAGGTATTAGGTTGATACTTGCCTCAAGATCACATAGAGCTTTCTTGGTACAAGTACCCTCTAATGTGCATGGTATCATAAAGCTTCCAGGATCTTTAAGCTTCTCTGGTAAGCTCTTTAATATGACTGCACTGCATTCTTCAGTGAGAAAAACTTTTTCAGTTTCTCTCCAATCCTTCTTATGACTTAAGATCTCTTTCATGAACTTAGCATAAGAGGGTATTTGCTCAAGTGCCTCTGCAAACAAAATATTTATTTCAAGAGTCTTGAGAAAGTCTGCAAAGTGGGCCAACTGTTTATCCTATTCCGCTTGGTGACAAATTGCTTATCCTGTTCCGCTTGGCGGAGTTTCTGAGGATAAGGCATCTTGGCTTTATATTCTTTAACCTTAGTTGATGCAGGTTTATTCCTTACAGAAGTGGTTGGAGAAGCCTGCTTAAGGGGGTTGTTATCAGCACTTGCAAGTGTCTGACCCCTTTGTGGCGTTTGAACGCCAGGATTGGGTGCTTTTTGGGCGTTTAACGCCAGATTGCAACCCTTTTCTAGCGTTTGAACGCCAGAAGTGGCTACCCATTGGGCGTTTAACGCCACTTTCTTACCCTTTTCTGGCGTTTGAACGCCAGAATCATTCCTCTCTGGGCTCTTACTGTCCTCAGAGGGATTTTGGGTAGTTGGTTGGTCATCCTCTGTCAGTTGTTCCTTTCTTAGCCTTCTGCTGCTTTGATTTGATACATTCAATGTCTTTCCACTCCTTAATTTAACAGCTTGGCATTCTTCTGTTATCTATTTAGATAGTTGCTGTCTTGTCTGATTCAATTGTGCTTCCATATTCTTGTTAGCAATTTTAGTTTCCTGGAGCATCTCTTTAAATTCTGCTAACTGTTTTGTCATCAGGTGTAATTGCTGATTTAGCTCAACCATCTGTTCTTGAGGATTAGGATCAGTGGCTACTGCCATAACTTCTTCTTTTGTAGAGAACTCATTGCTAGAGTACAAATATTGATTTCTAGCAACAGTATCTATAAGCTCTTGAGCCTCTTCAATCGTCTTCCTCATACGTATAGATCCACCAGCTGAGTGGTCTAGAGACATCTGAGCTTTTTTTGTAAGCCCATAGTAGAAGATGTCCAACTGTACCCACTCTGAAAACATTTCAGAGGGGCATTTTCTTAGCATACCTCTATACCTCTCCCAGGCATTATAAAGGGATTCATTATCCTCTTGTTTAAAGCCTTGGATGTCCAGCCTTAGCTGTGTCATCCTTTTTGGAGGGTAAAATTGATTCAGGAATTTTTCTGATAACTGTTTCCATGTCTTTATGCTTGCTGTAGGTTGGTTATTCAACCACCTCTTAGCTTGATCTTTTACAGCAAATGGAAATAGTAATAGTCTGTAGACATCCTGATCTACCTCTTTATCACGTACTGTGTCAGCAATTTGTAAGAACTGTGCCAGAAACTCAGTAGGTTCTTCCTGTGGAAAACCAGAATACTGGCAATTTTGCTGCACCATGATAATGAGTTGAGGATTTAGCTCAAAGCTGCTTGCTTTAATGGGAGGTATACAGATGCTACTCCCATATGCAGCTGTAATGGGGTTAGCATATGACCCCAGAGTCCTTCTGGACTACTCAATTCCACTTAGATCCATGATGGAGAAAGGGAATATGATATGGATTCACAAGTAAAGTAAAAATTTTTTTTATTTAATTAAAAGTGACGAAAATAATAAAATAAAATAAATGGAAAATAAAATAAAATTTTGAAAAATAAAATCAAAGCAAATTGAAAACTAAATTAATTAATTAATCAAAAAGATTTTGGAATTAGCAATTAAAAAGATATGATTGAGAATTATTTTGAAAAAGATATGATTGAGAAGATATGATTGCAAATAAAAATGATTGAAAAGATATGATTTTGAAAATCTTTGACTAATTTGATGCAAAATTTTGAAAATTATGAGTAAAACAAGGAAAGGATATTTTTTTTATTTTTAAATTTTAATGAGGAAAGAGAAAAACAACAGAACGACACTAAACTTAGAAATTTTAGATCAAAACAAAGAACAAACAAGAAAACTTTGAATGTCAAGATGAACACCAAGAACACTTTGAAGATCAAGATGAACACCAAGAACAAATTTTTGAAAAATTTTTAAGTGAATAAAAGCACAAAAGACACCAAACTTAAAATTTTTAGAAAACCAGACACAAATTTTCGAAAACTTAAGGGAAAACAAAAAGAAGACACCAAACTTAGAATTTTTAAAGATCAAAAAGGGACTAGGGACATGCAAATTCGAAAAATCAAAAGAAAACAAAAGCATGCAATTGACACCAAACTTAAAATATGAAACTAAACTCAAATAAAAGACTCTAAACCAACAAAAATAAAACAGTCTTAATCTAAGCAACAAGATAAACCGTCAGTTGTCCAAACTCGAACAATCCCTAGCAACGGCGCCAAAAACTTGGTGCACGAAATTGCAATCACACTTTTGCAATTCCGCACAACAAACCAGCAAGTGCACTGGGTCGTCCAAGTAATACCTTACGTGAGTAAGGGTCGATCCCACGGAGATTGTTGGCTTGAAGCAAGCTATGGTTATCTTGTAACTCTTAGTCAGGATATCAATAATTATCAGGATTGATCGTAAAAAGTAGAAGAACATGAAATACGTACTTGTTTTGCAGTAATGGAGAACAGGTTGAGGTTTTGGAGATGCTCTATCTTCTGAATCTCTGCTTTCCTACTGTCTTCTTCTTCAAGCACGCAAGGATCCTTCCATGGCAAGCTGTATGCAAGGGTTTCACCGTTGTCAGTGGCTACCTCCCATCCTCTCAGTGGAAATGTTCAACGCACCCTGTCACGGCACGGCTATCCATCTGTCGGTTCTCAATCAGGCCGGAATAGAATCCAGTGATTCTTTTGCGTTTGTCATTAACGCCCCGCCCTCAGGAGTTTGAAGCTCGTCACAGTCATTCAATCATTGAATCCTACTCAGAATACCACAGACAAGGTTTAGACCTTCCGGATTCTCTTGAATGCCGCCATCAATTCTAGCTTATACCACGAAGATTC
>NC_029774.3:120127753-120167184 GCF_000817695.3 Arachis duranensis | reverse complement strand
GCTCAGGTCTCTCAATTTCAGCCAGAAAATACCTGAAATCACAAAAAAACACACAAACTCATAGTAAAGTCCAGAAAAGTGAATTTTAACTAAAAATAATAAAAATATAATAAAAATTAATTAAAGTATACTAAAAACATACTAAAAACAATGCCAAAAAGCGTATAAATTATCCGCTCATCAAATACCTATGCCATACTACGACGTGGTATGCGTCATGGAGAAAGGGTTTCCATGCATGGTCCCTACAATCTCTAAAGTTGGCAGACCACCGATACTTTCTGCTATGCAACTCAAGAAAGGGTTCAAGAAGGGAGAGATTACAAATTTGGCTCTATTATAAGAGGAGTCAACACCTAAAGGAGAAGACATTCCTCCCAAAATCAAGGAAGTCCTTGAAGAAAATAAGGATGTGATGCCTCCCGAGTTGCCAAAACAACTACCACTTAGGAGGAAGGTGGACCACAAGATTGAATTGGAGTCAAGAGCAAAGCCGCTCGCCTCAACACCTTATAGGATGACACCACCAGAACTCAAGGAGTTGAAGAAGCAACTCAAGGATTTGCTAGATGCTAGGTTCATCCGTCCATCAAAGCCACCTTATGGCACACCAGTCTTGTTCCAAAAGAAGCATGATGGTTCATTGAGACTGTGCATCGACTATCGAGCACTGAACAAGGTAACCATCAAGAACACATACCCCATTCCTTTGATAGCCGATTTGTTTGATTAACTTGGTAGAGCCAAGTGGTTCTCAAAGCTAGATTTGAGGTCAGGATATCACCAAGTGAGAATTGTCGATGGTGATGAGCCTAAGACCATGTGTGTCACGAGGTATGGATTGTATGAGTGGTTGGTGATGCCTTTTGGCTTGACCAATGCTCCTGCAACCTTCTGTACCTTAATGAACGAGATCTTTCGACCTTACCTTGATCGGTTTGTAGTGGTCTACTTGGATGACATTGTTGTCTATAGCAATACTTTGGAGGAACATGTAGAACACTTACGAACCGTGTTCAAGATCTTGCGAGAGAATAACCTATATGTGAAGAAGGAAAAGTATTTCTTTACAAGGGACGAAGTCAACTTCTTGGGACACATCATTAAAGGTGGAACTCTCTGCATGGATCAAGGAAAGGTGAAGGCTATCAAAGAGTGGGAGCCGCCAAACAAGGTATCTGAATTGAGGTCATTCCTTGGATTGGCTAATTACTGTCGAAGGTTTATCAAGGGATACTCCGCCAAGGCTGCACCATTAACTGATCTTCTCAAGAAGAATCACTCTTGGGAATGGTCAAAGGAGTGTCAAAAGGCCTTTGATGAGTTGAAGGCTGTTATCACAGAAAGACCAGTACTAGCATTAACCGACTACTCAAAAGTATTTGAAGTCCACACTGATGCTTCTGAATATGCTATTGGAGGAGTTCTGATGCAAGAAGAACATCCTATTGCCTTTGAGACTCGCAAGTTGAATGATACAGAGAGGCGATACACTGTCCAAGAGAAGGAGATGACCGCGGTAGTGCATTGTCTGAGAACTTGGCGTCACTACTTGCTTGGTTTACACTTCATCGTCAAGACAGACAATGTGGCTACAAGCTACTTCCAAACTTAAAAGAAGTTAAGCCCCAAACAAGCTAAGTGGCAAGACTTCTTGGCTGATTTTGATTTCGAATTTGAATACAAGTCAGGCAAGACTAATGTGGTAGCTGATGCGCTGATTCGCAAGGCTGAGTTGGCGGCCATTTCTATGGTTGAAGGAGATATTGTGCATACCATCAAAGAAGGGTTGCATCATGATCCATTAGCCAAGAGGTTGGTGGAGTTGGTTAGAGAAGGTAAGTCCAAAAGATTTTGGCTAGAAGACAACCTTCTCTACACTAAAGGGAGAAGACTACACGTCCCTAAATGGGAAAATCTAAGAAGAAAATTAGTGAGAAAATGCCACGACACTAAGTGGGCTGGTCACAAAGGTCAGCGAAGGACCTTGGCACTCATTGAATCTTCTTATTATTGGCCTCAAATGAGAGATGAAATGGAGAGCTATGTGAAGACTTGACTTGTGTGCCAACAAGATAAAAATGAAAACAAGACACCAAGCGGGTTGTTGGAACCTCTGCCTCCTTCAGGGTGACCGTGGGAAAGTGTCTCTCTAGATTTCATCTCTGCCTTACCGAAATCCGAGAGGTTTGGATCTATTCTCGTGGTAGTTGATTGATTTTCGAAGTATGCTACCTTTATACCCGCCCTTACTGACTGCACTGCAGAGGAGGCAGCACGACTATTCTTCAAGAATGTGGTGAAATATTGGGGATTGCCTAAGAGCATCATTAGTGATCGAGATCCACGCTTCACAAGATGACTATGGACAGAATTGTTCAAACTCCTTGGGTCGGAGCTTCATTTTTCAACAAGCTTTCATCCTCAAACCGATGGGTAGACTGAGAGAGTGAATGCCTTACTCGAGTGTTACTTGAGGCATTTCGTAAGCGCTAATCAGAAGGATTGGACAAAACTCCTCGACATTGCTTAGTTCTCATACAATCTACAAAGGAGTGAGTCTACAGGGAAGAGCCCATTCGAGATTGTGACTGGACAACAGCCGCTTACACCTCATTCCCTTTCTTCCTCTTACTCAGGGAAGAGCCCTGGAGCTTATCATATGATTAAGTCATGGGAAGAATAAGCAGATGTTACTCATTCTTACCTCGACAAAGCTACAAAGAGGATGAAGAAATGGGCAGATAAGAAGAGGATGCATGCAAGCTATCAAGTGGGAGATAAGGTAATGATTAAGCTTCTTCCACAACAATTCAAAGCCTTTTACAAGGTTCATAAGGGTTTAATCCGCAAATACGAAGGGCCATTTGAGATTATTGGACGTGTTGGGGAGGTTGTGTACAAAGTACAACTCCCTCCCTCTATGAAAATCTACCCGATCTTCTATGTGAGTATGCTTAAATCATATCTTGAAGACCAAGATGAACCGAGTAGAGGTGACTCAAGTCGTGCTCCACCCGTGGTGATTAGATCCTTTGATAAAGAAATTGAAGAGATCTTAGCTAATCGCATCGTGCGATGAAGAGGGGTACCACCAAGTATTCAATACTTGATCAAGTGGAAAGAGCTCCCAATAACTAAAGCTAGTTGGGAAGCTCATAACGATTTGTGGCAATTCCAAGAACACCTAGAGCACTATCATGAACAGAACGCAACGAGGACATTTGCGCATTAGGTGGGGGAGAATGTCATGGTAAATTTTAGAAAGTTATTCCGAGGGTTACCTGAAATTGTAGGTCGATCTCGGATGATATCTTCTGTAATGATCGGAGATGCTGTGTCCGATTTGTTAGACTTGGTGACGGTGCTGATTCCTTTGTCCCTAGAGGGTGGGGGGTATTGTTCATATCCTGGGTCGAGCTGACCGACCCGGGATGTTCTACAGGCAAAGCGACCGACCTCTTCAGGTCAGGACAACCCGACCTCTTTTCAAAGAGCTCGGCCAGGTCACAGGAAAGCCCAAACAAAGGTCCCAAATAGAGGAACACTCTCCAAATCCTAAGGCGGCCCAAGCCTACAGAGAGAAGGGCGGTTCCCTTAAAGATAAAGATGACCTCACTTAAAGATAAGATAAGATAAGATAACTAACTTATCTTATCCACAGAAGGCCACATTTCACCATCATAAATACACTGGAGCACCCAGGTATAACTCATACTCTGATTCTACTCAATACCTGTTTAATACCCTTGCTAACTTAAGCATCAGAGTCCCTTGCAGGTACCCCCCACCCTCCGGGGACAAAGGATCAGCACCACCACCAAGTCCAAACAAGTCGGACACAACAGCTCCGACCAGTACAGAAGATCTCATCCGAGATCGACCTACAATTTCAGATAACCCTCGGAACATTGGCGCCGTTGCCGGGGAACCTGGAAGTCATCCCATTAACATGGCGGATGACCATGACAACGACCACGATTCAGGTTTGGAAGATAGAACGCCGCATAAAAACACGGATACAATACTCAAAAATACTCCAGAAACCAACGGAGACAAAAATCTATCAAATCCAGGAGTAATAGAAGCACTTCAAAATCGATTGGCGCAACTTGAGAAAGAAGCCCAACATCAACGTGAAAAAGAAGAAGATCTACGCCGGGAAATAAGGCGACGCCGAGAATTACAAGATAAGCTCATAAAACTTGAAGCTGATCTCAAAACTAAAGCCACTCGACCATCCATGGAGGATAATTCTCAGAAAGATCAAGATCCATTTACCAGAGAAATTATGAAAACCAAAATTCCAAAAGATTTCAAGCTCCCGGATATGACTCCATATGACGGTACCTCCGACCCCAACCATCACCTCAGCAACTTCAGAAGTAAAATGTACCTCACCGATGCTTCAGATGCAGTTCGTTGCAAAGCCTTTCCAACAACTCTCACCAAGACAGCCATTAAATGGTTTGACAACCTACCTCCAAAATCCATCTCGAGTTTCGACGACCTAGCCAAGAAGTTCTTGGCCCGATTCTCCATACAAAAGGATAAAACCAAACACGCGCCTAGCCTACTAGGGATCAAGCAAGGAGATCGAGAAAGTCTTCGCAACTACATGGAGAGATTCAACAAAACATGCATGGACATACAAATCTGCCAACAGAGGCTGCCATCATGGGCCTCATAAATGGCCTGCGAGAAGGACCATTCAGCCAATCTATATCAAAAAGATACCCGACATCCCTAGATGAAGTACAAGAGCGAGCGCAGAAGTACATTAACATGGAGGAAAATTCTCGACTTGGCGAAGCCTCAAGGTCCGGTTCTGCCTACCGAGATAACGAATCCAAGAAAAAGGAAGATCGCCCCGGAGAGAAAATCAAGAAATATCACAACTACACCCCTCTTAGGGTATCCTTGGTAGACGTTTACAAAGAAGTCTGCCATACGGAAAAAATCCCCCCAGCTCGGCCACTTAAAGGCAAAAGAGGAGGGGAAATCGGAATGAGTACTGTGAATATCACCGACTCCGAGGGCATTCCACCAACGAATGTTTCGACTTGAAAAACGTCATAGAAAAATTAGTTCGAGAAGGAAAGTTAGATCGGTTCTTGACCAACCGGGACGAAGAACCAAGGAAAAGAAGGAGAGATGAGGACGTCAGATGACCTGAACGATCGCCTCGCACACCAGAAAGGCATGTCCATGTGATACATGGCGGATTTGCTGGGGGAGGAATCTCCAAATCATCCCGCAAGCGACACCTCAAAGAGGTATACCATGTCGAAGGACAGAAGGAGACGCCAGACATCCCGGCAATCACGTTTACTAAAGAAGATGCGTCCGGAATCATCTGGGGACATGACGACCCCATGGTCATCACGATCATATTGGCAAACGCCAACCTCCACCGCACACTAATCGACCAGGGAAGCTCTGTCGATATCTTATTCAAAACTGCCTTCGACAAACTCGGCCTAGAAGAAAAAGAGCTAAGAGCATACCCAAACAGTCTGTTCGGACTGGGAGATGTCCCAGTTCAACCACTGGGATACGTATCACTGCATACAACCTTCGGAAAGGGGAACCAATCCAGAACACTCAAGATAGACTACATCGTGGTCGACGTAAGCTCAGCCTACAATGCCTTAATAGGTCGGACAACGTTAAATCAAATCGGTGCAATAGTTTTAACTCCACATCTATGTATGAAATTCCCAACTGCGGAAAGGATAGCTACGATAAAGGCAGATCAAAAGATGGCACGTCGCTGTTATAACGAAAGCCTAAACCTCCGAGGTGAAGGAGGGGAGTTCCACACAATCGAGCTCGGTGGAGTTCAGAGGCGAGAAGAACTCCGACCACAACCCGAAGGAGAAGTAGAAAGAATCCAGATCGGAGATACCTCGGATAAAACAACTAATACTGGCACGATCCTAAAAGGAGACATAAAGGAATCACTAATACGGTTCCTACGAGATAATATTGATCTCTTCGCATGGAAAGCCGCCAACATGCCAGGTATTGATCCCGAACTAATGATCCACAAATTGGCAGTCTATCTGGGATCCCGGTCGGTACAACAAAGACGGAG
The DNA here is from genome assembly GCF_000817695.3 of Arachis duranensis. Lineage (NCBI taxonomy): Eukaryota > Viridiplantae > Streptophyta > Magnoliopsida > Fabales > Fabaceae > Arachis > Arachis duranensis. The sequence continues at coordinate 120,161,087 of NC_029774.3, read as the reverse complement.
AAAACTTGGACCAGAATGAGCTCAGGCTATAGAAGAACAATTACAAGCACTACTTGAGGCCGGGTTCATAAGGGAAGTCAAATATCTACTATGGTTAGCAAACGTTGTCTTGGTGAAAAAGTCAAATGAGAAGTGGTGAATGTGCACCGACTACACCGACCTCAACAAAGCCTGCTCGAAAGACCCCTACCCACTCCCAAGCATCGACGCTCTGGTAGATGCTTCATCGGGATACAAGTATCTCTCATTCATGGACGCATACTCAGGGTACAACCAGATACCAATGTATCCGCCAGATCAAGAAAAAACCTCATTTCTTACACCTAAGGCAAATTATTGCTACATTGTGATGCCTTTCGGCCTGAAAAACGCAGGAGCCACTTATCAAAGGCTAATGAATAAAGTCTTCTCAGACCACATCGGAAAAATCATGGAGGTCTACGTGGATGATATGTTAATAAAGACGCAAAGCGAAGAGACATTGCTAACCGATTTGATTCAAGTATTCGATACCATAAGGAAGTACGGCATGCGGCTCAACTCGGTTAAATGCACCTTCGCAGTAGAAGCGGGTAAATTTTTAGGAGTTATGCACACACAAAGAGGAATCGAGGCAAATCCAGATAAATGCCATGCCATACTCAACATGAAGAGCCCAACCTGCATCAAAGAGGTACAACAGCTCAATGGAAGGTTGGCAGCCTTGTCCAGATTCCTAGCAGGATCAGCGATAAGGTCCTTCCCTTTCTACGCTACCTTAAAGAAGGGAAAGAACTTCGAATGGACAGCGGAATGTGAACAAGCCTTCAAGGACTTCAAAAGATTTTTAGGGCAACCACCTATCCTATCTCGACCACAAAAGGGAGAATCACTCATACTATACCTCGCAGTAGGAAGTCGGGCAATAGCCTCAGCGCTGATTCGAGAAGACGAAAGAGGACAGCAACCCGTCTACTTCATTAGTAAAGCACTACAGGGATCCGAGCTGAACTACCAGAAAATAGAAAAGTTTGCCTACGCTCTGATCCTCACATCCTGACGGCTTCGCCCATATTTCCAAGCGCATACCATTAAAGTTCGAACCAACCAACCCATAAAGGGGATATTGCAGAAAACAGATCTAGCGGGAAGAATCCTGTAATGGGCAATCGAGTTGTCCGAATTCGACCTCCAATACGAGGCACGTACAGCAATCAAATCGCAACACTTGGCCGACTTCATCGCGGAATTCACAGACATCCCGGAAATTCCCATAGAATGAAACATATATGCGGATGGATCCTCGAATAAAACAGGAAGCGGTGCGGGTGTGATAATTGAAAGCAATCAAGGAACTCAACTCAAGCTCTCCCTTAAATTCAGATTCCGGCCTCAAACAACCAGGCAGAATACAAAGCACTACTAGCTGGTCTGAAGCTGGCTAGGGAGGTTGGAGCTCAGAAACTTAACATCTACAGTGACTCACAACTCATCACCTCACAAATAACAGGAAGCTACCAAGCCAAAGATCCGACCATGAAAAAATATTTGGATAAAACCAAAGAACAGCTCGGACAACTCGGGGAATATAGGATCCACCACATACCTAGTGAGCAAAATGCCCGAGCTGATGCCCTTTCAAAATTATCCAGCACCAAACCAGGGAGCAACAACAGAAGCCTCATCCAGGAGGTACTACAGAACCCGTCAATAGCGGAAGAAGAAAGAATCCTAGCCATAATAGGTCGGGATCAAGGATGGATGACCCCCATAATAAACTACCTCAAAACAGAAGAACTCCCTACGGATGAAAGGGAGGCAAAGAGGTTGAAAAGGGAGGCACAGTACTACACCATCATAAACAACACACTGTACAAAAGAGGGATATCGACACCTTTACTAAAATGCGTACCAACTTCCAACACAAAGGAAGTATTGGAGGAAGTACACAACGGAATTTGTGGTAATCATCTTGGAGCGCAAGCTCTCACCAAAAAGATACTCCGGGCGGGATTCTATTGGCCAACTCTACAAAAGGAGGCTACAGAATTTGTAAAGACATGTCCACCATGCCAGAAGCATGCCAACTTTCTCATCGCCCCACCAAAAAAGCTTATCAGCGTGACCTAACCCTGGCCATTTGCGAAATGGGGACTCGACCTTCTCGGACCCTTCCCACAGGGATCGGGACAAGTAAAATTCCTCATAGTAGGAGTTGACTATTTCACAAAATGGATCGAGGCAGAACCCCTGGCCAACGCCACCACTCAAAGAAGTCGAAAATTCCTATATAGGAATATTATTACAAGGTTCGGGGTACCATACTCCATCACCACGGACAACGGTACCCAATTTACAGAAGCAGGCTTCAGAAAACTGGTGGCCGACTTGAACATAAAACACCAGTTCACCTCCGTCGAATATCCCCAAGCCAATGGACAAGCCGAAGCGGTCAACAAAGTCATATTGGCCGGATTAAACCGGAGGCTACAAGAAGCAAAGGGAGCTTGGGCCGAGGAACTTCCACAGGTCCTATGGGCATATCGAACAACCCCTCATTCCACTACAAATGAATCACCATTCCGACTAGCATACGGAGCGGAGGCAATGATTCCAATAGAAATTGAAGAAGGATCTCCCCGAGTAGTCCACTACAATGAACAAGCAAAATCCCAACTTCAGAGAGAAGAGCTCGACTTGTTACCGAAATCCAAGAAAGAGCTCAGATCAGGGAAGAAGCCCTAAAGCGACGAATGGCTTCCAGATATAATCAAAAGGTAGTGCCGAGAAGTTTTGCAGAGAATGATCTCATCTTAATCAGAAATGACATCGGAACAACTCGACCCGGAGAAGGAAAGCTGGCAGCAAACTGGAAAGGACCTTACCGAATCATTGAAGTACTAGGGAAGGGCTACTACAGACTGTCCGAGCTTGGTGGATGAGAGTTTCCTCGATCATGGCACGCCTACAACCTAAGAAGGTACTACAGTTAGAATAGGTAAAAGATCTCACTAAATGGATGCGCTCTTTTTCCTAAAAAGGTTTTTTAATGAGGCACCATATCGAGACCTAGAATCATACCCAACTTAAAGGGACAACGAAACTCCCACATGTATATATTTGCATTTTTTCCTTTGAATAAAGATTATTTAGATATTCTACAAGATTCCAAGACGCATTAAATCTGAAGTATTCATCGTCCGATTATAAAGCAACAGGTCGGCAGAAAGTGAAAAACAAATTCACTACTCGACCACGATAAAGATAAATCGTCCGATAAAGGTGAAAACGCGATTCACCCAAAAGACGATCTAAAGACGCCAACCATTTTCTATAAATCGGCAAAGATGAACACAGAATAATGTAAGAAGTTATCGAAAGCAATCCAGAAAAAAAAGAACCTGATGAGGTCTTACGGATAGCTAATATAATAACTTAAAAGACTGGCCGACGTTCAGAAATCGGACCAAGTCAACCCAAGTTATAAGTAAACCCTGGAAAGAGGTCTGGCCAACCCTATTAAAGAGGATTACTTTAACTTAGAAGGGCCTGATATAACAAAGTCAGCCCAAAATTACAAAGTTATACAAGTAGTCCCTAAAAGAGATCTGACAAAAGATCCAAGAAAGAGGACTACGAAAAATAACTTAAAGGAGACCGATATAACCAAGTCGGACTCCTACCATTAAAAAAGTTATCAAGTAGTCCCTAAAAGAGATCTGACAAAAGATCCAAGAAAGAGGACTACGAAAAATAACTTAAAGGAGACCGATATAACCAAGTCGGACTCCTACCATTAAAAAAGTTATCAAGCAGTCCCTAAAAGAGATCTGACAAAAGATCCAAGAAAGAGGACTACGAAAAATAACTTAAAGGAGACCGATATAACCAAGTCGGACTCCTACCATTAAAAAAGTTATCAAGTAGTCCCTAAAAGAGATCTGACAAAAGATCCAAGAAAGAGGACTACGAAAAATAACTTAAAAGGAGACCGATATAACCAAGTCGGACTCCTACCATTAAAAAGTTATCAAAGTAATCCCTGGAAGAGACCTGACAAAGGTCCAAAAAAGAGGATTACAGAAGTAACTTAAAAGGAGACCGACATAACGAAGTCGGACTCCTGCTACTGAAAAGTTATACAAGTCCAAAAATACCTACAAAAATAAGAAAACAAGTCGGATCCACACAAATACAAAGGATCCAAGCTACAAACGATAAAGCACGGGACAATCCAAAAGGTCAAAACTGCAAGATCCAACATTCTCAGGAAACAGAAGAAAAAACCTTGATATGATCTACAAAAGTTTTAAAGCATCGAAGGCCATCAAAAAGGGATAACGAGCTACTTTTTGTTTTTTAAATAAGGTTGCCAGACAAAACAACCAGAAAAACGTCAGCAAAGAAATAAAAAGTTTTAAGAGCCCACAAGCCGGGCCAACTAAACATAAGAACCCAGAAAAAGATCAGCAAGCATCAGGAGCATCTTTGGCAGTATCAGGACAGGGAAAAGGAGGACGAGTCTGAATAGGCACGGCATCTATAGTTCCATCCTCCCGGTTCAGAACTTGACAATCCGAATCAGGTACAACCGGAGGAGCAGAGGTAGTCGACACTTTGGCAGAGGACACAGGAAGAGGATCAGCATCATCATCACCCTTGTCATCAGGGACAATCTTGCCATCTCTGACAACATTGTCTAAACTGAAAAGGGTGAGATCGGCCTCGGGAGCAATGACACGAACTTGCTCCTTCAAGTTCTCGTAAGCAGCAGTCACGCTGCCGACAAGATGACCTTGGAGCTCAGAATAATCCTCCCGGGCACTGTCCAACTCCCCCCCTCAGACGCATCACCTCCCGATAAGTTGTAACATAACTATCTTTATGCATCAGAGCTGTGTCCTCGGCTAACCTCAAAGAAGCCACCAATGAAAGGGAACTCGCCTTCTCATTCTCTAGATCCTTCTCTAACTTGGTCACCTTTAATTTGAGCTCCTCCTTGGTCACCTTTAATTCAAGCTCCTCCTTTAGCCCCTCCATCCGGTCAAACTCTTGCTTTGCCTCCTCCATAAATGCCTTGGTGGCATGAAAAGGGAGACTTTGAGCAGTCCAGTGTATAACGGCCGCCATAAACGCCATTTGCACGTGATTCTGGGCCATAAATTCCAAATGATGGAGGATGGACACATCGTCCATCGAAAGGGTACCTTAGGGCCCGATTTGTTGATCTATGAACTCGATGGCATTGAAGTCAGGGGCATTAAGGTCGAAGGGCTCAACCGTCTTTTGCTTTTTACTTGGAGGGGCAGCAGATGGAATGGCAGAAGCAGGATGAGGATCCACCAAGCGAACCCGAGGTGTCGGAATCGCTTTCTTCACTATGGGGGAACTCGGCACCGATGGCTTGTCGCGCACTTGAGAGGACCCCTCCCCAGCCGCCTTGGCAGCAAAATTCCTGGCAGCAGTCGCCTTCTGCGCCCTCTTAAAAGCTTTCACAGATTCACTATTCTTCATTGCCTCTGCAAATAAAACAAAAATCAAGCCACAAATCGAACAAGCTGGAAATACAGCTACAAGTAAACATAAACAGATAGCAAAGAAAACACAAGATACCCAGTTCAGTTTGAAGAAGAGAAGGATTGGTTAGAAATTTCTTTGTATCAAGATGGGGAAGCTGACCCCAGCGCTCTTCCAAAACAGTCACAAAGGCCCGCTCAGCCTCATCCAACATGTCCCAAGAATACCTGGAGACCCTCACATCTTTTTGCCATTCCAGGGGAAAGGCAGGCTCATCATTTTTGTCCAGAAAAAAGGGCCGAGCTCCTTCAACAGCTCGGACCTTGAAAAAATAGTTTTTAAAATCACAAAATGACTCGTCAAACATGGAAAAGACTTTCTTTCCTTGGGTGGAGCGAAAGGAGACCCAAACTGCTTTCTTTTTTACCACTCCAGGTTTAGTCAGAACAAACAGATAGAAAAAGAGAGATTGGGAAGCAGGGATACCAAAACCATTGCACAGCAATTGAAAAATCTTTATAAAATCCCAGGAATTAGGGTGAAGTTGAGAGGGGGCAATATTACAAGACCATAACAGGTCGGTTTCAAATTGAGTAAAAGGAAGGGTAATACCCAGCGGACCAAAGAAAAAGTCATAGACATAAAAGAAAGGACGACCATCAACAACCCGAGTTGAAAAATAGACTCTCTCGTCAGAAGAAGGAGGGACAAGTTCATAGTTCTTCTCATCACCAGAATTGCTACAGACACTATGAAACTGTCTAAGCTGAGCACAAAACTCAGAATCAGCCAGCGAGACACACAGGAGAACCATGGAGTCCACCCAATCGGCCATACCCGTAGGAACCTGGGAAGGCATCTCTACAACGTTATTTCGGGAAGACATGAGGCCAACTAAATCCTACAAAAAGAAAAGAAGAGTGGATTACTTAAAAACATCCCGGACATGGGTCAAAACATCTCAAACGGACGGATTAACCAAAAATGGGAAAACCCCAAGACTCAAGAGAAGAAGTCTTGGAGCATCCCTTGGAGGCAGTAAACAAGAAGGGTCCTCAAAATCGTTTCTACAATCTACATCTCGGCACTCATCAGAATAGAGTCCAGAAAAGAAAGCAAAAGAAGATAAAAATGCAAAAAATCCACCCTGCTACAGTTTATCAGAACACCAAAAAGGCCAATGGAAAAACGGCAAAGGCACAAACTTTTCAAAATGAAGCAAAAATCATCAAGTCAAGGCACAAACAGAAACGACGGCAACATGCAAAAGAAAAAGATCCAAGCAGCGAAAGGTATACACCAAAAACAAAGAAAATTCCGGAGCATGCAACAAAGTCAAGCACGATAAAAACAGAAAAATCCAAACTTTCTCCAAAAAAGAAGATCAAAAGAAAAACTTCATCACAAAAGCCAAAAACAAAATGCAAAATGAGACTAACCTGGAAATGAAAGAAGCTTCAAGGAAGAGTGGAAGCGCAGGGATAAAGGCTGCCCAGAAGAACGCCAAGCGACGCCACAAACACGAGAAAAGTAGAAGAAGCAAGCGAAAGACAGAGAGCAGATGAGAGAAACAGAAGAACGAGAGAGTAAAGGGAGGAGTTACGGAGAAGAAGTGAAAAAGAGAAACCGTTTTTTTTATTAAAGAGATTTAAAATAAAGAGCCAAAAGGAAACGGGGCAATTAATGCTAAAATTAAGGAAAGCATTAAACCCTCGCACGTTCCCAAAAATGTCGATATAAAAACGCGCGCCTTTAGAGGAAACGTTCTACATTCAAAAGCTGCTGCAAAGGAATCGACAAAATGCTTGAGTTCGGCTTCACCAAAGAAGGACCGAAGTCAAGGACTCGACCTCAAAAAGAGAAGACCGAGCTCAAGCAGGGGCACTGTTCATACCCTGGGTCGAGCTGACCGACCCGGGATGTTCTACAGGCAAAGCGACCGACCTCTTCAGGTCAGGACAACCCGACCTCTTTTCAAAGAGCTCAGCCAGGTCACAGGAAAACCCAAACAAAGGGCCCAAATAGAGTAACACTCCCCAAATCCTAAGGCGGCCCAAACCTACAGAGAGAAGGGCGGTTCCCTTAAAGATAAAGATGACCTCACTTAAAGATAAGATAAGATAAGATAACTAACTTATCTTATCCACAGAAGGCCACATCTCACCATTATAAATACACTGGAGCACCCAGGTATAACTCATACTCTGATTCTACTCAATACCTACTTAATACCCTTACTAACTTAAGCATCGGAGTCCCTTGCAGGTACCCCCCACCCTCCGGGGACGAAGGATCAGCACCACCACCAAGTCCAAACAAGTCGGACACAACAGCTCCGACCAGTACAGAAGATCTCATCCGAGATCGACCTACAGTTTCAGGTAACCCTCGGAACAGGTACCTACAAGGGACTCCGATGCTTAAGTTAGCAAGGGTATTAAGCAGGTTTTTAGTAGAATCAGAGTATGAGTTATACCTGGGTGCTCCAGTGTATTTATAATAGTGTAGAGTGACCTTCTTTAGATAAGATAAGTTAGTTATCTTATCTTATCTTTATCTTTTGAGTGAGGTTATCTTATCTTCAAAGGAACCGCCCTTCTCCTTGTAGGCTTGGGTTGCCTTGGGCTTTGGTGCACGGTCCTCCGTTTGGGCCCTTTATTGGGCTTTCTTGTGACTTGGCCGAGCTCTTTGAGAAGAGGTCGGGTCATCCTGACCAGAAGAGGTCGGTCGCTTTGTCTGTAGAACATCCCGGGTCGGACAGCTCGACCCTAGGGTATGAACAGTGCCCCTGCTCGAGCTCGGTCTTCCTTTTGAGGTTGAGTCTTTAGTTCAAAGACTTTTTATCCTTCTCGGGTGAAGCCGAACTTGAGCATTTCGTCGCTTTTGTCTTTTGTAGGGTTCCCTTTTTTGAATGCAGAACGTTTCACTTCCTTTGAAAACGTGCACTTTTGGATTAGCGTCCTAGCCTTGGGAATGTGCGAGGGTTTTTAATGCCCCATTAATTGGTTTTTGATGCTCCGTTTCTCTTGGCTTTTATTTTGAAATTTACTTTTCAAAAAACGTTTTTCTCCTCTCTTGCTTTTGCTGTGACTTCCCTTTTTTTCCTCTCTTTCTATTTTCTTTTGAAAACTTTACGTTTCTCGGTGTTTCTTCTTGCAACGTTTGTTTGGCGATCGTGAGTGCTTTCGACGATGATTTCTAGCCTCCTTGTCCTCAACCTTCTTGCATATTCTTCTCCTTTCTCAGGTTGGTTTTGCTTTCCCTTCACCGTTTATTTCTGCTGTGTTGTGTTTGACTTTGAAGCTTTGATTTTGACTGAGTGCATTTTAGAAAGCTTGAATTTTTACTGCGCCTGGTTTGTTACTGTGATGCATGCTTTTTCATTTTTTGTCCTTTCGTATGCTTCTGAGTGTATCTCCCTGGTTTGGCTCTTTAGAGCTTTGTCTGCTACTTTGCTGATTTCTTGAACTGTTATAGCCTTTTTTCTTTTGGCGGCTTGTATGATCTTCTTTGCGTTTTTGTTTTTCTTGGAAAGGGTTTCTGTTGAGACATTAGTCTTGTAGATTTTCCTAAAAGTTTCATTCCCCGATTGCCTCTAAGGATGCCCCTGGACCTTGGGTTGTGTCCAGGGGTTTTCCTTTTTATCTGTTATACTGGCACTGGATTGTGCTGTCCGAGCGGTTTTGATTTGATCTGGGATATTTTTACCTTTTTCAGTAATCCAATCTTTTTCTTGTTTGTAGGACTAGTTGGCCATGTCTTCTCGAAAAAATATTGTCGAGGCATCTCCTATGGTTCCTGAAGGGATGTCCGATTGGCTGGACTCTCTTGTCTTGCTGTGCGTTTCTTTAGCCGATTCTGAATTTTGTGTGATGCTTAGAAGGCATCATCGTGTCTGTAGCAGTGAGGATCAGGAGAGCAATACGAGTTAGTAGCACCTGATTCTGGTGATAGAGTTTGCTTCCCGGTCCTGACCCAGGGGGAGCGTCCCTTCTTCTATGCTTATGATTTCTTTTTTGGCCAAATGAACATCACATTTCCTTTTACCTCTTTTGAAACTGACCTACTATGGTCTTGTAACGTAGCCCCTTCGTAGCTCCATCCGAATTCGTGGGGTTTCATCAAGATTTTTCAGCTTGTTTGTCAAGAATTTGGTGTTACACCTTCTCAAACTCTTTTTATGTTGACCAAGCCTGGGACTACCAAGAAGAAAGCTTCTTGGATTTCTTTTAGGTCTGCCCAGGGGCACAAGGTTTTTTCCATGTATGAGGAATCTTTCCGGGATTTTAAGAATTACTTCTTTAAGGTCCGGGCTGTTGAAAGAGCCTGACCTTTCTTTCTGGATGAGAATAACGAGCCCTGCTTTCCCTTAGAGTGGCAGAGGAACGTAGTGGTATCTCGATATACTTGGGAGATGTTGAGCGAGGTCGAGCAGGCCTTTGTGAATGTTTTGGAGGATATGTGGGGGGAACCTCTTCATTTGGATACTAAAAAATCTTTGGGAGACCCCTCCCTTATTCGAACTGCTTTGGGTACTGCCTTGATATATTTTGTTTCTTGTTTTCTTCCTACTTTTCTCCCAGTTTGATAAATTGTTGTTTTTCATTTTTCAGAGATGGCCAAGAATAATGATGCAATGAAGGCTTTCAAGAAGGCGAGGAAAGCTACTGCAGCTCAAAACATCTCGCCCCGGGCTGATGGGGAAGGAACTTCCCAAGCTCCTTTGAAGCCATTCGTGCCGAGCTCTCCTGGCCTGAGGAGAATGATCCATACACCTCGGGTCCGTTTAGTGAATCCCCCTCAATCTTCTACTACTGCTGTGGTTTCTTCTTTGGCCGCCCCTCCTCCAAAAAGACCTCAAACTGTCGAACCTTTCAATCTAGATGCCCCGGATTTTGACCCTATTGATTTTGTGGACCAGCAGATCGCACCTTATGGTGCTCTTTCCATGGATGATGTATCTCTCCTTCATCACTCAGATTTTATAACTCGGAGTAGTGTAAAGATAGCTCATATGGGAGCTACTTTGTATCGAACTGCCCAAAATCTGCCCTGCATGCTACCAAAGCCTTTGTGGAGGAAGCTAAGCAAGAGTTTGATCGGATGAAGGGTCTAAAGGAGGAGTTTGAAGCGGACGTGGCTAAACTAAAGAAGGAGTTGGAGGGGGAGAAGGCCAACTCTCTTGCCCTGGTGGCCTCTGTGCGATTGGCTGAGGATGTGGCTTTGAAGCATAAAGAAAGCTATGTCACGTCCTACTGAGAAGTGATGTGTCTTCGGGAGGAGCTAGAGTCGGCCCGGGTTGATTATTCCGAGCTCCAGGGTCATCTTGTGGGCAACGTAACTGCTGCTTATGAGAACCTGAAGGAGCAGGTTCAGGTTATTGCTCCGGGAGCTGATCTTGCTTTATTTAGTTTGGATAATGTTGTGAAGGATGGCAAGATCATTCCCGAGGACCCTGATGATGATGATGTTGAACCTCCCTCTGAGCCTATTGCTAAAGCTTCTGTCGTGTCAGCTCCTTCAACTCCTGCTTGTTCTGTGGCCGATCCTGATTGCCAGATATTGAATCGGGATGACGGGACAGTGAACACATTGCCTCTCCAAACTCGCCCTCCTTCACCCCGAGTTGATGCTGCTAAGAAGTCTTCTAATGTTGACTGAGTTTTCTTCCTGTTTAATGTGGATAGCCCAGCTTGTGGGCTTTTGAACTCTTTATTTTTGTAAATGGTGTTTTGCTGACTGTTGATACTTTTTTGGGTTGCTTGTTTAGCAACTTTTATTTTGAAAAAACAAAGTAGTTTCCGAGCTTCTGGGGCTGATTTTGGTGGCCTCTGAATCTTGCTGTTATCATAACTTAGTAGTTTTTATATCATGTCTGCTTGCACTCGTCTTGGTACCTTCGTAGGTTGGGACTTTATTGATAATCCTCCTTTTTGGACCTTATTTAGGTCTCTTTTGGGGATTACCTTTTGTAGCTTTACATCTTTCTGGGCCGACTTTGTTATGTCGGGCCCTATCGAGTTACTTGATAATCCTCTTTCTTGGACCTTTGCTCAGGTCTCTTTCAAGGATTTATCTTTTGTAACTTTATCTTTCTAGGCCGACTTCGTCATGTCGGGCCCTGTCGAGTTACTTGATAATCTTCTTTCTTGGACCTTGTTCAGGTCTCTTTTAGGGATTTATCTTTTGTAAATTTATCTTTCTGGGTCGACTTCGTCATGTCGGGCCCTGTCGAGTTACTTGATAATCCTCTTTTTTGGACCTTGTTCAGGTCTCTTTCAGGGATTTATCTTTTGTAACTTTATCTTTTTAGGCCGACTTCGTCATGTCGGGCCCTGTCGAGTTACTTGATAATCCTCTTTGTTGGACCTTGTTCAGGTCTCTTTCAGGGATTATCTTTGTAACTTTTTGTAGGAGTCCGACTTCATCATGCCGGGCTCTTCGAAGTTATAGTAATCCTCTTTTATAGGGTTGGCCAGACCTCTTTCCAAGGCTTTACTTATAACTTGGGTTGTTGTGGCTGGTCTGACTTTTTGTGCCGGCCAGTCTTTAAGTTATTTTATAGCAATCCATTTTATTAGGACCTCGTCAGGTCCTTTCTATGGATCACTTTCTATAACTTCTTGTATTATTCTATTTTCATCTTTGCCGATTTTGTAGACTTTGGGTTTTAACCCTCGTTTTTATCGTGATCGCACAGTGAATTTTGGTTTTCACTCTCTGTCGATCTGTAGCTTTATAATCGGGCGATGAATGTTTCAGAATAATACGACTTGAGCGTTTGTAGATAATTTGAACAAATTTTATTAAAAAAGAATGCAAATATACATGGGGGGTTAATTTCCTAAGTAGGGTGATTTGTAGGTCTTGGCTGGGCGCCTCGTTAAAAAAACCTTTTCAGGAAAAAGAGTGCGCTTTGTCCAAGATCTTTAATCATCCCTAGCTATAGTACCTTCTTAGGTTGCAGGCGTGCCATGATCTAGGAAGCTCTCGCCCGTCGAGTTCGGAAAGCTTGTAGTAGCCCTTTCCAGTTTGCTGCCAGCTTTCCTTCTCTAGGTCGAGTTGTTCCTATGTCGTTTCGAATTAGAATGAGGTCGTCTTCAGCAAAGGCCCGCTGTATTACTTTTCAGTTGTATCTGGAGGCCATTCGTCGTTTTAACGCCTCTTCCCTTATCCGAGCTCTTTCTCGGATTTCTGGAAGTAAGTCGAGCTCTTCCCTTTAAAGTTGGGAATTGGCTTCTTCGCTAAAATGGATTACTCTAGGTGATCCTTCTTCGACCTCTACTGGGATCATTGCCTCCATTCCGTAAGCTAATCGGAAGGGTGACTCCTTTGTCGTGGAATGTGGAGTCATTCGATATGCCCATAGGACTTGTGGGAGCTCCTCAGCCCAGGCTCCCTTTGTATCCTGTAATCTTTGTTTTAACCCTGCTAATATAACTTTGTTAGCGGCTTCAGCTTGCCCATTGGTTTGGGGGTGCTCAACAGAGGTGCATTTTTGGTTAATCCGTCCGTTTGAGATGTTTTGACCCATGTCCGGGATGTTTTTAAGTAATCCACTCTTCTTTTCTTTTTGTAGGATTTAGTTGACCTTATGTCTTCCCAAAATAACGTTGTAGAGATGCCTTCCCAGGTTCCTGTGGGTATGGCCGATTGGGTGGACTCCATGGTTCTCCTGTGTGTCTCGCTGGCTGATTCTGAATTTTGTGCTCAGCTTAGGCAGTTTCATAGTGTCTGTAGCAATTCTGGTGATGAGAAGAACTATGAACTTGTCCCTCCTTCTTCTGATGAGAGAGTCTATTTTTCAACTCGGGTAGTTGATGGTCACCCTTTCTTTTATGCTTATGATTTTTTCTTTGGTCAGCTGGGTATCACCCTTCCTTTTACTCAATTTGAAATCGACCTGTTATGGTCTTGTAATGTTGCCCCTTCTCAACTTCACCCCAACTCCTGGGGTTTCATAAAAGTTTTCCAATTGTTGCGCAATGGCTTTGGTATTCCTGCTTCCCAATCTCTCTTTTTCTACTTGTTTGTCTTGACTAAGCCTAGAGTGGTGAAAAAGAAGGCAGCTTGGGTCTCTTTTCGTTCCACCCAGGGAAAGAAGGTTTTTTCCATGTTTGACGAGTCATTCCGCGACTTTAAAAATTATTTTTTCAAGGTCCGAGCTGTTAAAGGAACTCGACCCTTTTTTCTGGATGAAAATGATGAGCCTGCCTTTCCTCTGGAATGGCAAAAAGATGTGAGGGTCTCCAGGTATTCTTGGGACATGTTGGACGAGGCAGAGCGAGCCTTTGTGACTGTTTTGGAAGAACGCTGGGGTCAACTTCCCCATCTTGATACAAAGAAATTTCTAACCAATCCTTCTCTTCTTCGAACTGAACTGGGTATCTTGTGTTTTCTTTGCTGTTTGTTTATGTTACTTGTAGCTGTATTTCTGACTTGTTTGATTTGTAGCTTGACTTCTGTTTTATTTGCAGAGGCAATGAAGAATAATGAATCTATGAAAGCTTTTAAGAGGGCGCAGAGGGCGACTGCTGCCAGGAATATTGCCGCCAAGGCGGCTGGGGAGGGGTCCTCTCAAGTGCGTGAGAAACCAGCAGTGCCGAGTTCCCCCAAGGTGAAGAAAGTGATTCCGACACCTCGGGCCCGCTTGGTGGATCCTGACCCTACTTCTGCCATTCCATCTGTTGCCCCTCCAAGTAAGAAGCAAAAGACGGTTGAGCCGTTTGACCTCAATGCCCCTGACTTCAATGCTATCCAGTTCATAGATCAACAAATTGGGCCCTATGGTACCCTCTCAATGGACGATGTGTCCATCCTCCATCATTTGGAATTTATGGCCCAGAATCACGTGCAGATGGCGTTTATGGCGGCCACTATACACCAGAGTGCTCAAAGTCTCCCTCTTCATGCCACCAAGGCATTTATGGAGGAGGCTGAAGGAGGAGCTCAAATTAAAGGTGACCAAGTTAGAGAAGGATCTAGAAAATGAGAAGGCGAGTTCTCTTTCGCTGGCGGCTTCTTTGAGGTTGGCCGAGGACACAGCCCTGATGCATAAGGAGAGTTACGTCACGACTTATCGGGAGGTGATGCGCCTGAGGGAGGAGTTGAACAATGCCCGGGAGGATTATTCTGAGCTCCAAGGTTATCTCGTGGGTAGTGTGACTACTGCTTACTAGAACTTAAAGGAGCAAGTTCGGGTCATTGCCCCCGAGGCCGATCTCACCCCTTTTAGCCTAGACAATGTTGTCAGGGATGGCAAGATTATTCCTGATGACGATGGTGATGATGATGCTGATCTTCCTCCTGTGTCCTCTGCCAAAGTGTCGACTTTTTCTGTTCTTCCGGTTGCGCCTGATTCGGATTGCCAGGTTCTGAACCGGGAAGATGGAACTGTAGATGCCGTGCCTATTCAGACTCGTCCGCCTTCTCCTTGTCCTGATGATGCCAAGGAAGTTCCTGAAACTTGTTGATCTGTATCTGGCCCGGCTTGTGGGCTTTTGAAACTTTTTTATTTAATTGCTGACTCTTCTTAGTTGCTTTATCTAGCAGCTTTTATATTTTGAACAATAGCTTGCTGTCTTTCGGTGGTAAGTTTTGGTGGCCTTTTACGGCCTTTTCTTAAAAAAGTAGTTTTTTGACTTGGTATCTACTTCTGTTTGCTGATGTTTGAAATCTTGCAGCTTGACCTCCTCAGATTGTTTTATTTTATTTGTTTGTAGTTTTGATCCTTTGAGGTTGTGACTCAGGAGTCCAACTTGTTTCTTAATGGGTCTTTTGCGCTGGTCCCTCTTTTAGTTATTTCTGTAATCCTCTTTTTTTTTGGACCTTTGTTTAGGTCTCTTTTCAGTGATTACTTTGATAACTTTGAGGCGGTAGGAGTCCGACTTGGTTATGCCGGTCTCCTTTAAGTTATTTTTTGTAGTCCTCTTTCTTGGATCTTTGTCAGATCTCTTTCAGGGACTACTTGTATAACTTTTTAGTGATAGGAGTCCGACTTGGTTATGTCGGTCTCCTTTAAGTTATTTTTTGTAGTCCTCTTTCTTGGATCTTTGTTAGATCTCTTTCAAGGACTACTTGTATAACTTTTTAGTGATAGGAGTCCGACTTGGTTATGTCGGTCTCCTTTAAGTTATTTTTTGTAGTCCTCTTTCTTGGATCTTTGTCAGATCTCTTTCAGGGACTACTTGTATAACTTTTTAGTGATAGGAGTCCGACTTAGTTATGTCGGTCTCCTTTAAGTTATTTTTTGTAATCCTCTTTCTTGGATCTTTGTCAGATCTCTTTCAGGGACTACTTTGCATAACTTTTTGTTTTGGGCTGACTTGATTATGTCAGGCCCTTCTAAGTTAAAGTAATCCTCTTTAATAGGGTTGGCCAGACCTCTTTCCAGGGTTTACTTATAACTTGGGTTGACTTGGTTCGATTTCTTAGCGTTCGACCAGTCCTTAAGTTATTATTTTAGCGATCCGTAAGACCTCGTCAGGTTCTTTTTTAGATCACTTTTGATAACTTCTTACATTATTCTGTGTTCATCTTTGCCGATTTGTAGAAAGTGGTTATCATCTCTAGATCGTCCTTTGGGTGAATCGCGTTTTCACCTTAATCGGACGGTTGTCTTTATCGTGATCGTGCAGTGAAATTTGTTTTTCACTTTCTGCTGATCTGTTGCTTTATAATCGGACGATGAATGCGTCTTGAAATCTTTGTAGAACATCTAAAATATATTTTATAAAAAGAAAAAATGCAAATATATACATACGGGATTGCTTGAATCTCAACTTGGTGCCTCATTAAAAAACCTTTTCAGGAAAAAGAGTGCATCCAATGATGAGACCTTTGTCTTTTCTAACTGTAGTACCTTCTTAGGTTGCAGGCGTGCCATGACCTAGGAAGCTCTCGTCCCTCGATTTCAGACAGTCTGTAGTAGCCCTTTCCAAGTACTTTTACAACTCGGTAGGGTCCTTTCCAGTTTGCTGCCAGCTTTCCTTCTCCTGGTCGAGTTGTTCCAATATCATTTTGGATTAGGATGAGATCATTCTCTGTAAAACTTCTCGGCACTACCCTTTGATTATATCTGGAAGCCATTCGGCGCTTTAGAGCTTCTTCCCTGATCCGAGCTCTTTCTTGGATTTCGGGTAACAAGTCGAGCTCTTCTATCTGAAGTTGGGAGTTTGCTTCCTCATTGTAGTGAACTACTCTAAGCGACCCTTCCTCAATCTCTACTGGAATCATTGCCTCTATTCCGTATGCTAATCGGAAGGGGGATTCCTTCGTGGTGGAATGTGGCGTTGTTCGATATGCCCATAGGACTTGTGGAAGCTCCTCCGCACAGGCTCTCTTTGCATCTTGTAATCTCCATTTTAATCCGGCCAATATGACTTTGTTAGCAGCTTCAGCCTGTCCATTGGCTTGTGGATGTTCAACGGAGGTGTACTAGTGCTTTATATTCAAGTCAGCTACTAGTTTTCTGAAGCCTGTATCTGTGAATTGAGTGCCATTGTCTATGGTAATTGAATATGGAACCCCGAACCTTGTGACAATGTTTCTATATAAGAATTTCCGGCTTCTCTGAGCGGTGGCATTGGCTAGGGGCTCTGCCTCGATCCACTTTGTAAAGTAATCTGCCCCTACTATGAGGAATTTAACTTGTCATAATCCCTGTGGGAAGGGGCCAAGAAGATCGAGTCCCCATTTTGCAAACGGCCAAGGCGAGGTCACGCTAATGAGCTCTTCTGGCGGGGCGATGTGAAAGTTGGCATGTTTCTGGCATGGTAGACATGTCTTTACAAATTTTGTAGCTTCTTTCTGTAGAGTTGGCCAATAAAATCCCGTCCGGAGCACTTTTTTGGCGAGAGCTCGTGCTCCGAGATGATTGCCACAAATGCCGCCGTGTATTTCTTCTAGCACTTCCCTTGTGTTGGAGATCGGCACGTATTTTAGTAAAGGTGTTGAGATTCCTCTTTTGTACAGGATGTTGTTTATGATGGTGTAGTACTGTGCCTCCCTTTTTAACCTCCTTTCCTCCTTTTCTTCTGCGGGGAGCGTTCCTGTTTTGAGGTAGTTGATTATGGGGGTCATCCATCCTTAGTCCTGACTTGTTATAGTCAGGGCTTTTTCTTCTTCCGAGATTGACGGGTTTTGCAATATTTCCTGGATGAAGCTCCTATTGTTGCCCCCTAGTTTGGTGCTAGCTAGTTTCGAGAGTGCATCAGCTCGGGTATTTTGTTCGCGGGGTATGTGGCAGATTTTATACTCCCCGATTTGTCCGAGTTGCTCCTTGGTTTTGTCCAAATATTTTTTCATGATTGGATCTTTGGCTTGGTAACTCCCTGTTATTTGTGATGTGACCACTTATGAATCACTGTAAATGTTGAGTTTTTGAGCTCCGACCTCTGTAGCCAGCTTCAAGCCAGCTAATAATACTTCATATTCTGCCTGGTTGTTTGAGGCCGGGAACCCAAACTTGAGGGAGAGCTCGACTTGGGTTCCTTGGTTGCTTTCTATTATCACGCCTGCGCCGTTTCCAGTTTTATTTGAAGAACCGTCCACGTAAAGATTCCATTCTGTGGGGGTTTCTAGGGCATCTGTGAATTCTGCAATAAAGTCGGCCAGATACTGTGATTTGATGGCCGTCCGAGCTTCATAATGGAGGTCAAATTCAGACAACTCGACTGCCCATTGTAGAATTCTGCCTGCCAGATCTGTTTTCTGCAATATTCCTTTTATGGGCTGGTAAGTT
Organism: Arachis duranensis; assembly: GCF_000817695.3. Lineage (NCBI taxonomy): Eukaryota > Viridiplantae > Streptophyta > Magnoliopsida > Fabales > Fabaceae > Arachis > Arachis duranensis. Next base: position 120,142,849 of record NC_029774.3, on the reverse strand, counting down.
CGAACCTTAATGGTGTGAGTCTGGAAGTACAGGAAGAGTTGTCGAGATGTTAGAATGAGGGTATAGGCAAATTTTTCTATTTTCTGGTAGTTCAGCTCGGATCCCTGCAGCGCTTTGCTAATAAAGTAGACGGGTTGTTGCCCATGTTCGTCTTCTCTGACTAGTGCTGAGGCTATTGCCCGGCTCCCTACTGTGAGGTATAATATGAGCGGTTCTCCTTCTCGTGGTCGAGATAGGATAGGTGGCCGTCCTAAGAACTCCTTGAAGTCTTGGAAGGCTTGCTCATATTTCGTCGTCCATTTGAACTGTTTTCCCTTTCTTAAAGTAGCATAGAAGGGGAGAGATCTTATCGCAGCTCCTGCTAAGAATCGGGATAGGGCGGCCAACCTCCCGTTGAGTTGTTGTACTTCTTTGACACAAGTTGGGCTCTTCATGTTGAGTATGGCTTGACATTTGTCTGGTTTTGCTTCAATTCCCCTTTGTGTGAGCATGAAGCCTAAGAATTTCCTGCTTCTACTGCGAAGGTGCATTTTGCGGGATTGAGCCGCATGTTGTGCTTCCTTATAGTGTAAAACACTTGAGTCAGGTCGGATAATAATGTATCTTCGCTTTGTGTCTTTAAACGAGGTCTTTTCTTGATCTGGTGGGTACATGGGGATTTGATTGTACCCCGAGTATGCGTCCATAAATGAGAGACATTTGTACCCGGAGGAAGCATCTACTAGAGCGTCAATACTTGGGAGTGGGTATGGATCTTTAAGACAAGCCTTGTTGAGATCGGTGTAATCGGTGCACATTCGCCACTTTCCATTTGATTTTTTCACCAAGACCACGTTGGCTAGCCATAGCGGGTATTTGTCTTCTCTTATGAATCCGGCTTTCAGTAGTGCCTGTACTTGCTCGTCCACGGCTTGGGATCGCTCTGGCCCAAGTTTTCTTTGTCTCTGCTGCACCGGTCGAGATCCTGGGTAGACCGCCAACTTGTGACACATTAGCTTAGGGTCGATACCTGACATGTCTGCGGCTTTCCACGCGAAGAGATCGACGTTGTCTCGCAAGAATTGTATTAGTAATTCTTTTAAATCTCCTTTTAGGATTGTGCCGATATTGGTTGTTTTTTCCGGGGTGTCCCCGATCTGAATCTTTTCTATCTCGCCTTCTGGCTGGGGACAAAGTTCTTCTCGTCGATGAACTCCGCCCAGCTCGATTGCGTGGAACTCTTCTCCTTTGCCTCTGAGGTTTAGGCTTTCGTTATAACAGCGACGTTCCGTCTTTTGATCTGCTTTTATCGTGGCTATCCCTTTTGGGGTTGGGAACTTCATACATAGGTGTGGGGTCGAGACTATTGCGCCGAGTTGGTTGAGTGTTGTCCATCCTATGAGAGCGTTGTAAGCTGAACTTACATCGACTACGATGTAGTCTATTTTGAGGGTCCTGGATTGGTCTCCTTTTCCGAAGATTGTATGTAGTGGTATGTATTCGAGTGGTCGAACCGGGGTATCTCCTTTTTGCTTCATACTATTGATTGTTTCTTTTTTTCCCCTCATCTCCTTGACTTTGCAATTTATACAAATGAATGCAATGTAGTTTGTTAGCTTGATGAGGTCACATTTTGCGACCGTTGGTCTGTTACTCAGATTCTCAAGTGGATGCATTAGTATTTTACTATTTTCCCCCTCAAAAAGCTTCAAAATTGCTTTTGAAAGAAGAAAAATAATTTAGAGATAAAGTTCAAAGTTTGAAAACACGTTTTTTGAGGAGCTTTTTTCAAATATGACTTTTCTGGCACTCTTTAGAATCGTATATTTGACATGAGTAAAGAAGTGCTTTGTACTTTAATTTTTTACTCAAGTAATTGGCAATAGTAAACTAGTTTAGCTCTACCTTTGTTGAAGCTTTCTAATTCATCAAGTTACTTATGTCTAGCTTTGTTTGACTGTGAACTTGATCTATTTATACTTTATGCTGGGAGGATAATCCCTTGAGAGCAAGTTGGAAACTCCAATCAGTAGAGTTTGGGATGTTGACATCCAAGTTGCAATCGAGGATCTAGATATATTTTTCTTTTAGCAATGCCAATGATAGTGCTTGCTCTTATGAAATGGTGTGTTGTTTTAATTGATACTTTTCTTTTTGCAATTTTTTCTAACTGCAGTGACTTGCATAGGATTTTCTTTCAAGCTTTGTGTTTCTGGCTATTGGAAGGGTTGGTTCAAAGAAAATAAATCACAAAAGATTTCCTCTGCTTTGTTTTGTTCAATTCAGGTTTTTTCTTTCAACTATTTTCCCTCTTCTATTCGATTGGATGCTCCAGTAAATAATAAATACAACTATTTGTAGAATATAAATTTTGTTCCTCTAATTTCATCTATTATGATGTAGCTAACATAGTGCTTCATTTCTCACTCGATCATTTGTTTATTATGTAGGTGTACTATAATTTTCAATTGAGGAATAAAAGAAATAAAGGTAATAATTCTCTTAAATATGTTCCTATTATTATATCCAAGTACTTCTTCAAAGAGGAGCAAAGCTACAGATTTTCAGAATTTGAAATTTTTTCTTTTCTCTTAGCTAAGCTTTTTATGTGTAGTTTAAATACTAAATGTGCTTTTTATATTGTAATTCACACTGCAGGTGAAGGAAAAATCGTCTATTGGAAAGGTGGATATTGATGAAATTGCTGAATTCATTAGAGAATCTTATCCAAATAATGAATCAGGAATTGTATATTGCTTCTCTATGAAGGAATGTGATCAAGTACCTCTGATTTTACTTTCTTTTTCTAACATACATTTCATATATTTCAAATGTCAAATTTTGCTGTCAAGAAAACATAATGTGCTCATTTCAAGAGTTTCTAAGATTGAGTAGTATTTACCCTTAGAATGGATTTCACTAGAAAAATTTTTTTCTCAACGGTGTTTTTCACTTATCCTTTACATTAGAGGCGATTTTGTGGTAAATATAAAGTGTTGAGTTATTTATTATAACTACTATAAAGTATTGAATGATTTGGTGCTTGTTTCCATTTGAACTACTACTTTGGTATGAGTTTATAAATGTGATTTTTTAAAGCTCATGTATGAAATTGCGGCAGATCAAAACCATCACATTTTTTTTAAAACAAAACCTCACATAGATTTGCAGTGGTTTTAAAACCGCCGCAATTTTTTTAAAATACACTGACCAAATAGCGGCGGTTTTGAAACTGCTGCAAAATTAGTTATTTGATTTGCTGTGGTTGTGCCAGTGGTTTCTTAGAACCGTCGCAAAATTAAATCTCCACCCCATAACACACAACTAGGGGTGTACAAGGCCTGATCCGGCCTAAGCCCGAAGGATTTTGGGGCATGTTGGACCGGACCCGAAGTGGCCCAGGGCTAACCCGAGAAAAAAAATGAAACCAAACGGAGGAATGAAACCGGGACTGGACCATGGCTCGGGTCACCCGCCCCGGCCCGGTGGGGATCATAATTTCTAATTTTCTATTTTCTAGCTAGGGCACGCATTCACTTCACGCAAGCTTCACTGCCTCTGTGCCTCACAAGCCCTCTTTCAAGCACCTTGACCCTGCCACAGTGCCACCCTGAAAGCCCAGTCCCCTCTCAGCCCTTCCCCTCATGCCCTGATGGCGCCGCCGCCAGCCCGTCGCAACCCTCTCTATGCCTCTCACACAGCCACCATGATGGCGCCAGTCACCGATCCCTATCCTCAGAGTCACAACGGTGGTGCACTGCTTCTCGGTTCCCAGTGACGACATCTCTCGACGACGACGGCAACTGCAAACGGCGACGGAGCTTCTCTGACCCTCAAGGCTTGAATAACGATGGTGACAATGACTGCTTCTGCTGCTGATCTTCTTCTTCTTCTCTTTTCTAGCCCCTGCTCAAGTTCAGTTCAGGTAAATAATTTTTGTTTTGAATTTCTGATTAGGGATTTGGTTATTAGAATTTCTGATTAGGGATTTGACTATTGGAAGTTATGATTAGGGATTTAAGATTTTGATTATTAGAAATTTAAAATTTCTAATTAAGAATTTTGATAATTGTTCTGATTTTGTTCTTCCTGTTAGTGTTTTGATTAAGTCTTTATTATTCTTTCTGTTATTGGAATTTCTGATTAAAAAATTTGATTATTGAAATTTATGATTTTGATAGGATAGAAAACATAGGAACATTGAGATGGTGTTGACTGAAAAATTATGTGTTATTGTGTATATTTGTCTTGTTTTCAAAACAGATTTGTGTCTTGTAATGTGTATAGAAGTGTTTGGATTTTGGAGTGGAAGAACACTAGAACTTAAGGACAGTGGATATAGATAGTTTAGAGGTTTAAAATTTGGTGGAGAATTCATAAGTTGATAGTAAAAAAACTTTTATATATCAATTTAATCGAATATGTCAAATTACTTATAGATTTTTAACTATTAACCTCTAATGAAGATGCATATGATTTTTTACCTTAAAATTAGGAGATTCTAATTAAATATTGATTTTATTTGTTTAGGATACGAATAATGGGAGGAGAAGATAATTGTGTTCCTCTACCAATCATCGAAGAGAACAAAACAATGGAAATTGAAGCTGAAAATCTTGCTATTCCTACTCCTGTTATTGATGCCTCCACAATCACCGAAGATAATTGTGTTCCTTCACCTAATGCACCACAACTAGATGAAGAAAACAAAGATGCAAACAATGAATATCTAGAAGTTATTCGTAAGGGGAAAAAATCATATGTTTGGCAGAATTTTACTGAACTTCCGTTGATTGAGACAAAGGGACAACATCAGGCTAAATGTAATCATTGCCAGGAAAATATAGTTATCACCCTGCTAAATAATCTCTTGTATGAAAATGTGTAATTTTACATGTTTTGTAATTTTTAGGTTTTACTAATGTATCCATATCACAAGGAACAAGTTGACAACATTAATAGCAATTGATGGATCATGACTATTCTTCTGTGGTTAATGTTTTGTGTTATAAAGACTATGAATTAAAGTTCTATGTTTAGGAAGTACAAGACTTTAGCATAATATTTTGTGTTATTTGTATGTGACTTAACTATTTGGTCTTATTAGACAATATTAGTATTGATTGTGGTTATGCTTTAATTTTAGATAATGGTTGGTTCTGTTATAATTTTTTAAGTGAATTTTACTATGTGCTTGTGAAATAATGATTGAAAATTTAGAAATTTTTACATGCTAAAGACTCGGTTTTCACCCGGCTCGAATGTGTGTAGGTTTCATTGGGTCTAGGCTCGGATTAGAGTCTAAAAATTAGACCCGGTATATTTTCGGGTCGGGTCTAAATGAGGCCAAACCTGGTGTGGCCCGGCCCATATACATCCCTACCCGCAACGTTTCTGAAAACGTTGATATGTCGTTTTGTGACGGTTTAAAACCGCCGCAAATTCATAAAAAAATGTCGCTATTCAACGTGTCTCGCTTAAATTTTATTCATTAGAAAAGTATACGGAACAGGTAGAATCTGCTAAGTTTTACCAACAACAATTAATTATTAATTTTAAAAAGAAAATTTAAATAATTAGTATTAAATAGAATTTGAAAGATAAGGATTAGGCAAATAGTAACCGCCCCATAAACGTCTCCACTCCTTCTCATCGCAACTTCAGAAGTGCCTTGGCTTCCATCGTGCAGACCACTGCATCGCCACCTCTGTAGTGCGTTGTGCACGTCACCACTCTCCTGTCGCACCGCTAGCTAATTTGTGTCACTCGCATCCACGCCGCTCGCCTGTCGCATCCTCGCCGCTCGCGGCTTGCATACCCAAGGCCAAGCCCGCATAAGCGCCACTAGATAGGGTGTAGAACCATTCTTTAGCCTTGTCCTCAAGAGAGAAAGGGAAAGCAAACAACCATGTGGCAACCTCATCGGACCCTTCCCGTCTAGTAGTTGAACATATGCGATGGAAGTCCTTGAGATGTCGAATAGGGTCTTGTGCGGGAAGCCCATGAAACTTAGGTAGGAGGTTGATTAAAGCAGTCTTCAATTCAAAGTTAGCATTCAAGTTGGGGTGAGTTACGTGAAGGGGTTGAAGGACATAATCCGGTGCACCCGCTTCCTTGATGGTAACTCTCCTCGGAGCATCCATGGTATTAGTACCTAGAACAAAAGAAGATTTGTTAGTGAGATTGATGGGAGTAGGATTAATGCCTTCTTTGAGTGACGGTTCAATGTTCACTTCTAGTAAGGTGGTTGAGGTGGTGAAAGCCTCTTCCCCTTTTCCAAACTTAAGCCGCCTCCGAGCTTGTCTAATATGAAACAAAGTTCGTTCTATTTCCGGATCAAAAGGGACTAAGCTCGGATTCGGTTGTGAACGCGTCATGCAATGAAGGGGAAATGAAATTCATTGTAACGAATGAGGGGTTAGTCGATTGAGCAATTTACAATGAAGTGCAACTATGTACATATATACATGCTTAATCCAAACAATAACATGGCACACTAAGCAAATTCCCCGGCAACGGCGCCATTTTGACAAATGAATTTTTGCCGGTATAGAATTTATCAAGTGATCAATCGTAGTATAGTCTAAACCAACGCAAAATCCATCATCAAACAAATCTACAATCTATATCCGAGAGCACTAGTCTCCCGAGTCGTTCTCCCTTGGAATTGCCAAAGTGTGCATCTTATTGATTTAGTAAGCCTTGTTGGAATTCTTTGAAGGTTTTAGCAAGGTAATGAGAAACAAACAATCAATTATCAAAAGACTTGGCTTAGGGTTGGCATTAGAAATTCTATCCTTATAGTCCATTCAATGTTGACAACAATTAGGTCTTGCTTCATTTAGTTATCCCCTAAGTATGGAGGAAAATCAAATGAAAACAATCAACTTGAGTCACAAGTCCTAGCTTCACCTCGTGGGAATCTAGCTTTAGTGCACTCCAAGCCAACTAGCAATCCCTAATTCCAAATCAACTATTGATACAACTATTCAACTTCTTCTAATGACCAAACCCTATGCCAAGTGTAAAAATTCTACTCCATAGCTAGTGTTGACATTTTATCAAACATGTGATGGGCAAAAAGGAAAGTCATAGTAGAAATGAGAAGAAAAAGAGAATTGAAAGTATTGCAACATAAGAATCTAACAACAAGCCTCAAAGAGTAGCAATGGAAAACAAATTCTCAAAGAGTTGAGGAAATTCAAAATTGCAACATTAAATTCTAGATCTATAAGAGTTGATCAATTACAACTACTTGAATTTGGAGAAGAAAAATCTATGACATGAATAGGATGGAATGAGAATTGTAATGGATCTCACCAAACTTGATTGAAAATTCAGAAAATTGGTAGAGGATAAACCCTAGTGAAAAGCTTGGAATCTTCTCCTCTTCTTCTCTCCTACAAAAGTGAAAACTAACTCTCCTCCCCAAAAATATCTAAAAAATCTAGCAAAATGAACTCCGTGTGTTTAACCCTTGCTCCCTTGGTCTTTTTAAGCCTTTTCCCGCCAAGGCATTTCACCAAAAGTGGGATTCTCAACTGCCTCCACGCCTAAGTCACGTGACTTCTTAAAAGAAACATATTCGCAATTCGGCGCGCACGCGCAAGGTACGCGTACGCGCTGTTGAGGCGTCTTGTAATGTGCGCGGAGGCGTGATGTACGCGTGCGCGTCCATGAGGATCCTGGCTTAGCCGCTACTCAAGCCGGCTCGTGGCTTGGCTCTTACTCTCGGCTTCATGTTGCTCTTATCCGCGCGGGCGCGCCAGGTGCGCGCACGCGCCCATGCGGGAATTCCCAAAGCTCAATTCTCACGCTTCCTTCCCTTGCACCCGTCTTCCTTCTCTTTTCCTGTCCATTCCTATTCTATATCCTGAAACCACTTAACACACAAGTCACGGCATCGAATGGCATCAAGAGAAGATTAGAAATGTATCTATTTTAGTGCAAAATGAGCATGTTTTCATTCATGAGGCAAAATTAGGAAAGGAATGCAAACTCCTCTATTCTCATATAGAAAGTGTGTGGAATCATTGATAAAACCCCTGAAATCAGCACAAGATAAACCTTCAAAATGGGGTTTGTCATTTAGTTTCATGAATCGTGAACTTTGGGTTGTAGTCAATTATGTTCAGATTATATGACAAATCATTATTTATTTCTTATTTATTTTTGTGGTCTTGATCAAAAGTTGGTCCGCTTTGCTAAAGGTAGGAGTTTGTATTCAAATATTAGATTAGGTGCACCAGAACGAATTAAATCTTACCTGATCTTAAGTAGTTACGAAATTAATGACATATCCAATCAAATTTTAAACAAAAGACACATCCATCACAAAGAAGTTTAAAACACAAGACACATCTATTAAGGACACATCTAACAATTAAAGACACATCCAAACATTAGTCGGTTAAAACAAAACAAGTGTTTAACAAATACAAAAAGACATATCAATGTCTTAACAGAGAAGGCACATTCACACTTAAATTTTTTTTACAAGAGATAACCAAAGAAATTTCACAAGTCTTAAAAAGCAACATCGAAGTTCTAAACAGAGGACACATCCATTAAAAACACATTGAAATAAGTTTTAAACAGAAGACACATCTATTAAAGACACTTCCAATAGAAGACACATTCATTAAAGACATATCCAAACAAATTTTAAACAGACGACACATCCAACAGAAGACACATCCAAGTATAAACCGGCTAAAACAAAACAAGTGTTTAACAAAAGCAAAAAGATATCATCTGGAGAAGCATCTTTAACATATCAAAAAAATTAAATATCTTTGCCGTCTTCATTTCTAACAACTTCTCCTTGTATGCTAATTAATCAAACAAAGCATCTTAAGAAACTACAATAGAATAATTTAACTAAAAATAATGAATCTACTAAGCTAGTACAATTTCTGCCTAAATGAAATCAAAGGAAACAAGGGAATGTTATGACATTCTACTTTTCGTTCCGAAGAACATACAAGTTGGCTTTCAACAAGTTTTTTTAGCATCTAATTATTTGTAAGAACCGGTGAGGCAAGGGTCTTATCAAAAGAATTCTCTATACTGCACAAGCTTTTGTTTCTTCTCCATCTATGCATCTCCCGGAAAATTAGAACAAGCTTCCATGTGATCAATCATTTACAAGTTCTGACTTTGCTCCTAAATCAACAACAGAATAAATTTTCCATAGTTATAAACAAAGACTAGCCATTCATAACTAATTCAACATCTCGTCATAAGCATATAGAACATATAAGCATACTCTGCAAGTGGATCAATTAGGTAGATATTAGCAATAAAGCTTTCCAAAACAAATAACTTGAACCTTAACTCAAATTGACACATCCCAATAGTCTAAACTGAGCTGCTAGATACTTATCATGATTCATGGTGGTCATTACTTCTCCTTGAATGGTGATGCCATTCAATTTGAATAATACCCAAAAGTTTTCCAGAGAACTTACTCGGAGAAATGTATTCATATGATCCAGCAACCTGGACATGGCACCGGCACCAACACCAGCACCTCTGTCACCCGCCTCACGCTACAAGGTCTTAGCAAGCCCAAAATTTGCTACATGAGGCCTAAACTCATGATCAAGCAATATGTTATTGCTCTTTACATGAACTATAGCAGGCACACAATCATAGGAAATTAGTGTTTAGTAATGATAGATTTTCGGTAAATTCAATTCTATGTTGTTTCCATTATAGCATATAACTAATAAAAAGACAATAAACTCATCATAGCATATAGCTAAAAATAGCAAAGTTACACTAAACATACATATAACCAAGTAACAAACACATAGTGGCAAATAAAAATTAAACGAAATTACACGATATGAAAGTCCAGAATCAAAATTCGACCTTAAAATCAATATACATCATTATATTCCCATTAAAATAAGCATGAACTAAAGGAGCTCAATGAACTGCAATTCAGAAAAAAGTTACAAGAAAATTATATGAAACTATCTCAGAAGAAACATCCAACTAAAATCAATGAAAAATTCATGAATCCAACAAAAATCAAGACCATCACATAAGAACCATGAATACCAAAATCGAAACAGCTATTGTTACTTAAAACCCTAATAATATACTAACCAATTGGAGAACACCGGGATGATTGCAGAGAGCAGTGTGCGACGGTCGGCGGCTAAACGTGGCGGAGTGGCGTGGACACAGAGGTTGTTGTTGTTGCAGCCTGGAGGAGGCAATGCGTCGTCGACGCCTTCAGACGAGAAGGACGCCCGCAACAACATCAACCTCCGTGTGAACTAGCATCGGCGGCGTCGACCTCTGTGAGTAGTAGCATCGGCGGGGTTGTGTTGTGGTGTTGAAGACGACGGCGTCCTCGCGGGTGGGCGGAGCAACTCGGGCTGCGCATGTGGCAGGCAGAGGCAGCGCCGAGGAGACCTATCGACAGAGCTGATGGGTATGCGGCACTGGAAAAGGATATGGGGGTTGGAGCTATAGTGTGTCCATGGTAACAACAAAAGAGCATAGGGTAAATTAGAGTTAGTGTGGTAAACTAGTGAAATTAGAATTAATTTGGATTAATTGAGGATGTGACTTTTGAAATTAAGTGAGTTTAGAGTCCAGTCCAATTAATGAGAAGGGTAGTCGATTATGTTGATGATTTTGTTAGGGGAAGGCAAATGATCGCATGCGACAACAAAACAAATTAAACTATACTTCATTTATTGATAGGTAATGAACCCGTATCAATCAATATTGTTATAAATGTAATATACATTGTTTAAAATGTAATTTTATAAATAAATAGGGTATTATTTATAATCAAAATATTATAGAAATCCATAATGAGTTCTATAAGAAGAAAGGGGGTGGGTACGTCGATAATGGCATAATGCGACCAAGGGCTTCAGAGCAGTGCACATGTTAAGTTTCAAATTCCCAATAAATGTAGCACCAACCAAGAGTTGCAAAGTCCACAAAAATCATGTAACCCTCGGAACCAAACAAACGAACAAACAAACAACAAACACAAAGTTGTCACGTCAATGCCATGTTTTCTGGCTTTCCCATTTCTATCTTTTTCTTTCCTTTCATGATCACAATTTGTAGTCCCACTCGATTCCTCTGATCTTCTTCGCCTTTGAGTAAAAAAATACTGAATCCGAGGGCGGAAAAAAAAAGGAACTATCTATCTTTGCATCATTGCTTTTTACGGCTGCTCAACCTTTTTCCTACTACACCCTGACTCAAATGAAATGGGGTCCCTACTCCCTTCCACAGACGATAAAACAAAATAAAATAAAAATTTCAACGCCCCTTCATCACTAGATATATTTATGGGTACTAGTAATCATCATTTCATATCTCACACAATCAGGAAGAATAATCCAAACATACTACTCTTCCATATTAAACAGTCATTTACTAAACTTTTAAATGATTTTCCTTTTAAGGATTTAAGTGAATAAATTTTATACACGTATTCAATTATGTATTATTGCGAGAATATGTTGAGTCGGAGGGAATTTTAAGTGGTTTACTGTTAATTTGTGATGAAATAATGTTTAAAATGAGTCGTTGTCATAAAGGAGAATTTTGGTCGATTGTTGAAAGGATTTTACTAAAAATAATTTCAATTATACTTTTTGTGGTGTATAAAGTTCATACAAGAGAAGAGAAATTTGTGGTATGGGAGAAATTGAGTTATATTGCAGAGTTATAAGAGATTTCAACGAGATTGTGCAGGTGGATGGAGAAAGGATGCTGTCAGATTAACAGAATTTTAGTAAGAATTAGATAAAAAAAATATGCAACTGGTGCACTTCTGTTTTAACGATCTTGCAATTGGATTGACAGAATTTTAGTAAGATTAGAGTGATTAAAGATATTTCCATGAATACAAAATTAGGAGTACAAAATCAAGAATACACTATAAAAAAGAGGAACACAAAAAATGGTTGATGAGTTTTTTTTGTAATTTTTTTAATTTTTTTATTTGCTTGTTCTTCTTGTTCCACTTATTATTATGTTGAGCTCTCTTGTTAAAAAAATACTTATTTAACATAATGTATCAATTTTTTAATTTTTAAAATAAGTTATACATATTTCTTCATTCTTTTCATATAAAAATCTCTTTATTATTATAAAATTGTCCACATTATTAGTGGGGAGAAACTCATAAAAATTATTAGAGTTCTTTTCAGACAAAGATACAAGTTCAATGACACACATACATGTACTATGTTGCAGTATGCTAAAAAAACTGATTTATTTTTTAGGAGTGATTTATTAAATCAAATTAAACTAATCAATTTTTTTTCATATTACAACTAAATCCTTCTTAAAAAAAACATTTTTTTAGTTAAAGTGTAACATGATAGGTATCAATCGTTGAGCCTATATTTTTACGTTAAAAAATTCTTACTATAAAAAGTCACTTTATTAATTTGTAAGAATCGTTGCAATGCTGAATTATGTACACAAACTACGTTGTATATTAAAAAATAGTGGATGACTCTATTGATTGAAATGAAAACCAGTTTGATTCTCTTTCTCTGTGAACGAAAACCGCCCTGCGCTTTGTTATAACATTCATTATTGTTATATTTATTGTTGCCAATTATTGATGCGTGCCCTCAGATTGAAGCAACCACAGAGACAGAGTTGAATCGCAGAAGAAGAAATTCAAACACGCCCATTAATGCATGCAAACATTTCATCACGCACACTAGTGTAAATTTAAAGTCCCTCTGAATTTCATAGCCACCCTGCACGACCTACATTCAAGAGGCTAGAGAAAGAGAAACCAATTTATGATCGTTGTTTATTTCAAACATTGTCTCTTACAATATTAATTTCCGATTCATCACCATGGCTTCAAATAATAATTATGTGTGTGTTAATTATGGGAATATTATATCATTAATCAGTTTCATATTTTTAAACGAGAACTTGCCTTTGTATTTGTTTTTCTGCATGCCCATTTAAAGAAGGATATAAAAAGAGTCAAAGTTGGGTTCTGCTTTCTCTTTCACTCACTCATTCACTCAGAACAAAGCAGGAAACAGAGCAAAAGAAAGTAAAGAAAATAAAAGGAAACCTAGAGTACTATTTTGCAAATACAATTAATTGCATAATAATAATAATAATAATAATAATAATAATAATAATAATAATAATAATAATAATTTATTTGATTATCGATCGGCAATGTAAAATAACTCCCCCATTACAATTTTAATCTCTCACCCTGTCTCCTCAGTCTTCGTCCTCATCAATGCCATTGATATAAAAGTCTTAAACAAAATCTAAAGGAGAAACGAAACCCAAAAAGAAATTTAAGAGAGGGGGAATCTAAGGCGATGAAGGAGAAGCTGCAGTTGGGAAGAGAGGGAGGAGGCGGGGTTGAGCCTCCCTAGGAGTGATTGCCGGAGAAGGATGGAGGTAAAACCCTTTCTCGTTTATGGCCCTCTCTTCAGCCTCCCTATCCAAAACAGGAGTGGCGGCGGCGGGGGAAGAGGAACGACCAAACGGGTCCGGATTGAGTGGAGTGACAGGGCTAAGAACCAGAGCAGGGAAATCGAGGATGCTCGGTGACAGCAATTCATGATGATGATGGTGGTGGTGATGATGGTGATGATGATTCCGAGGAGAAACAACGTTAATAACGTTAATGTTGTTATTGGATGAAGCTCGACCAGCTGGGGGGAGCAGAGGATTCAGCTTGAGATTGTTCCTCCTTTCGTAGAGCTTGAAACCCGATTGCTGCTGCTTCTTGTTGGGAAATGTCTTCATCGGAGGGATATGGTGCTGGTGGCAGCTCTTGCTTCCGCTGGGGGTGGCGTCCTTGCGGCCGGTTAGCATCTGAACAACGTGCTTGAAGGAATTACGGTCAGCCTGAATGAATGTTGTCGGGAAAGAACTTGCCGGTTCGGATCTCCCGAGGTTCCTCTGAAATGGCGGCAGAGGGGGTGGCGTTGGCGGCAGTTGGAGGAGGGCATTGCTGTTGTTGCTGCTTGTGCTGCTGTTAGGGCTGCCATGGTGGTGGTGGGTGTAGTACCTTCTTGGAGAATCCATAGCTTAAGGTTAAACTCAAACTAACAAAAGAGAGAAAAAAGAGTGTGTTTTGTTTTTGGTTTGGTAAGAAATGTTTTCGTAATCGCAAGGGGTGTAGGGCCCTCTCCTCTATTTTTTTTTTCTTTTTCTTTTTCGCTCTCACTCACTCTGTTCACGAGAATTTTTCTACGCGCCTTTTATAGCGTCACTGCCTCACTGCTGCTAGCTCACCCTTACTCAGCGTTGAACTCATTAAATTTTATTTTTAATTTCTCCTCATTTTCAAATTTAATTCATGGATCTTCCTTCCAATTTTTTCCTCTCCTATTTAATGATCTCTTTGGATTTTTCTTTTCTTCTTTTGACTTCAAAATTAAATCACTCTCTCTCCCCTCCCTCCTATATTATATATGAATAAATTTAGATCTTTTAAATTTTAAATTTTATTTTAAAAAATAAAATATAATTTTTTATCATTTATTTCATAAGTGAGATAAAAAAATATAAGAGAAATTATATTTTATCAAATAAAAATTTAAAATTCAAATAATCTAAATTCAATATAAATAATATTTGAGATTCATAATTTATTTTTTTAGCTTTTTTTTAAATATATTTATTTTTTATATTTTTTAATTATTGATAAAATAAATGAATAATTTTAGAGGCTACAAAATTTGGAAATAAAATTAGGATGAGTGTTATATACCTTAATATGGTAATTTTGTATGTTTTTTAAAATTATAGGAGGTACAGTGTTTAAAAAATTTTAAAATTTTGATTTGTGTTTAAAAAATAAAAAATTATGGAGTACACAAGATGGTCCGATCTGTGTACTCCAAATCTTTTTTATTTCTTAAACACAAATCGAACCGTCCGATTTGTACTCCGTAAATTAAATCATCCCACATTTTAAAAAAATTACTACGGTAGATCACAATTTAAAAAAACACCATTATTAACCTAATATTAAAAATAAAAATGTGAATTTTAGAAGTAATAAATATGTAAATTCTAAATGTTATATACAAAGAATAGTATTTGAATCAACAGACCGAATTTCTCAATCAT
>NC_029774.3:120085161-120127745 GCF_000817695.3 Arachis duranensis | reverse complement strand
TGGAGAGAGATTTAGATAATATATAATATTTATGAGATTATAAGTTCAAAATTCATTATTGTCGGTCATATAAAAAACAGTTTTCTACTTGAACCAAAATCTATACAGGCAACTAAAATTAAGATGAATTTAATTTTTTTTAGGAAAACAAACTTTGATTATGTTATACAAGAAATTAATAATTTTTTTTACGAAAATATTATTCTTATAACAAAATTATTTGTTAAAATCAGCTATCAATGTATTTATATATAAATATGTAATTTAATTTATTTTTTAATGTATATTTATATTCTAATATATATTTTATACTAACAACTAATTTGAAAAACTGACTTTGATATGTATGTAACATAGTAGTCTTTTTATGATAAAGAGGAACATTCTATTATAATATTAATATAGCAGGTAAACAAGATTAATTTCTTTTTCGCTCGCACTCTCTTTACGAGCAAGATAGTAAAAATCTTAGAAGGTTGTCGCCGCCATCTCAACTTACAAGGCGCCGGCAGCCTTCCGTAGTTTCATTTTTTTCCCTCTTACTCTTTCTTTCTTTTATTGTTTCTATCTTTTTTATCTCACTTTTTTTTCTTGTCCTCTCTTTTTTCTTTTTTGTTTTTTTTGTTATTCCTTTCTTTTTTTTCTTTTTTTTCATTTTCTCTTCTTTCTCCTCTTCCTTTGATTCATTTGTTTACCGTTCTAGTCTTAGTTTTATGTCCTATAGGTTTTAAATTTAATAATTTTTTTATAGTTCATTTGTTTACCGTTCTGGTCTTAGTTTTATGTCCTATAGGTTTTAAATTTAAAAATTTTTTTATAGTATATTTCTCTTTTTTGTGAGTTAAGTCCTACTTTAGTTCTTGAGATTAGTAAGTTGCATTGATTTAATCCCTAACTTTTCAATTGCTATAATTTGGTTCACTAAATTCAAAAAAGTGCACCAATGTAATTCCTTGTGTATTTTTCATCGTCGAAATTCAATGCCGTTAGTGATGTGGCTCAAACCTTACCATGTTAAACATATTAAAACGACATCGTACGCGTTTTGGCGCTAAAGATGGCACTAAACGACTTCGTTTTAGGGTTTGAATAATATTAAAACGTTACACCCCACTCTTTTGAACAATACTAATTGTTCAAACCCTCAAACAATGCTGTTTAGTGCATTTTTTAAGGCCAAAATGTGTACAACATTGTTTTAATATGTCCAACGTGGAAAGGCTTGAGCCACGTCACTAACAGCGTTAAGTTCTAACGACGGAAAATATATAATGGACTAAATTGGTGCACTTTTTGAATCTGGAGAACTAAATTATAATAATTAAAAAGTTAGGGACTAAATCAGTGCAACTTACCAATCTCAGAGACTAAATTGGGACTTAACTCCCCTTTTGTAGAATTTTTATTTTCATCTATAGATAATTTTGATATGGTTGTACATATCTCTTCAGATCCGAGAGAAAGATATAGTGAGAAATAATATTTTTCTTGCATGAAAATATTTATATATCAAAAAAATGTTCAAATTTATTCGTGTTAGAATTTATGATACTCAAGAGTAATAAACTTGATAATCATATGCTCTTCAAATATGAGATAAGATACCACCTATGTATAGGTGATGAACAATCGAAAAACAATTATATAATAAATATTAATGCCTAATAAATTTATAAACGTACAGATAAGTCAAACAATTATTTAAGCGCATACTGTGTGGTAATTTACGAGTTAGAAGTCAATGTCTTAAAACAAATTCCTTTTGAAAATAATGTTTGTAGTGATGACAAAAAGTAACATTATTACATTTAATGAAAACGACTTATATTGGAATAGAATGTAATAAATTTTACATTTAAATTTGTTGGAGAATAATAAAAATGATGCTTTTTGTTTTAGACAAAAGTTCTTTATTTACCACTTTAATAAAAACTAACATGAATTACATAAATAATCATTACGTTCTAATTTTATAAAATTGCATATGAAATCAAAAGATGAAGTTTTGTTTTTTCATTTTTACAAATAGTGCCAGCGACATTGGATGATTTTTTTCATTTTTGTTTTTTTAATTTTATTTATATCCCTTGTTTGTAAAAATGGCGTGAATTTTATTTCTCATTTTCACAAACTTTATTTATTTCAATGTATGCGTCTTATTTCATAATCTTTATTTATTTCAAACGGAATTGTAGAAATTTGAGGTGCCAACGAAAAGCTTGAAAAACATGTAAAGAATAATATCATAAATGAATTTGAGCAATGAAAAAAAAATCAGAGAGTTCAAGAATGTTAACAAGGTTCTCATACCATAATAGAATTCATGATAATAATTCAACTATAATAAATTTGATAATCAAATACTACATAAATATGATACAAAGTATCATCTATGTATAGCTAGGTAATGAACAAATAAGAAAATAACTAAATAATAAATGACTAATACCCTATCATGAACAAGAATATTAATCAAGATCAATTTAATTAGTATAATATTCTCCAACCATTATCTATAAATGCCATTTTATTTCGCTATATTTTAAACATATTTTTTTCTACAGAAAAAGATAAACACACTTAAAAACAAAAAAAAATTCAAAGATACATGTCTACAGAGATAAGCATGGACATGTAATTCCAATTATTTAAAAAGTGTAACAAACTCATAAATATACCTAGGTCACACTACTATCTAAACGTATGTTGCCCCGTAATTTATGATAGAAGTCAATGTCTTATTAAAATGATTTTCTTCTTATGACAATGTTGTAATGATGATAATATATTAGATTATCTTAAAAAATAAATGTAAAAGAGTTGTCTTGGAATAGAATATAATAAGTTCCACATTTAAAATTGTTGGAGAATAATAAAAATAATGTGTTTTTTTTTTAATAAAAGATTCTTTATTTACCGCTTGAATAAAAATAACAAGAATTATGCAAACAATTTTTATGTTATAATTTCACAAAAAATGCATATAAAAATGAAGGAGAGAGTTTTGTTTCTTATTTTTACAAAATTGCGAGTGACATTAGATACTTTTTTCTCATTTTTGCAACACCTGCTAGTTTTCCATTTTCGCACCCTTTGTCTAGGAAAATGGAGTGAATTTTCTTTTTCATTTTCACAACCTATATTTTATTTCAATGCATGCATTTTATTTTATACTTTGTTTTATCTTATTTTATTTTAGATTTTATTTTATTTTATTTGAACTTTATCATTTGAGAGTAACAGTTCATTTATAAAATATAAATAATTATAGTTAGTCCTATGTTATTATATGGAGATATTAAATTAGGATGCAGACAAAACTGTCAAAATGGCACATAGACTGAACTGACAGAATGGAATGCATACGAAACTATAGAAATAAGGCGTAAACAAAACAGTTAGAATGGGACACAGATGAAACTATCGAAATAAGGCTCAGATGAAAATGGACACACATGAAATTATCGGAATGGAGCACAGACGAAATTGTCGAGATACGGTGCCGATGAAAGTGTTGGGACAGGAAGCAAATTAAGGAGGATACTAAGGCTCTGATACTATATCAGAATTCATGTTTATAACTCAAAAATAATAAGCTTGCAATTTAAATGCTGTACCAACATTATACAAGGTCCCACCTATTTATAGGTGATGAAGAAATAAACAAAGAATTAAATCATAAATGCATAATATCCTATTTATATGGGTAATGATTCATTCATTTTGTATGCAATAACATAAATTTCCTCCGCTTCCTCTCCCAATCATGCATCATCTAGCATCATTAACAAGAGTACCAATTAAGAGCAATTTAATTAATATTCAAATATCCTAATATTCTCTAACAATTTGAAAAAAGGTAAAGAATTTTCACAATATTGTAGCACATCTGTAAATATAGAAACTTGTTAAAATTCTCTATATTTGTACACCTTTTCAATACGTGGTTAAACATAGAAAATGTTTATTTTCTTTTGCATTGAATATATTATTTTTTCTTTTATTTGTAAATTTTGTTTTATTTGACTATTTTTATGGATATAACTTTTATTTTAAAAAAGAGAAACGCTCTTAAAAAACAAAAACTTCAAAGACAAGTATCCACATGGATAAGTATGGAGTGATGGACACATAATTCCAATTATTTAACTTATAAAGTGTAACAAATTGATAAATATACGGATAAGTCAAACAATTATCTAAGGGCATACTGTGTCGTAATTTACGAGTTAGAAGTTAGTGTCTTAAAATAACTTTCTTTTGAAAATAATGTTTGTAGTAATGACAAATAATTACATTATTACATTCAATGAAAAAGAATTGTCTTGGTAATAAGTTCCATATTTAAATTTGTTGGAGAATAATGAAAATGATACTTTTTATTTTAAACAAAAAGTTCTTTATTTACTTCTTTAATAAAAAAATAAAAAGAATTACATAAATAATCATTACATCCTAGTTTTATGAAAATTCCATACAAAATTAGAAGGCGAAGTTTTTCTTTTTTCATTTTTACAAATAGGGCAAGTAGCATTAAATAATTTTCACATATCGGCAGCTTTTCTAATTTTTTTATTTGTGCATCAGTTTTTGTGAAAATGGACTGAATTTTATTTCACGGACTTTATTTATTTCAAACCGAATTACAGGAACTTGATATGCCAAAGAAAAACTTAGAAAACATGTAAAGAATAATATCATAAAAGAGTTTGAACATTGAAAAATTTAGAGAGTTCAAGAATGTAACAACGCTCTGATACTATGGTAGAATTCATGATAATAATTCAAGATAATAAATTTAATAATCAAATACTCTACAAATATGATACAAAGTACCACCTATGTATAAGTAATGAGCAAATCAGAAAAAACTAAATAATAACTGACTAATATCCAATCATGAATAAAAATATTAATCAATATCAATATACTTAATAAAACCTTCTCCAAGATTTTTGACAAAAAGAAAAAGAAAAGATTTTTTCCAATTTCGCAGCACATTTATAGATATTGAAACTGAAGACACTAGTTAAAATTCTTTATAATCAAAATTTGTATCCACTCTCAGTACATAATTCAACATAGAAAATATTTATTTTACATAGAGTTAAATATAACATTTTTTATCTGTAATTGCCGTTATATTTGGCTATATTTTAAACAGATTATTTTTTCTAAAAAAAAAGAGAAACATTCTTAAAACCAAAAAAATTCAAAGATACGTGCCTACATAGATAAGCATGGACATGTAATTCCAAATTTCCAACTATTTAAAAAAGTGTAACAAACTCATAAATATACCTATACGTCATACAACAATCTAAACATATAATGCGCCATGATTTACGATAGAAGTCAATGTCTTATTAAAACAATTTTCTTCTGATGATAATGTTGTAATAGTGACAATACATTAGATTATTTTAAAAAATAATTCTAAAAGAGTTGTCTTGAATAGAATGTAATAAGTTTCACATTTAAAATTGTTGGAGAATAATAAAACGATGTGTTTTTTAAAATAAAAGATTCTTTACTTACTGCTTGAATAAAAATAACAAGAATACGCAAATAATTTTTTTACGTTATAATTTTACAAAAAATGCATATAAAAATGAAGGAGAGATTTTTGTTTCTTATTTTTACAAGAAGTGCCAGTGACATTGAATAATTTTTTTCATTTTTGCAACCTCTACTAGTTCTCCGTTTTCGCACCCTTTGTCTAGGAAAATGGGGCTGAATTTTTTTTTTCATTTTCACAGTCTATATTTTATTTCAATGCATGCATTTTATTTTATACTTTGTTTTATCTTTGTTTATTCTATACTTTATTTTATTTTAGAGTAAAAGTTCATTTTACTCTCTAAAGTTGTTATATATCCGTGATTAAAATAGTTTTTTATATTTATTTTTTTAGGATCTTAAATTACAAAATATAAATAATTCTAGTTAGTCCTATGTTATTATATGGATATATTAATTTAGGATGACGGAACTGCCAAAATGGCGCCCAGACAAAACTATTAGAACAGGATGTAGACGAAACCATGGAAACAAGGCGTAAACAAAACTGTAAGAATGGGGTACGGATGGAACTATTGAAACAAGGCTTAGATGAAACTCGGCACACACAAAACTATCAGAATGAGACACATGCATAACTATTGGAATGGAAGACATACATAACTACCGAAATGGTAGATTAGCATGGACATGTAATTCCAACTCTTTAAAAAAGTGTAACAAACTCATAAATATATCTATACATCATAAAACTATCTAAACGTATAATGCGCCATGATTTACGATAGAAGTCAATGCCTTATATATTAAAACAATTTTCTTCTGATGATAATGTTATAATAATGACAATATATTAGATTATCTTTAAAAAAATTGTAAAAGAGTTGTCTTAGAATAGAATGTAATAAGTTCCACATTGAAAATTGCTGGAGAATAATAAAATGATGTATTTTTTAAAATAAAAGATTCTTTACTTACCGCTTGAATAAAAATAACAAGAATTACGCAAATAATTTTTACGTTATAATTTCACAAAAAATGCATATACAAATGAAGGAGAGGGTTTTGTTTCTTATTTTTACAAGAAGTGCCAGTGACATCTGCTAGTTTTTCATTTTTGCACCCTTTGTCTAGGAAAATGGATTTAATTTTCTTTTTCATTTTTGCAGCCTATATTTTATTTCAATGCATACATTTTATTTTATACTTTGATTTATATTAGTTTTTCCTAGAATTTTTTTATTTTAGAGTACAAGTTTATTTTACTCTCTAAATTAGTTATATATCTGTGGCTTAAAATAGTTTTTTATATTTATTTTTTTACTATATTAAATTACAAAATATAAATAAGTCTAGTTAGTCTTATGTTATTATACAGATATATTAATTTAGGATACAGACAGAATTGCCAAAATGGCACCCAAACAGAACTATCAAAAATTCAGAATAGGATGTAGACGAAACTATAGAAACAAGGCGTAAACGAAACTACAAGAATGGGGCACAAATGGAACTATAGAAACGAGGCTCAGATGAAACTAGACACAAACAAAACTATCATAATGAGGCACATGCATAACTATCAGAACGGGAGACATGCCAAACTACCGAATTGGGAGATAAACATGGACATATAATTCCAATTATTTAAAAAGGTGTAACAAACTCATAAATATACATGTACGTCATACGACTCTATAAACCTATGTTGCGCCGTGATTTATGATAGCAGTTAATGTTTTATTAAAACAATTTTCTTTTAATGATAATGTTGTAATAATGACAATATATTTGATTATCTTAAAAAAGAATTGTAAAAGAGTTATCTTGGGAATGAATGTAATAAGTTCCACATTTAAAGATGTTGAAGAATAATAAAAATGATGTGTTTTTTTTATTTAATAAAAGATTCTTTATTTATTGCTTGAATAAAAATAACAAGAATAACGCAAATAATTTTTACGTTATAAATTCACAAAAATGCATATAAAAATGAAGCAAAGAGTTTTGTTTCTTATTTTTACAAGAAGTGCCGGTGATTTTAGATAATTTTTCTCATTTTTGTAACCTCTGCTAGTTTTCCATTTTTAGACCCTTTGTCTCGGAAAATGGAGTGAATTTTCTTTTTCATTTTCGCAGCTTATATTTTATTTCAATGTATGCATTTTATTTTATACTTGGTTATATCTTAGTTCATTCTAGAATTTATTTTATTTTAGAGTAAAAGTTTATTTTACTCTCTAAAGTTGTTATATATACATGACTTAAAATTATTTTTTATATTTAATTTTTTAGTATATTAAATTACAAAATATAAATAATACTAGTTAGTCCTATGTTATTATATGGATATATTAATTTAGGATGCAGACGGAACTACCAAAATGGCGCCCAAACAGAACTATCAGAACAGGATGTAGACAAAAGTCACAAAACTATGGAAACAAGGCATAAAAGAAACTATAAGAATGGGAGACAGGGAAAACTACCGAAATGGGAGATAAGCAGGGACATGTAATTCCAATTATTTAAAAAAGTGTAACAAACTCAAAAATATACCTGTACATCATACAACTATCTAAATGTATGTTGTGCCGTGATTTACGATATCAGTCAATGTCTTATTAAAACAATTTTTTTTCTGATGATAATGTTATATTAATGACAATATATTAGATTATCTTAAAAAGGAACTGTAAAAGAGTTGTCTTGGAATAGAATGTAAGAAGCTCCACATTTAAAATTGTTGGAGAATAAAAAAAATGATGTGTTTTTTTTAAATAAAAGATTCTTTATTTACCGCTTGAATAAAAATAACTATTTCGCAAATAATTTTTACGTTATAATTTCACAAAAAATGCATATAAAGAAGAACGACAGAGTTTTGTTTCTTACTTTTACAAGAAGTGCTAGTGACATTGGATAATTTTTCTCATTGTTGCAACTTTGCTAGTTTTCCATTTTTGCACCTTTTTCTAGGAAAATGGAGTGAATTTTCTTTTTCATTTTCACAACTTATATTTTTTTCAATGCATGCATTTTATTTTATATTTTGTTTTATCTTAGTTTTTCCTAGACTTATTTTTTTTTAGAAAAGTTTATCCTACTCTCAAAATTAGTTATATATCCGTGACTTAAAATAGTTTTTTATATTTATTTTTTTGCTATATTAAATTACTAAATATAAATAATTCTAGGTAGTGCTATGTTATTATATAGATATATTAATTTAGGATTCAGACAGAACTGCCTAAATAGCGTCCAGACAGAACTATAAGAATAGGATGTAGACGAAACTATAGAAACAAGGCGTAAACGAAACTGCAATAATGGGGCACAAATAGAACTATCGAAACAAGGCTCAGATGAAACTGGGCACAAACAAAACTATCAGAATGAGGTACATGCATAACTATCAGAATGGGAGGCATATAGAAATACCAAAATAGGAGATAAGCATGGACATTTAATTTCAATTATTTAAAAAGGTGTAACAAACTCATAAATATACCTATACCTCATACAACTATCGAAACGTATGTTGTGCCGTGATTTACGATAGCGGTCAATGTCTTATTAAAACAATTTTCTTTTGATGATAATGTTATAATAATGACAATAATATATTTTACTATCTTAAAAAAGAATTGTAAAAGAGTTGTTTTGGAAATGAATGTAATAAGTTCCACATTTAAAGTTGTTGCAGAATAATAAAAAATGATGTGTTTCTTTTAATAAAAGATTATTTATTTACTGCTTGAATAAAAATAACAAGAATAACGCAAATAATTTTTACGTTAGAAATTCACAAAAATGCATATAAACATGAAGGCCAGAAGGAGAGAGTTTTGTTTCTTACTTTTACAAGAAATGTTAGTGATTTTGGATAATTTTTCTCATTTTTGTAACATGTGCTAGTTTTCCATTTTTGCACCCTTTGTCTCGAAAAATGGAGTAAATTTTCATTTTCATTTTCGTAGCTTATATTTTATTTCAATGTATACATTTTATTTTATACTTGGTTTTGTCTTGGTTAATTCTAAACTTTATTTTATTTTAAAGGTTCATTTTACTCTCTAAAGTTGTTATATATACGTGACTTAAAATAATTTTTTATATTTATTTTTTTAGTATATTAATTACAAAATATAAATAATTCTAGTTAGTCCTATGTTATTATATGGATATATTAATTTAGGATGTAGACAGAACTACTAAAATGGCACCCTGACAGAACTATAAGAACAGGGTGTGACAAAACTATTGAAACAAGGCATAAACGAAACTGTAAGAATGGGAGACCGACAGGACATGTAATTCCAAAAAAGTGTAACAAAGTCCTAAATATACCTATACGTCGTACAACTATCTAAACGTATGTTGCGCCGTGATTTTCGATATCAGCCAATGTCTTATTAAAACAATATTCTTGTGACGATAATGTTGTAATAATGACAATATATTAGATTATCTTAAAAAAGAATTGTTAAAGAGTTGTCTTGGAATAGAATGTAACAAGCTCCACATTTAAAATTATTGGAGAATAATAAAAATAATGTGTTTTTTAAATAAAATATTCTTTATTTACCGTTTGAATAAAAATGCATATAAATATGAAGGACAGAGTTTTGTTTCTTTTTTTACAAGAAGTGCCAGTGTCATTGGATAATTTTTCTCATGGTTGCAACCTCTGCTAGTTTCCATTTTTGCACCTTTTGTTTGGGAAAATGGAGTGAATTTTCTTTTTCATTTTCGTAGCTTATATTTTATTTCAATGCATGCATTTTATTTTATACTTTGTTTTATCATAGTTCATTCTAGACTTTAATTTCTTTTATTTTAGAGTAAAAGCTCATTTTACTCTCTAAAGTTGTTATATATCCGTAAGTTAAAATATTTTTTATATTTTTCTTTTTAGCATATTAAACTACAAAATATAAATAATTCTAGTTAGTCCTATGTTATTATATGGATATATTAATCTAGGATGCAAATGGAGCTGCCAAAATAGGGCCCAGATAGAACTATCAGAATTGGATATAGACGAAACTATGGAAACAACTAACAAGGCGTAAACGAACTGTAAGAATGGGGCATGAATGGAACTATCGAAACAAGACTCGGATAAAACTGGACACACACAAAAATATCAGAATGAGACACATGCATAACTATCGGAATGCATGGGAGAGAGACAGAACTACTGAAATGGGAGATAAGCATGGACATGTAATTCCAATTATTTTAAAAAGTGTAACAAACTTATAAATATACCTGTACGTCATACAACTATCTAAACGTATGTTGTGCCGTGATTTATCATATTAGTCAATGTCTTATTAAAACAATTTTTTTCTGATGATAATGTTTTAATAAAGACAATATATTAGATTATCTTAAAAAGGAATTGTAAAAGAGTTGTCTTGGAATAGAATGTAATAAACTCCACATTTAAAATTGTTGGATAATAATAAAAATAATGTGCTTTTTTAAATAAAAGTTTCTTTATTTACCATTTGAATGAAAATAACTATTGCACAAATAATTTTTACGTTATAATTTCAAATAATAATGTATATAAAAATGACGGACGGAGTTTTGTTTCCTATTTTACAAGAAGTACTAGTGACGGTATAATTTTTCTCATTTTTGCAACCTTTACTAGTTTCCATTTTTGCACCCTTTGTCTAGGAAAATGGAATGGATTTTCTTAGCTTATATTTTATTTCAATGCATGCATTTTATTTTATACTTTGTTTTATCTTAGTTCATTCTAGAGCTTATTTTAATTTAGAGTAAAAGTTCATTTTATTCTCTATTGTTGTTGTATATCCATGAATAGTTTTTTATATTTATTTTTTTAGCATATTAAATTACAAAATATAAATAATTCTAGTTAGTCCTATGCTATATGCATGGATATATTAATTTAGGATGTACATGGAACTGTCAAGATAGGGCCCAAACAAAACTATCAGAACAAGATATAGACAAAACTATGGAAATTAGTTGTAAACGAAACTGTAAGAATGGGGCACGAATGGAACTATCGAAACAAGGATCAGGTGAAATTTGGCACAAACAAAACTATTGGAATGAGGCACATGCATAACTATCAGAATGGGAGACGGATAGAACTATCGAAATGGGAGATGGACATGTAATTCCAAATATTTTAAAAAGTGTAACAAACTCATAAATATACCTATACGTCATATAACTATCTAAATTTATGTTGCGTTATGATATGATTTACCAGTCAATGTCTTATTAAAATAATTTTCTTCTGATGATAATGTTGTAATAATGACAACATATTAGATTATCTTAAAAAAAATTGTAAAAGAGTTGTCTTGGAATAGAATGTAATAAGTTCCACATTTAAAATTGTTGGAGAATAATAAAAATTATGTGTTTTTTTAAATGAAAGATTTTTTATTTACTGCTTGAATAAAAATAACAAGAATAATTCTGCAAATAATTTTTACGTTATAAATTTACAAAAATGAAGGAAAGAGTTTTGTTTCTTATTTTTACAAAAAGTGCTGGTAAAAATTGGAAAATTTTTCTTATTTTTGCAACCTCTCCTTGTTTTCCATTTTTGCACCCTTTGTCTAGGAAAGTGGTGTGAATTTTATCTCAATGCATGCATTTTATTTTATACTTTGTTTTATCTTAGTTTATTCTAAACTTTATTTGTTTTTGAGAAAAAGTTCATTTTACTCTCCAAAGTTGTTATATATCCGTGACTTAAAATAGTTTTTTATATTTATTTTTTTAGTATATTAAATTACAAAATGTAAATAATTATAGTTAATCATGTTATTATATGGATATATTAGTTTAGGAGGTGGATGGAATGGCACGTAGACAGAACTATCAAAATAGGATGTATACGATACTATGGAAACAAGGCATAAATGAATATGTAAGAATGGGGGCATGAATGGAACTATCGAAACAAGGCCTAGATGTGAAACTCAGCACAAACAAAACTATCAAAATGAAGCACAAGCATAATTATTAGATTAGGAGGCGTACAACAATACCGAAATGGGAGATAAACATGGACATGTAATTTCAATTATTTAAAAAAGTGTAACAAATTCTAATATACCTATGCGTTATATAACTATCTAAATATATGCTGCGCCGTGATTTATGAAAGCAGTCAATGTCTTGTTAAAATAACTTTCTTCTCATGATAATGTTGTAATAATGACAATATATTATATTATGCTAAAAAAAGAATTATAAAAGAGTTGTCTTAAAATAGAAAATAATAAAAATGACGTGTTTTTTAAATAAAAGGTTCTTTATTTATTATTTGAATAAAAATAACAAGAATTATGCAAATAATTTTTATTACGTTAATGCATGAATTTTATTTTATACTTTATTTTATCTTAGTTTATTCTAGACTTTATTTTATTTTAGAATAAAAGTTTATTTTACTCTCTAAAATTTTTATATATCCGAGATTTAAAATAATTTTTTCTAGTTAGTCCTATGTTGTACGAATGGGGCACGGATAGAACAAATAAAAAAATAATTACATGACAATGCAGTTCAAACTTAAGTTCTTCTTGTTATTGTATACTTCCTTTGATAATGGATTATGTTTTTCCTTATTGTTTTGTACGATAATTATTAATTATATAATAAAAACGTACAATAATTTTATTAGATATTATTTTAATTTTATTAAATATTTTTTTATTTGTAATTGCTGTTTTATTTGACTATCTTTATTAATAAGATTTTTATTTTAAAGAGAGAAACACACTAAAAAATCTTCTTAAAAGACAGATATCCATAGAGATAAATATGACACCTAATTCTAATTATTTAGCTCATAAAGCGTAACAAAAGTCGGTGCCTAATTCAATATTTTTGGAAGGTTTGGAGTATTAAAACTCTTTTTAAAGAGTTAAACAAAAGTTAACGTATTTGAAGTTTTAGTACTTCTTAATTAAGAAGAGAGAGAAGAATCATCATTTAATTATTAAGAAAAGAGAAAAAAATTAACATTAAATTCTATTTGGGTTAAATTTTTTGTTTTAATTTAAATTTATTTTATTTTTAAATTGATATTAAATTATTATAAAATTATGATAAAAATAAAAGTTTAAAAGAATTAAAAAGATATAATACTCTTATTATTCTAAAATTTTTTTATTTAAACAAACATATTCATATTATTTTAAAATTAATACGAATAAATTTATTTAAAATTTTTAAATTTTAAATAAATATATTCATCTTATTTTAAATAAATGTTCTCGTATTATTTTTTTAAAGCGGTTAAACATGATTTTTAAATATCTCAACAAAAAAGATAGATATATGTAATCTTTCAAATTAATAATATTAGAGTGTATATATAAGTACATAATATCTGAAAAGATTAATAAATCTTACCTAGAAAATATAGTTAAAGATATTTTTTTGCTAGCATATTAAATTTCTTATAATAATTATAATTATTATTTATTAAAAATATATTTTATAAGTTGTAATTAATATATTTGTAGTTTTTCAAAAAAAAGTATTAATTGTTTATTAATTTTATCAGTATACATTAAATGTTAACCTAAATCAACATAAAGTAAATTAAATTTTAAATTTTAATAGTATTTTTTTTTGTTAAAATTGTATGGAGTTTTAAAACTCCAAACATCAAGAGAGTATTGTAACATTCGCCAACAAACTCATAAATATACGGATAATTCAAACAAGTATCTAAGCGTATAATGCGTTGTAATTTAGGAGTTAGAAGTCAATGGCTTAAAATACACTTCTTTTGAAAATAATGTTTGTAGTAATACAATTAATGATATCATTACATTTATTGAAAAAGACTTGTGTTGGAATAGGATGTAATAAGTTTCACATTTAAATTTGTTGGAGAATAATAAAAGTGATGTTTTTTGTTGTAACTAAAAATAACAAAAAGTTCTTTATTTACCGATTTAACTAAAAATAACAAGAATTACATAAATAATCATTACGTTTTAGTTTTGTAAAAAAATTCATATAAAAGCAGAAGTTTTTTTTTTCATTTTTACAAATAATACGGTGACGTTGGACAATTTTTTTTCCATTATGTGTTTTTTTCCATTTTTACAAATAGTACGGTGACGTTGTGAAAATGGCATGAATTTTATTTCTCATTTTTACAACCTTTATTTATTTCAATGTATGCATTTTATTTAACACACTTTATTTATTTCAAATGGAATTATAGGAATTTGAGGTGCCATTGAAAAGTTCGGAAAACATGTAAAGAATAATATCATAAAAGAGTTTGAACAATGAAAAAATTCAGCAAGTTCAAAGATGTTAACAAAACTCTCATACCATGATAGAATTCATCATAATAATTCAAGTATAATAAATTTGATAATCAAATACTACACAAATATGATATAAAGCACCACCTACGTATAGATAATAAACAAATTAAATTCGAAAACAACTAAATAATAAATGACTAATATCCTATCATATACAAAAATATTAATCAAGATCAATCTAATTAATATAATATTCTTCAACAATTTGACATAAAAAAAGATTTCTCCCAAAACTATCATAACTCTGCTGTTTATTTGTGTTCTTGTAGAATTTAATTACTCTGTTGATTCCTATAATTTTACAAAATTTTCAATTAAATCCCTATACTTTTTTCCTTTTAATTAGGTCCATGCACCAAATTTTTTTTAATTAAATCCTTATCGTAACAAAACCATTTGATTTAACAGAATATTTCATTCCTAAATTGAATATTCTCTCAATTTTTTTTAAATTCATAAATTGTGTCCCCCTTTTTTATTTTGAGAAAGACAAAATTAACCCTTTACTCTTCTTCTACCTTTCCGTCGCCTCCCTCCTCTACTCCAGCCTCTCTCTCTCTCTCACCTTCATTCTATCTATTTTTTTCTTGAAAAATCACGGATTTTGGAGCTCTGAACTTCGATAGTCTTGTATTACATGGACGATCGTAGTCAATTGGATTTTACAGTCATAGTCGGAGACAGAAGCTCTGAAATGTCGCCATTATTTGAATTTTAGACATAGATTCACATTTTTGCAGAGCCTAGGAACTGAAATCAGGAAGCTTTCTCCGTCTTATACGACAGGGAAACCAGATTTAGGTGAGAAACTAAACAAAGTTAATTAGAACTGGAACCGTGTGCGTTTGATTCTCCTCATCACAACCTTGCAGCGGTGAATCCAATTTTGATGTTCGTTTCTATCTGCTGGCTATAGCTTCTCTGATTCATCTCTTTTTCTCTCATTCCTTACGTTTTCTTCTTCTGCAGGAAATCAAAAACTCGCTTGTTTATTTTCATTACTCCTTTGCGGTTTTCTCGATCTCTTTTCCTCATTCCTATTTTCGTGACTCTCTTTGTTTTCATTCTTCTTATTCTTTAGTATCAATTAATGGCTTGCAAAAATCTCTTTTCATTTTTCCCTTTTCTATATTTACAACTTCTTCTTCCACCTCCTTGTTCGGTTTTTTCACATTGTCTTGGTTTCAGAATTGGGGGAAAACAATTCGAATTTGGAGGCTCCGATTTTCAATGTAAAATTAGATTACCAAAAATATTTCAATAATATATGCGCCTCCCTCATTTGTTTGCCATCGTCCATCTTTCGATGTTGACTCAGTGAAGCTGTAAAAGATGCTCCCGTCTCACGCCTCACACAATTCTCATCTCTTTTATCCTTTTTCTATTCATTGAAAATCGTAGACACTTGGATTCACATCTCGTAGACTATTAAGTTCAAAATCAAAGCCAATCTCAATTGCTTACTTGAAAAAAGATGTAGCAAAATAATTGTGTTAAAAATTATGATTATGAGTTCTGATTATATATGTGTTTTGTTTGTAATTAAATGATTATGTCACATGACAAAAATTCTATTTTTGATCATGCTAAAAATTAATTATGACAAAAATTTTAGTTTTGAATTTGTGTTGTATGACCATTTCTGCCATGAAAGAAGGAAACTTATTGGTAGAAGAAGGATGAAGACAGAAAAAGAGGGCAAGAAGATGATGGAAGTGAGAGTGAAAGAAAAAAAGAAGGGATGAAGGTAAATTAAATTTGTAAATTTATATTTTATAAACGTTTTTTTAACTTTTACGGTTAATAAGGACTTAATTAAAAAATTTAACATGGTATAGCTAGGGACCCAACTAAAAAGAAAAAAAAAGTATAGAAATTTAATTGAAAAATTTACAAAACTATAAGGATTAAGAGAATAATTAAACCTTCTTGTAATGCTTGTATGCTCATCTAAATATGTGTTTTGTTGTATGTCTTTTGGTTTATTTATTGTTATATATTCTTTATTGGGAGTTTTATGAGTAGTGTTTTATCAAAAAAATAAAAAATAAAAGTCAAATTAAAAAATTTAAATACAGAGATAGCGGTTACAAAAATCATATTTGGTTTGTTTGCATCAAAATTCTCTCCCATGCATGTCACTCTTTTGCTTGTAAAGTTATAAAATACAAATAAATAAATGAAAATAAGCAGAAGCATATAAGCATTTCTAAGTTTTATGGTTTCTACTACTTGCGTAAACTAACTCTTCGTCTTCCTCACTGTTATATTTAAGCAACTAATTTTTCTTTTTTATAATCCATTCAAATTCTTAAACACGGTGATTCTTTTCTCTTTTTAATTTATTTTTATTATTTAATTTTCAAATTTCAAAAAAGATTACCATCACCATCTTGTTCTCTTTTATTATCGCATGATAAGTTTCCTAGACTATATTTATGTTCTCATAATTGATTTATTTTGTTAAATTGTTTTTAATCCAATTATCCAACTAAAATATTTATTAATATTTTATTCGATTTAAATAGAAACAAATTATATCGATTTTTTATTTTTTAAATTAGTGCAAATTAAATTATTAATATTTTTTATTATTTTAAAAATTATATTTTTATAATTATAGATACTTATATTTTATTTACAATATAAACGTAAATAAATTAACTATAAACAAAATACATAAAATATATATGTCAACTTTTAATATTACAGTACGTGTTTAAAAATTTGTGGTTTATTTTATTTATAGTATAAATAAGATATAAATATTTTTATCTTGTTTATATGATAAATAAAATATGTAATGTAATATAAATTGATAAAAATATTTTAAATTATTTATATTCGTAAATAAAATATTTATTTTATTTAAAAAAATCCGTTTCATTTGATCCTAAGTTGTGAGTTGTGAAAACACGCGCTGAGGGAGAGGTTGGGATTGGTCATTGGTGCAAGAAGGGTTTCCAAATGGTAATGTAACATTAGTGATATTTGAAAGAAAAAGTATATGAACCAACCTCACGTAAGTTAAGAATAGAATAATTTAATTAATTATAAATATAATAATTAATTTTATTTATTTATAATTTTAAATATTAGTTATTAAAAATTTTATTATATTTAAATTAAAAAAATATGTTTAGTATTATTGTAATGTAAATTATAAAAGATTTAATTAGTTTTTGTCTTTTTATTCTCTTTTTCTATTTAAAACATAATAAATCAAAAAATAAATTTAGAATTATTTAATTTACAAAAAAAACATCTTAATACCTAATATAAATACTATCTCCATAAAAATTTTAAATTTATCCAAAAATATTTGATTAATGTTTGGCCGAAACCATTTTAATTTCCTACCATTATTGTATTCGGAATTTTAGAGAAGCACGGGTGGGGCTATTTCTTTATGTTATAACTTATAAGACAGAGAAAACATAAATTGTCAAATTGAGTTTAATATTTGGCGTTGACTCTCTCTCTCTCTCTATGATATCATGCCTCTGACGACGGCTAAGCAAAGGCATTGCATCCATTGTGCAATGTTTCCCACTTTTTCAATCTTTATCTTCCCCTTCTGCATTAATTATCTATCATCTCTGTTTATACAAATCGGCTAACTGTCTTAACCATATTATATACTAATTTTATTTTCTTTCTTTTGACCAATATCAGATCATTCTTATTCTTATTCTTAATATAATAATAAAATAAAAAGACTTTAAAAATATTAATAAAAAGCGACACATCTTAAAGATTCTTAGAAATTAATGTCCCCACCATCCCGCTATATGATAATTTTAGATACTAAAGTTTGAAAACCATGCTATATCTGGCTTTGTTATGTAAAGATGAAGAAAGTTGTGAATTCGGATAAAAAGTCAAAGATTAATGGGAGATTATATTAGACAAATGTAGAATTTGTTTTTGCACCTCTAAATGTTAACGCTAGAAGCATCATTAACTTCAATTCCTAGTATTACAATAGCATATATAGTATATTAGGTTTGAGGTTTCTAATAATTATTACTTAGCAACATCCATGACTAAATTATTCATCATAACTAGATGAAGGATAAAATTACCATAAGTCAACAAGTAATGATAACTCTTCAAGAATTTAGTTAGGATGTCAATATGCAGAATGTATTCTTTCTAAGTCGCTTTCTTTTTCTGTTCTTTTTTTTTTTTTTTTTTTTTTTTTTTAAACCTTCGTTTCAACTTTCAAGTCTTGATTTTCACAAGGTGCGCGAATGAATTTGAAACCAAACCTAATAAGAATGGCATTATGGGACTTTGTGTTACATAATCTCTTAAATTCTAAGCTCTAATAATTCATCAATGGCATTATGGGTGGGAGTTGAGAGTTGATACTTAATGGTAATTCCTAGTTTTAGCATCCTAAGTGATGAAAGAAGGCTAGAAGGCAAGAAAAAGTGATGAAGGTGAGTGAGTAGACGTAGCTAATCCAAGAATTCCCTACTTTTTATGTAAAAAGGGAGGGATCGAAAAGACTCCATAATGGTACGAGGGAATTAAAGGGAAGGGACCACAATCTATGAACGATGAAACAAATTGCAATTTGCAACACTTAGCAGCATATGGAGCTCCTCTAATCATAAAAAATGACTCCGTTATTTATGTCTGGACAAGTACAACATTTATTCAAATGAATTGACAAGCCCTCACGCATTAACAAAACTCAAAGTTCTTGCATTCATGTTGCTGCACATGCTTTTTATTCATACTTCTTTTCTTTCTTTTCCTGATGGGATGGATGATTTATTACAAATGCCATCATCTATGTTTTTCTTTTTTCGTTTAAGCAAACTAATGAACTAATCACTAATCACTAATCACTGAACCAACTCAATTTTTTATGATCTTTGCACCATGTTTTTTGGTTCACTGACCAAACATTTTACCGAACCAGTCATTATGAATCTAATTGTTATACATTATGCGCTTGTTTGTACGTCGTTTAAAACCATAAAAAAAAATCTTTTTTCAATGAATTTTTTTAATGTGTTTAACAAATTTTTAATAGTAAAAGTTAAAGTACTAGAAAAATTTAAAAAAAAAACATCTTTTTTGATAAGTAACAATTTACATTTTTTTAAAGATTTTTTTCTTTAAAAAAAGACATTTTTCACATAGTAAATAAACAAAAAATACTTTTATCTTATTTTATCCAAACATAATTAATAAATAAAAAGATCTTTTTACATGAAATATCCAAACATAAAATCACTTTTACTTTTGTAAAAATACTATTTAAAAAAAATCTTTTTCAAAAATAACACCCAAGTCCATATATTAACAGCATAAAAGAGTTTCATATTATTTATTATTTAAACAAATTTTTGTACAATAATAACCTAGAATATCTTTGTTGTACAATACATAATCAAATAAAGATCTCAAATTTTAGTGAGTTTTAGATAAGGATTCATGTATTTCAAAACGGAATGAGCTAGAGCTAGAGCTAGAGCTAGAGCTAAGTAGGAGTTGACATTTCCCTTATCTTAGGCTCCCTTATTGCCTCATTTAGCCTATTCTACATTATCCTACTCCTCCAGTCCCACATATACATGTCGGCCAACAATCATGGAACATGCCAACTGTTTATTGTACTTTATTAATGAAATTGTTGGTGCATCAAGGTCAACCTTCAGGCTTCGGAATCATGGGAGTATAATTTCCATTACTAACTTGCTTTGCTAATTGGTTGAGTTTCCTTCATCACAATTGACACACCTGTCATGGATAACAGGTTCATGTAGAGTCTCAAGGATATATATATAACATTATGACAAGTACTCCTTCTCAATCCAAACATTCTGATGAGAACTATTTTGTATCAGTTCATAAGAAAAAGGAATTAACACATTACACCTTTTCTTAATCACATTTAATAACACATTGCAGCAATGGAGCGTTCGTGTTCTGCCATCTCTGTTTAATGCAGTATGCAGTACGAGTGAAAATAGTTCATAGTCGTGTTTCAACTTTCAAGATTACTGTTTATTTTGAATAATCCACCTCTGAACATATATGGTACCATCATGAGTAGCAGTGGATGAACTGTTAGTGTTTAACTGACAGAGTGACACTTCAGAACCTTTGTCAATGATTAAAACCATGTGGGGGGTGACAGAAGTAAATATAATCTTGAAAGCTTCCCTTTCTCTTGAACACTGAAAATAATTCCACGAAGAAAGACATTGGTGGGAACACATAGAACACAAGGCCTATCAAAAGTAACAGGGATTGCACCCTTTGTTAGACACAGGCCCAGATTCATTTCCATTATAATTCTTGAACACCACTATGCTTCTATTTATGTAGAATCAAATGCTTCCCAAAGAAACATACTGCATGTGCACTTAGGCAATTGTCGATTTTGGCCCTTGATCCCAAAATTTGTGAGTGAACAAACCAAAATTATGTCCTACTGTTCCTCCTGTGCTACATTGACTTCCCTATTGGAGTGTTGAGCTGTTCTACTATTATAAGGATTGTTGGAATTATCATCATTCTGCACAAAATTACTGTCAGTTGAGTTGTCAAAGCAACCAAAATAGCAAAGTAGAAGCTACACATATGCCAAAACTTGGGCACAGTTCCATTGCTTCCCGGCCCCTTCTGCCTACATTATTTTATAGTACTGCCTGCTAAATTCTAGCATAAGAATAGATTGAATTAGCATTTATTCTGTGACATCACCGTGAAACTTGAAAGATTAACCTGACATATCATCTCTCAATCTTGAGGTCCATTCATACAATTAGCCAAAAAAAAATTTAGTACCTAATCCACCTATCTTGGATTTTGGTCTGGACTCCCCCGCTCCAATACCTAAACTATTGGTTTTCAACCCATTGACACCTACTTTTTTTTCATCTCAAAATATATCAGTCAGCCCAAAAATAAAAGAAGCTAGAAAAGATGGGTATACTTCCACATGCATGATACATCCTACTAGGAATATCATTGTGGGAGAACTTTATTTCGTGTTCCTCCTAATTCAGAATACTAGTAACTGATAATGTATAAGAATAGGCCATTTAACACATTCAGCAACTTGAATTGATGAATTTCAATGTTTTGTATCCCATGATTTCTTGTTATTTACATATTGAGTGACAGATCTAAAAGTAGAGGCATTATCAGAAAAAATTCCTACATTTGAACACAACCAATACGAATATTCGCAACACCACACCATCTAACCAGATAAAGCAAATCAGCATACCTTTTTAACGAGACCATGAGCTGCCATAACTCCGTAAAGCTTGTGCATAAGCATTTCTTCCTCTACCTAATAACCAGAACACTAAAATTCAGGACATTCAAGATTTTGTAGATGCTCAGCCGAATTTATATTACTCACCAAAGTAAAAAATGACATCACTTCATTATGTCCCAGAATATTAACAAACGAAGAGAAAAAAAAATAACAAAATTAAATTAAAACAACATGACAGTAAACAGCATTAGAAGAGGGGACAAATTCTAATAGGAAATAGATAAGAGACCGAAATTGCAAGATCAAGAGTATATGGAGGTCTAAAACTCGAGCTAGTTAACACTTAACACACAATTTTTAAAGGCTTTGGTATCTGCCTCCATCGACTAAACAGTAAACACGTATGCAATCACGGCAAATTGAACAATTTCGAAATGATATCATAATCATGAATGGCTTCCCAACAAATCATGCAAGAGACTTAAATGAAATGCTCTAAATGCATGGGGTGCTGAATTTACTATCAGATAATGCAAATACAAAGAAGCCATGTATATTGTTTTTTTTTTGGTTTCCACAGTATTCTCAACCGACAGACCAAAAACTAATTCGTCGCAGATCGAAGTTCTATTTAAGGTTTGCCATAGCCAATTGGTTGTTGCATATACAAGGCGGGATTTGAACCCAACACTTAAGCGGACTAGTGAGCTAACCACTAGAACAACACAACTTGGTTTAAACCATGTATACCGTAATATAAGCATAATAGACAAATGAGACAGAGAGCTGATAAACCAAGATGATATTAAAATCAAAGCCGCCACAATTCTAGGTTACGAATTTAGCATCACAAAACAAAATAATATTCCAAAAGACAAAACCATCGTAAAATTAGAGGAAGGTAGAAGAACCTGAAGCTTTTGGGCTTGATGCAACATTGATCTATATGCTTCCGTAAGGACATGGTTGTGCTTCTCCATATGCCTGTTCAGCGCAAACAACAATATATATAAAGAACTAATTTAAAGGGGAAAATGAAAAAATGAAGTAGAAAGGGGGAATTTACTTGAACAAGTCCCCTGAGTAAGCTGGATTAAATTTTCCATGAGGATTCAGGTGTGGAAAAGGGAAGCGAGTTCATGAAAAATGCAAAAAGCTTTCACCTTTGTTGCACCCTCCAACCTTCTTTCTATTTTTGGGCTCCTCTTATTATTCTTATCGTTTAATGAATTTAATATCATGTGCAAAACAAAAATGAAAAGAAAACCAACATTTATCTTTCATTAGCATATTCAATTAGTATACTATATATTAATTGTGCTGAAATTTGGCTATTTGCACGATTAGTATATTCAAGAATACTTTTATGAATATTTTACTATTCTAATACATTTCTAGTAAATTTTAAGTATTTTAATACTCTATGGTAAGAGATTTGTTGGTACTTCCTAAATTTTTTTTTAAATAAATGTAATGAGTCCAACAGTTATCGCCGTAACACTATTGCACAAGCATGTGATCCACGAATCATGTATTTGGTATATGACAATTTTTTATTACAAAGATTTTCATATTCATTCAGACAAAATTAAGAGATTAGCAGATAAGATTTCGAGCTATTAAGTATTGTTTTCGTACTATAGTCTATAAAGTATAAACTATACATACTATGGTATTAATTAATAAATGCTATCTTAGATTAGAGATAGAGTAGATCATATGAAAACAGGGTTTTGATTTGGGAAGGCATTAATAAAATAGACAAAAGAAACTTCGAATGCAACAATAGCTTATAGACAAAAGATAAATGAGAAATATAAAGTAGACGCTGCGGCAGATTAAACAAAAGACAACAAGAGTTTTTTATACGAAATATAATCACAACCAGATCCATCTATTACTATCACTCTTATTGTATAGTAATAATCGAAACCCAGAAACACTACACTAGAATACAAACATAATTATTCTAGCACTAGAAAATGGAAACACCATTATGCCGAAAAGAGGCAAAAACACCATATGCGACTTAGACTAATTTAATTTGTTGGTTCATTTTGGGCAATTGGGCTGAAAAGCAAGAGGCCCAACAGTGTAGAGGAAGAAGGGAAGCTTGGAGTCTGAGACATAGGGTTTCTGTGGCCTTAGAAGAGCACCGGTGATACCGCCATGGAGGTTAGAGGGTTTGAGCCCATTGGGCGCACTGACCAACACGACATTGCACTTGTGAGCACCGTAGGTGGTTATGGACTTTGGTGCCTCAAGGAAGAAGTAACCGTTCTTGTCAGTCTTGGCTGTTTGGACCAACTTGTACCTTGTGTTGTTGCATTGGAGCTTCACAGTGGCATCTGCAAACACAAAGGGCACACACGTCATT
This sequence comes from Arachis duranensis, assembly GCF_000817695.3. Taxonomy (NCBI): domain Eukaryota; kingdom Viridiplantae; phylum Streptophyta; class Magnoliopsida; order Fabales; family Fabaceae; genus Arachis; species Arachis duranensis. The sequence continues at coordinate 120,103,243 of NC_029774.3, read as the reverse complement.
TGCCGTTTTGTTGTCGTTTTGCTCTCAACGACAATGTACTATAGATGCAGCTTTAATGAAACCACTTAAATAGACAAAGCTTCTGCTGTACCAACACTACCTACCATTCTCTCTCTCACAGTTCCCATACCCTCACTCAATTACGGAAAAAAGGTACTTTATAAAAATAATTGTAATTACTTACATAAAAACAAATAAAAATATGGTTGGATAGTGGTCACGCTTGACTGGAGTCTTTGTCATGCGCATTTAACTCTTAACTATTATCATAAGGACTATTTTAAGTTCTAACCGTTATATTAAAAATAACGCTATATATTTGTCTACTTTAACGGCCTTTTTTGTGCGCATAAGGCATAACTGCATAATACTTGCATTAAAAAAAATTATTATGGGAAAAAAGATTTTGATTTTGATTTGTCGAAAGTAATTTGTTAGATCTGCGTATATAGAAGAGGAGGAAGGTAAAAGTTATAAGGAAAGATAAAAGTAGTTGTAGTTGATGAATAAAGTGTTAAAATGAAGAAAAGGCTGAAACTTTGGACTAACCAAGGAGAGGTAGGGCTCCCAAGAGAGTGTCAACAGAAGCATACTTGCAGGACTTGACATAGACAACACCTTGAACTGCTACAAAGCTTCTTGGAACAGGAGAAACCGGAGGGTGTGCCACTGGAGCTGGCGAGTGAACAGGAGGGTGTGCAGGTGCAGGTGCAGGGGTGGGACTGTAATGTGGGTGGAGAGGAGTGGGGGTCGGTGTGGGTGGAAGGTGGTGATGGGCCACTGGAGCCGGTGCTGGTGAGTGGTGGTGGTGGTGGTGGTGGTGTGGTGGGTAAGCAGGAGAGTGGAGTGGTGCTGAAGTAGGAGAGAGAGGGTGTGGGTGGTGGGGATGGTGGTGGTGATGAGGTGATGCAGCAGGTTGTTGAGTGGGAGAAGAGGATGGGAGAGTGTGAAGGTCTTGAGCAAAAACAGTGAGGAAGGAGCTCAGAAGGAGTAGCACTGGTACTGCCATTTTCTTAAGCTAACAAAGAGAGTGAGTGAGTAAGTAAGTGAAGAAGTGAAGCAGTGTATGTTGGAAGTATGGGTGGGTTTCATTTATAGGGGTTGATGCCATTCTCTGCGCTTTTTAATCATCCAATATTATTTGAACAAACAATTTTATAAAGTAAAATGTTAATTATCATTAATTTTATAATTTTTATAAAATATATATTTTATTATCTTAATTTATGAGCGATAAATTTGGCTCAATTTTTTGTTATGGAGGAGGGGCAGATGTTGTGCCGGGTTATAGAATGAGGGATGTTACACCGAAATATAGGACAGCTTTTGGCTGAGATATGACAGGAAGAAGTTGGACTTTCTGAGTTTTTTGATTTGAAAATTTTGTAAGTAAATCGGAGGGTCCGTTTTGCTCGTAGTATACGAAATGCACATAGAAAAAATCGGACCGTGCGATATGTCCTCACCAAAACAGATGGTCTGTTTTCTTTGTTGGATTTTTTTTAATTTGGTTATACTAGTCGCTGGTTTCGATTTTTGCTTGAGAATTTTTTTTAATTTACAGTAAATGAAATCAGACGGTCCGTTTTCATTATTATATAATTTTTTCAAATTAGGTTACAGAACTCGGTTGGTCCGACTTGTGTGTGTATATATATACTTGCTAAGGTATGCGAACCAAAGACAGCCGACCAGATCCAACTTTCTTCATCTTGTTCGAGTTCTCTTCTTCTTTCTCTGGATCTGGTGTGGGGTTACTTGGGTTGGGAAAAAAAAGTTGATGGTGAAGTTGCTATTTTTGTTTAAGTGAGTGGGAAGAATGGATGATAGAGTCCTTTTGAAAGTGTATTATTTTGGTTAGATTTTGTTGCAGACACCTGAAAGAGTAAATTTTGTTTGTGAAGATCTGTTAGATGTTGTTATTCCCTTCACAATTTCATTTGAAGAGCTTAAAGGCGTGATTTCTGAGAAGATAGATTTGGAGATGTCAAGAAAAATATAATGTATTTTATACAGATATCCGGAACCAGTATTTGGTGGATTCGTCCAATTTCAGACCAAATATGTAACGGATGAAGCAAGCATGCAAGAGATGCTTTCAATGTATATTGAAAGTCGTGCTCAAATTTCGTTCATCAAGTTGTACATTGAATTCGAACAATCTGAGACCGACCGAAATATTTTATGAGAAGACTACGATAGTGAAAGTGAGGAAGAGTTCAAAAGCAATTACGAAGTTGTTGGTGAAGATGGAGATGAAAAACAAGCCGACGACAGTGTGGCTCCGAATGTGACAGACGTTGCAAATGCACTCGCGAACGAAGAGCCATTTGAGGAGCCATCTTTCATGCGAATTTTAGATTTGAAAGCCATGCATGCTCCGGAGTTTCCGGACTATATGAGTGCAAGTACTCGTTTAGCATTTATAAAAGAGGTTATTTAGACAAGTTTAAAATAAAAAGAGTTTGAGTTAATTAGTATTTAAGGTCCAGTATTCATTTAGTTAATATGTTGAATAGGATTTATTAATAAGTATTTGTTAGAGTATTTACGAAGTTATTTAGGCGATTGTTACTTATTTTTAGTTATTTAGTTAATTTATATTTGTTTAGCTACTTAGTTAATTGGAGTTTATTTATTAGTTTATTTATTAATGAGTATTTATTATAGTCTTGATGAAGTTGACGAAGTTATGTAGGCGATTAGTATTTATTTTTAGTTATTTAGTTAATTTGTATTTATTTAGCTAATTAGGATTTATTAATGAGCATTTGTTATAGTATTTATTTTTAGTTGTTTAGGTGATTAATAATTATTTTTAGTTATTTAGTTAATTTGTATTTATTTAGTTATTTAGTTAATACAGGATTTATAACTGATTGTTTGTTATAGTATTTATGAAGTTATCTAAAAGATTAGTATTTATTTTTAGTTATTGAGCATAATTTGTATTAATGTGTTTGTATTTTTATGTAATTGAGATTTAGATAATAACGTAATGTAAACCTTATCTATATAGTTATTGATGATGTGAGTGATGATTTAATATTTAATTTTGGTCATTAAACAATCGTGTATTAAATACTTATGGTATCGCTGCCTTTCTGGCAGAAGTTCCTTTTGTCGCATATGGTGAGTTCGCCGTGGGGATGGAATTCAGTTCCAGTGAAGCTGTTATTAAGGCGATGAAGGAGTATACCCTCCGAATATCTGTAGACTACCGTGTGTATGAGTCAGAGCTGTTGACATTTTATGCGAAGTATACACAGTACGAGTCAGGGTGTGATTGGCTTATCAGAGTTAGCATGATCAGCAAAAAGTACTGTTGGGTTATTAGGAGGTACAACGGCAGTCACACTGTACCAGAGCAACCATTTCTCAAGATCATTCGAAGCTGGATTCAAATACGATTGCCGAAGCCATAAAACCGTTGGTTGAGGCTGACCCCTCTTTAAAGGTAAAATCAGTTATTGCAGAAGAGCAGTCGAAGTTCAACTACACCGTCAGCTATCAGAAAGCATGGTTGGCAAAACAAAAGTACGTTGAAAAAATATTTGGAGATTGGGAAGTGTCCTACGAAGCGTTGCCCATATGGTTCGAGGCCATATGTCATAAGGAGTCATCAGCTGTCGTACATTTTGAGACTATGCCTGCATATCAAGGGGATGACTTGGTAAGTGATATTCGGGTATTGCATCAAGTCTTTTGGAGCTATTACCCCTGCATTAGAGCGTTCAGACACTGTAAGCTAGTTGTCCAGGTGGACGGGACTCAGTTGTACGGAAAGTACAAGGGTTGCTTGTTAGTGGCCGTTTCGCAGGATGGTAACAACAATATCGTCCCGATTGCATTTGCTATTGTCGAGGGAGAGACCTCTGATGCTTGGCACTTTTTTCTTAGTAACCCGCGTCAACATGTTGTGACTCGGGATGGTGTGGGGCTTATATCGGACCGACATGAGTCCATAAATGCAGTTGTGAAACGTAGTCACGGAGCTTGGTCACCTCTTAGAGCTTTTCACATGTTTTGCATCAAGCATATAGAGTCAAACTTTCTGAGGAAATTCAAGGCACCCTACATGCAAAAGCTAGTCGTCAACATAGGTACCATTGATTCCTTTAAAGTTTGTTATTAATGAAACTTATTTCCTGTTTGGTATATGATATTGTTTAGGATATTCGCGGACGGTTCGCGAGTATGAAGTGCGTTACCAGCGTTTACGAGAGCGGGGCGAGGCGTACACTAACTGGTTAAACCGTATTTCCCGTGAACAGTATGTGTTGGTCTTCGACGGTGGCTACCGATGGGGTCACATGACAACTAATCTAGTGGAATGTATCAACTTAGACGCGTTTATCGGGCTAGGTTTAGGCCACTAGGGAATCATACTATGTGGCCTTCTTACAATGGTCCTCGATTCGTACCGAACCCGTACCTGAAACGCATTTCTAAAGGTCGGCCCAGGATGATGCGCTTTTTGAATGAGATGGACACACGTATCTTACGCCGTCCGAGGCGATGTAGACAATGTGGAGCTGAGGGACACAGTCATATTAGATGCCATCAGGGAGGTGGTTCAGGTACCGACAATAATGCGCAGTAGATGTATATGATATTTGAAGCATTGTAACCTATGTAATGCCTTGTATGATAAATGAATCATTGCTACTTGTGTCATTGTACTTTATGATAATTGAACCATCGTAACATGTTTTAATGTACTTTATGATAACTGAACCAGTGTAACATTTGTGAATGTACTTTATGGTGATCGAATCATTGTAACATGTGTCAACGTACTTTATTATATTTGAACCATCGTACATAGTTGTCAGAACCGAACTGGTGATCGAACCGGTCAGACTACTGGGTCATTGGGTTTTCAACGGTTCATTATGAGTTTGACCTTTGGTCGAACCGGCCAGTCCGGTCCGATTCACTAGTTTTCCGGTCGAACCGATCGGTCCGGTCTAGTTCACCAGTTTTCTGAGCGAACCGGCTGGTCCGGTCCGGTTTTGATAACACTGCCATCGTAACCTGCGTCATTGTACTTTAATGAACAGAAGGAACATCAACTGAAACATACAATACAAGACTTAGTTGGGACTTAGGAGACTTTAGTCATACATAAATAGTTAAAGTTTACATTAAGAAAGATAACTGATACATAGATAAAACTAACTACAACACAAGTACTTTCTCGCTGTCCACTTTCCAAAGTTCTCGATGTTCTTGCATTTCTTTGCGGCGTTTTTGAACACAGATGGAGTGTATCGACTCGCGCTACGACGCGGTGGATCAATCCTGAGATTGTAGCATTTGCCTGTCTCACCTAGAGTACAGGTGTCACCTGTACATAAAACCATCAAACCAAGCAAGTATATAGTATAATCAACCATAACCAACATACCATACATGAATATAATATCATCAACTGAGAAAGTTAAAGTATGCAGTATAATCAACCGTACATAAACATACCATACATAAACATACTATCATCAATTGACCAAATAGGTTTAAAGTTTAATCAACCTTAACCAACGTACCATACATGAGCATAATAATTGTACCTGCATCATTATGGGATTCTTCATCCTAGTCCATGTCCTCATCCTCTTCCTCTTCCATGTCTTCCTCCTCATCCTCCTCGTCTTCTTCGTCATCTGGCTCATCCACTAAGTACTCATCAGATGCATGCTCAACAGTCTTAGCATTTTCTTCAATCAGAGTCATTGAAACACGGTTCGAGTTTTGACTATTAAAAACTTCTCGACCATCATCACTCCTACTAGAATCAACAGAAACAATCCCTCCAGAAGCACCCGAGTAGGTATAAAATGAATACCTCACGTCAAACGAATACCTACCCACCATGAAGTCGGCCTGGTGGCTATATTATGCTTGGCCAGCATCTGAGGCCATGAACCCAAGCAACTGGCTAAAAGAACCTCCCTCTCTTGAGTCAAAATGTGGCTGATGTATCGGGAACGACGTAGGAAATTGTGTCTGATATACATACTGGCTTGTGGAATGAGGTTATTCTTCTGGCGGTGGAGGTGGAGGCGGTGGTGACTGTGGCTCTTGCTCTTCATTATCATCATCCATAACCTGGTCACCCTCAATATTCTCTTGGACCGCAAGATCCGACAAGTTCAAGTGATCGCCATACTTTGAACGGTACCAGTACATATAAGTATCTAATGGCTGCTATGGAGCCATGGGTTCCTTAGTAAAAACGTGATTATACCTGTTTGTCTACTGCATCACCCAAAATGAATGAGTCGTGGCTGTAGCCCAGTTCATATTCTTAGGACCACTTAACACTTCTCCGTGTGCGCGGTCTAGATTTTGTTCCTGATGAGGAACTCCCTGAACGAAACCGAATTGTCGTCTAAACCTGTCGGTAGCATGCCATTCAATACACTCAAAAGATACCAGTGGCACCGTTGCACTACAAATCACCGAGTGCATGTAGATGTCAGTAGGAATTATGTCCAAATCAACACGATCAACAGAATATGCAACCCACAAAAACTGGTAATAGTAAAGCAAGCAAATAATTAAAATCCAAATAAGTAAATCACTAGACCTGACCCACATACAATGTTAATGCAAACACACCTGGCCTTCCTGAAGTTCATCCAAGGCCTTCCTAAAATGAGCAAGCTTAAGATATGTATAGACTCGGTCTCCACGCTCCCAGTTTTGCCACCTAATATAATGCATCTCATTAACACAATTGGTTTCTAAACATGAAGATACCAGGTAAATGGAAGATAGTCTAACCTGTTTGCAAGCAGAAAACTGTGAGGTTCCCTAAGAACCGGTGCTAGATATGGTAGGCGCATCTATGCCCAACACAGTAGAAGTGTCAGCGGACCATCGATTTTCTTACAATCAAAACGTGAGGCCCTGCATAAACTCTTGTACAGGTTTGCTAGGAAGGCTGATCCCCAGCTATACTGTCCAATACTAGCAAAATCACTCAGTAGAGACAGAAATTTCCAGTGGACAGATGCCCCAGACTTGTCTCCAAACAAGATCGTACCGAACAAAAACATGATGTGGCACTTAATGTACACCTGTATATTGTTCTCATCGGTCAACTGTAACCGTTCTTTTAAATCCCGTAGCCACGTCAATTTTATGCCGCTTCTTCGACAATCCGACTTTCTCGGTGCGACCTCAAATTGATGCAGACACTCCGCCTCTGAGGCCTCAAAACTACTCAAAGTTATACCTGTCACTGGAAGGCCGTCGATTGGAAGACCAAAGATCATAGCCACGTCTTCTAGTGTCACAACACATTCACCAACTGGAAGGTGAAAGGTATGTGTGTCCGGGTGCCACCTTTCCACTAAAGCATTTACCAGTGCTTTCTGACATTGAACTACTCCAATCTGACTAACATGGTAAAACCCAGTTGATTGTAGATGCTCCTCCACTCTCTCATTGTACCGATCCGGAAGGACATGGTGATCACATGTCATCATCCGTGAAGCCTACAAAAGCATAGCAAAAGCACGATGCAAATTACACAATTATCATACATAATTTTAAAAATCTCATTAAAACTGATGAGTTTGGAAAACTCTAAATTAATATTTGTGATGACTAAACATTATTAATTATATTAATTACAAAATTATTAATTTGATTTTCATTTAACACATGTTAATTAATAATTTTGTGATGCAGTTTATTATTGGGCCAAAAACAAAATTCTGGTGCAAGCCCAATTACATTCAGCTTTTGTTTAATGCAAAAAACATATGATGAGTGTAGCTGAATTGTTGTGATACTTATTAGGCCATAATGAATTTCATTGCTCCAAAACCCAACTATGTTCCATGTTTAGTAATCCAATGCTTGATCCAAAAATTCATCAGGAAAGCAAATGTTATCATTTGCTCATGGCTGAAATCATTTTTATTCATTGGGCCAGTTTTATCCATTATTGATACAAGCCCAAAAAAAAATTTGTCCTCATGCATGGTCCGAAACCATGAAGCAAAGAAAACAAAGCTTCAAATGCTTCCAACGGATTCCATCTCACTCTTTGGATGGATTTCAAATTCAATTTTCTAGCATTAGAAACATGAGAGAGAATTTGACTTTGATTTGATGGAAATCATTATGCTTCACGCTACTCTACCTAAAGGAAGTAAAAGCAACATCTTCTCAATTAATTTTTGTTTATTTCATTAAATTGCTTTTCTTCCAAGATTGTTTCTTCTCTCTCATCTCTTTCTTCTCTTTGGTCATTAACCAGAAAACAATGGATGCCATGGAAGCTACACCTACTCACCGAAAAGAAGATGGAGCACGTCTCAAGACCATCATGATGATGGCAAGAAAACATAACAAAATAAAAGTATGCTGTGGCTGAGATTTTTACCAAAAGTGGTAAGATTTGGTGAGGTAATCTCGAGCTCTTCATACCTAAAAAGAAAGAAAGAGATTCGGCCAGCAAGTAGGAGATATTTGGAGGCATGGCTTGTCTCTGTTTCTGCTCAACCACCATAGGAAGTAGCTAGAGTGGCGAAGTGATAGAAGAGGCAGAGATTGGAGCAGATGAAGCCATCATCATCATGAAGCATCAAGGGCCAGAAATCCATCTTGGAAAGCAAGCCAAGGATGGAGCGTTCGGATTGATGAAGAGTGATGACCAAAGAAGAACTAGATGTATTTGCATGTTGGGTTTTGCATGAGTTACCTCTTCTCTCTCTGTGGTCGAACCGGTTTTGTTTTGAAGAAAAAGAAGTTAAGCTTGGTTTTGTTTCAACTGTGAAGGCTTCTCTTCTCTATAAAAGGGGTGAACAGTCACGGTTTGATTCAAGGGAGAAAATTTGAGAGTTCAAGGCACAGAAGTCTCATAGCTACCTAAGCTTACAGATTTTCTTCTCCTTCAATGTATTCTATTTTGTAATTTTTCTGTTTAATTTTGTCATGTCTTGAGTCTCATGGAAAAAAGGCAAACAGTGAGGTTTGTATGAAAAAGGCATAGAGCGAAAAAAGGCAGATAGTACAAAATTAAAAGAAAAAGCCATAGATGTCTTAGAGTTCATTTGTTCATCTATGTTGTGTTTCATGATTCTGTGGGAATCCCCTTGTAAGTTGGGTTAGCACTTTACAGTTTGTAATCAGATTGATTATAGTGAAATTTCATCATAGTTGTGATGGAGACTGGATGTAGGCTGCATTGCACTTAGCAGCTGAACCAGGATATATCTGGGTGTAATATTCTTCCTCTACTATTCCATTTCTGTTTCTACTGCACAGGAGCTAAAACAAAAAATATCTCGTTCCAAGTAACGAGACAAAAATAAAAAGTCTCGTGGCTAGGGACGAGACAAAAACAGAAAAGTCTCTTCCAAGACCAGAAAGTGTAATCAAGAAAAAAGGGGCTAAGATTCAACCCCCTTCTCTTAGCCACTGAAACCATCAAAAACATATAATTATATTGAATCCGATTTACTAAGTAATAACATTTTCATCTCTAATTTTAATTAATGTACATAGAGCCTATATCTAAGTTGCTGCAGATAATAGTTACTAATACATAGTTTCACTTTCTATCTAACTAATAATGTTCCAATGTAATAATAATAAAACTCAACTAAAATAACATACTTCTATACATTAAAAGGCTAACAGGAAACAAGTTATTACTACCAAAACCGTAAATAAATTATACTTTACAGATCGTAATTTACTATTTGAAATTATCAACATTGTTCTGAAAAAATATACATCGAAAGTATCCTAAAATTATAATTTTTAGAATTAATTATAACAATTAACTAATTAATTATTATTTCTAAAATTATTATAAAAAATTATAAACAAATTATTTTTAATACTAATCTATTATATTGAATTTAATTACAACAGTTAACAACTATAATTTCTAATATTAATTTTTTTACTTCTAATCTATTATTAAAAAAGAATCTAAACAACAATTAACTACATTTAAACATATATTCCTAAATTTCTACAATTAACCATAACTTCTAAAATTATTCCAAAATTTTTTAAAAACTAATTTTTTTAATAATCTATTATATTACAAACAACTCTAAACAAGAACCAACTACACTTACACCTTCTTTAACCATTTATTTTTAAATTTCTATCAATAAATCTATACACTAATTCATATATATGTTCTTTAGATCAACTCCTAACAACCATAAATATTCTAACAACCATAAATATAATTAAATTTCTAAAAAAAATAAAAAATCTGCAAAAAATAAAAAGAAATTCAAAAAAAACTTAAATAGCTCAAATATTTTACAATGTAAAGTTCTGAACGATCAACATTTCTAGGTTTTGATTTCCTTGACATTTTAGCTTTTTTTTTCTCAAACCACCAGAAGCTCAGAACGTTGAGGGAGGAAGAAGATGGAGTTCTGTGTGTTGGGTGGGGAAGGAAGGGAAAGTAAATTTGGTTGGTACGCATGCAATGACTCGGTTTGATAGTGTTAAAGGGGCACCATTTGTGGGGAGCAAGCATTCAGCGACACGTGACTTGGACAAGCGCAAATCGGATGGTCCGCTTTTAGATCAGAAAATTAGAGAGTCTGAGTTCTCATCATCAAGTCGCAGGATCCGATTACTGTGTTCCTGATACCACAGTCCGATAAAATTTTTCTACTCTCCATATTCGCGTCCTACACTAACATTGCCATTTTCTTAAGCTAACAAAGAGAGTGAGTGAGTAAATGAGTGAAAAAGTGAAGCAGTATATGTTGAAAATATGGGTGAGTTTTATTTATAGGGGTTGATGCCCAAATTCTCTATGCTTTTTAATCATCCAATAATATTTGAACGAACAATTTTATAAAATAAAATATTAATTATCATTAATTTTATAATTTTTATAAAATATATATTTTATTATCTTAATTTAAGAGCGATAAACTTTTCGCTTTATTATCTAACTAATTTTTTAGTAAAATGTCCATAGTACATAACGTTTACATACAAAAGTACAACAATCAAACAAATAGCTTTCATTATAGATATTGTCTCCCTTAATTTTGCATCGATCATCACACCTTTTATCAAATGTTTTTAGCTGCATCAGAAAACAAAATGTTTTCATGAAATAACTCAACAAATAATTTGATGACCAATCTAAATTCTCAAAGCAACTTTTAAGTAAAAAATGGAGAACTAAAAATAAATGAAAACATGATGTGGTTAGACAAATGCCATAAGAAGTGCACATGCATAGGTGCTTGTTGGGCAATATTTGGAATTTTTCACTACTTGCTAGGCAGATGTACAAGTTTCCAAGGTCTTCGGTAATAGCACTGTGCTTATTTAGTAATTAAAAAAAAAACCCTTACATCAAATAATTTGCCTAACCTCATCATCACAATCATCAAACCAAGACAAAATAAAAGACAAATTACTTAATAAAATCCCATGGATTTAAAAAGTACTAAAAGCAAAAGTTAGAAATAAAGAGAGTGGGGACATGGAACAAAGCATGTTCAAAGCAGAGAAGTGAGAAAAATCAGGGGTTCTGAAAAGAAGGCGGGTTTTCTATAAAAATGGAGTCCAAGTTAGCATAATGCATAATCTGTGTTTGGTCACTTGTGAGAGTTTTCAAAGAGAGAGAGAATATCTTAGACACACATGCATGGTCTTACGACCCTATATTTACGTAATAAAAGTAGGGGTAATTAGAAGGAAACCACTCAGATATAGGATTAGAATTTAAAATTTTTAAAATTAATATATAATAAAAATATTTTAGTTATTTTTATAAAAATAATATTAATTTAGATTAATTTAAAATTTAATTTATTATTTTTTTATTAAATTAATTTGTCTGATCTAATTTTAACAAAAATAATATAATTTAACTAATTATATATGTTAAATTTTAATTATTAAAAAATATTTTTAAAAAAATATTTTAAATATTTTTATTTAAGTGGGTCCTTTTGGCAATATGTTATTGTCTTATTGAACTATGTAATGTATGCGTTTTTTGTTAAATATTAAGTTTCAATTACATTGAATAAAAGAAATTGCTTTATTAAATAAATAATTGATTATTAAATTCTTGAAGAATGCCATTATGCGCATGTTAGCAGACATTTATAAATACTTGATGGGATAGATTATCATTCGTAATTTTTACCAAAATCCCCCCACATGCTCGTTTCAAATATGTAAATAACTCTAGTCTACAAAGCGATCAAATGATAATATTAAAGAATTTTCTATTTTCCAAGAATACTCTCATTTTATCAGATTTATTTATTTTAGATATATATTTTATATTTATCTCTTAAATATTTATATAATTTATTTTTATATTTAAAAAATTATTATAAAAAATACAGTAAAAAAGTTGGATTTTATTGTTTCAATTTGTATTATTAATTTTAATAATATATTTATTTTTTAAATAATTTATGTATAATAAAAAATATGTTTACTTGGTTAGAGTACAAATTTTATTATTATATTTATATGTTCATGATTTTAAATTATACTTTTAAGTATTTTGAATAGATTTATTTTATTATAGGTAAAACTCAGGTGAAATCAACTTCACGTGAAGTTGATATCTGAGAGCCGTTAGATAAAAATTTAGTCAAATCAGTCAAATCATCTAACGGCTCTCAGGTACTGCACTTGAATTTCCATCTTTATTATATTATATTTTACATATAAATATATATTTCATTAGGTAATTAAATAAAGATATATTTTTTAATAAAAAATTTAATAACCAACTAACCATTAATTTTGTTGGTAAGGAGTGATCCACGATAGAAAGAGAAATCGAGTGAGAGGACATGAGATAGTGATGACATCGACGTTAGGACAGCGAAGTTACGGACGAATTTAATGACGTCGTTAAGAGATGATGTACTTAAAAAGAGAGATTATGTGAGAGGACAGTAGATCACGACGACGTTGATGCTGTTTCTTATCACGACTGCGATGACGATGCTTAGAAAGATCGAAACTACATGATGAAGAACGAATGGAGGAGTGAAAATGTGTTTTAATTAACGGGAGTAGAATTTTGATATTTTAAAAAATTATACCATTATCATCTTAAATAATAAATTACAAAATAATCCAATTAAAATATGACAGATAATTTACATATTATTTTTAAAAAAATTAGATAGAATTTACCTCAATTTTAATATCTGTCATATATCTATAATATAATTCGGTGTTTTGTTTGAAAGATTTAGTTTGGTGTCATTACAATACAAAAGAGCTTTTTGATGGCAACGTTGAAAATAGCTTTCGTTGCCCCCTTACAATTAAACTCTTTTAATTTCTCCCCTCCTTTTGAGTAGAATAATAACAATATGTAAAACCAATCGTAAAAAAAAAAAAAATTAATTTGTATCTTTCAAGCTTTTCATTGCATGTGTTAAATAACCAAACATTTTTGTTCTAAAATATTTATAAGTGATCATTTAAAATATGCTATGTAAGGGGAAACATGGGAAGGGTGAGAGAGTCCAATGAAGCAACAATAAAATGGAGAAGGAATACTGATTACAAGGATTCAATGAGGGGATTGATGCCAAATAAATTCAGTGCTTAAAATGTGTGCATTGGTTTGAACTTTGGAGTCTACAACAAGAAATGACTTATAAACAATTCAGTTTCTTATTGCTTCTTGATTCGTTACGTTACACTTATGAAGTTGACTTACTTGACTAGCTAGTACATTCATTTATTAGACTTCTCTCAATCTTTATATATATACAGTAAAATATTAAATTGGTTAATTTAATTATACCGGATTGACCCTTCCACGTGAGTCCAATCAGATGGATCAAGAACTGGTTCTACCTAAACTGGTGCAATTATATTATTATTATTATTGACGTTAATTGTTATAAATTTTATATTCAGTAAATAAATATAAAGATCTTTTGAAATTGAACTCTTACTCTAAATTGGGTTCAAGTTCACAAGAAAACTATATGAAAAGGTTCAGAAGTTACTATGGATATACAAAGTAGTGATGGTCCAAGAAATGAGAAAGAGACTAGGTCAATTAAACTTTGGATTCTTGAAATTTCAAATAGGATTGAGAATGGTTAGAATAGGATAGGGTTTAGATTTTATCTGTGGATCGAAAATTTTTTTAAAATTTTATCTTATTTTATATGTAAGTTGAAAATTTTTCAATTCTAATCTTATTTGTATCCTAAAGTTCTAAATTCTATTTTATCATACTCTACTCGCAGAAAAATATAATTTTTTCAAAGTAAATATAAAATTCAATCATTCCAAATTTTATATATATTAATAAAATTCAATCATTTTAAATTACTAAATTAACTAATTAACTTAGTTGATTATTCACTTACTTTAAGCTATTATATGAGAGAAATCATGGATTTAACTCTCACCTCTTTTACTATATATATAGTTTTTAAAATATATGTGTTATATATTAATAATACGGATAAAATAGAATATGGTAGGATATACCCTAAATCCGCACCCAACCATATCCGTAAACAAACCCTAACCACTCTTTACCCTACTCGCGGATACGTATTGCCAGCCTTAAAATGATTCTAAGCGGATATATTTTAAGCCATAAAAATTAATACTATTATCTATAAATTAAACGACAAAGAAAATAATTTAAATTATTTAAAATGAAAAAAATAATAAAATAATAAAATAAATTAATCACTATTAAACTTATAATTCTTATGATACGTGAATCTTACTATTTTAAATTAAAAATGAATATCCTCTCATTTAGTACTTAACTAATTAACTCTATTAAATTAGAAGATTTTGATCCCTATAAAAAGGCTCTCTCTGTATACTGGTTTAAGGTAATAGTTAAATTATTGTAACAAATATTGATAATAAAAGTAAAGTTGGAAAAAAGAAAATCAAGCTTTATTTTGTCGGATCAATTTTGGAAGAGTAAAGGAAATGACAATGCTGAGCCCCATGTTAAACAAATAAATAAGTTCAATATAACATTTAAAAAATAAAATTTTCCCACTTAAAATAAATAGTTAAGTAATCATTTCCTATGTTACATGAATATTTTCTATATATGTGTTGGTAGCAATGGTCGAAAAAGTGGCAACCGACACGGACATATTTTGTTTGAAAGATTTGTCCAAAATTACACTCCTAACATTTCATCATTGTATGAGGACCATAGGAAAAAAAAAATTAAAGCTTTTTTCACTATATGAATGCGACGAGCAAGAAAAAGATATAGACATTCATGATTGTACCGCTCAAAATCAAATTGCTTTTGTAAATTTTCCAAACAACAACGGCCACATATATATCTCTCTTTGGCATCCATCAAAGTATTTAGAAAACAACAGTAACAAATATATAGATTGTGACCCCACACTACAAATTTAATGGCTTATCCAAATCTTTTCGAGTTGTAATTTAATTTGCGATCATGTGCCTCTTTTACCTTGGAAACACTATAAATGAATTTTGTGGGGCTACCCTCGCAATATCTACAAGTTTAGACTGGAATATTCTTTCATGTCAACATAGGTAAATTTTTCTTATCAATATTGTTAAGTTATAAGGACAAAAACATTCCAAAACGAAATTAATTAACTAATTAATTAATTAATTTAAAATTGTTGGGATATATTGATAGAGCTAGGACTGACAATGGGTATGGTAGAGTAGGGTTAATTTTATTCGCGAGTTAAAAATTTTATTAAAATCAGAGGCGGAGCTACATTGTGAAAAAGAGGTGCAATGACCCTCTTAATTTTAATTTTTTACATATAAATTATATGTAAATTTTAGTTTAATCCCCTCAAAATTTTATTTTAGTATTATTTTATTGTGTAAATATTTTTAGCCTCTTTCTAATATTTTATCTAGTTTTACCCCTGATTGAAACTCTACCCTATTTTATTCGTGGATTAAGAATCTCTCGATCCTAACCCTACCCATACTCTAAAGTTCTAAACCTTACCTTACCCTACCATACCCGCAGAAATATTAAAATTTTCAAAACAAATATAAAATTCAATCATTCCAAATTTCATACATATTAATAAAATAAAAAATAAAAAACTAAATTCAAATTAAAATTAAAAATAATAAAATCTTAAAAAAATCTAACATAAAATTATAAACATACATATTATTATAAATATACAAATGCTTTAAATTACTTATTTAACTAACTAGTTTAGTGGTTGCTCACTTATTGCAAGTTATTACATGAAAGAGGTTGTAAATTCAAATTCAAATTCAACTCTTACCTCCTTTACTATATACATAATTTTTATAAAATATGTGTTATATATGAGATGCGGATACGATAGGGTAGGGTACACCTTAAACCCATACCTTACTCAACCCGTAGGCATATCCGACCCGAACGAGTTGGACCGGATTAGATACCCGCGAGTAGGGTATGTATTGTCAGCCCTAGATAGAGCACTTGAATACAAGATTATTTGACTTTAGAATTCAAAAGAAATTCAGTGATTAGAATGACGAATCTGAAAAAAATTGACAAGAAAAATATCTATAAAAAATTTGAAAATTTTATGTTGGCAACTAAGCACGAGGGTTGCGCTCGTTGCGGGACTTAACCCAACACCTTACGGCACGAGCTGACGACAGCCATGCACCACTTGTGTCTGCGTTCTCGAATGCACCCCTCTCTTTTAAGAGGATTCGCGGCATGTCAAGTCTTGATAAGGTTCTTCGCTTTGCATCGAATTAAACTACATGCTCTACAACTTGTGCGGGCCCCATCAATTCTTTTAAGTTTCATTCTTGCCAACATTAAGAGTTTTTATGTAAGGTATTAGAATTATAATTATCAGAAGATGAATTATATGCTAAAAGTTGTTAAGGCCTCCTATTTATACTATTTGATTCGTTAAGAGATTTTCGAATTTAAGGGTGTCCATGGATCGGATCCGATCCGCATACCCGCGGTGTTTATCCGAATCCGATCCGAAAATTGCGGATATGGATCCGATCCGCACACTAATCGGATCGGATTGCGATTTTGTGTTGGTATCCGCATATTCGATCCGCATATCCGCGTATCCGCAAAATTAAAGAAATAAATAAGTAAATATTCTTTTTATGTTTTATTTCAATTAATAATTATCATATATGTTATATTATTTTAATTTATTATTTAAAAAAAGTATGTTAAATATTATTTTAAAGTAAACATATTTTAAAGAATAGAAAAAATAAATTTTATTGATATTTTTTAATAAAAATAAGCCTTTAAAAATATTTTTGTGTTTTGCGGATATATCCGATATCCGATCCGATCCGATCCGCACATTTTAAAAGCTGCGGATATTGGATCCGATCCGATGATTTTAATGCGGATCGAATCTAATTTTTAGCCATATCCGATCCGATCCGATCCGCGGACACTCCTATTCGAATTTATAATTATTAACTCATATAACAACTTATCTAGAATTTTAGAACATTTAGATAAGATACTATTTAATCCATGTTATATTTAAGGATTCATATTCAATACTTGGTGCATTCGCTAAGATTTGAATTTAAGTACAGTGTATTAAAAGGTATACAATTTTATCAATTGAGCTAGGTCTCATTATTAGAACCTCTAATTTGTGTTTGACTTGGACAGCAGAATAATCTTAAACATTATGAGATTCTTCAAAAAAAAATTAAAATAAAAATTTATATGTATTTATTTTTATATAAAATTAATTGTTAATAATCGTTAAATAATAATTTATTAAATATGTTTAATCATTTAATAATTCGTAACTATTAATTTTATATAAAGATATCTGAATGTGCATCTTTACCAAATAATAAATTCCCAAGCTTTGGTATATTATGTAGAAATCATGCTCAATTTATTACTAATTAAGCAACCAAAATCTTGGCCAACATGATTTATTAGTGCAAGGTTAATGTGGAAGTATGAAGGAATGATAATGAAAAGGAAGGTATATACAAAGTGGCTTTGGGCCCTCATCATGAAAAAAAACGATAACATGAAAAGCCTACTATTTCTTTATTGTTTCCATGTCAAAAGATAATT
>NC_029774.3:120078703-120085134 GCF_000817695.3 Arachis duranensis | reverse complement strand
AATATATGGAAGTTTTTTTCCCATTGTAAAAGCCCAGCAATGAGAATCACCAGTCCAGAAAAGACTCCTAGCCCAAAATAAAAAAAGAAAAAGAAAAATAAAAGAAAAGTAAATACATTGAATTTTCTACAAGATGATAGTCAACTCTGACGCCTTGACGTTGACAACAATCATCTATCATAATCACATTGAATCACGTTCGCTTAATTTGAAAATTACAACTAACATGCTTAGTCACGTTGTTACTTGTTACATGGCATCTAAACAAAGAAAGTTAGGCTTTAATTTACTCAAACGTGGATAGAGTAGTCATGTAAACCTATTAAAAAAAATGAAAAGCATAATACTAAATTCTTAACTAGTCCAACTGATCCAATTCAATTTAACAAAGTCACGTGAAATCATCTCCTATAGATTCATTGCACATACTTATCTTATGTAATATTAAACATTGTTAAAATCCGAGAACATGACTTCATCACAAAGTGAGAAAAGTGTCATGAATGTGACTTGTTCACAGTGATCAACTTTTTTCCACAATTTAGCATTAAATGAGAGAATAACATATTTTGAATAAAGTTAGTTGATGCCACACGGAATTAACAAAAGCGAAAAGAACTCATAGGTTTTGATGGTAACATACATGCATGAGAAGAAACCTACATGTGAATTAAGTTACTCTGAATACTCTCTCATATTGCTAAGTTAGAGAGGAACAAAAATATCAAATATCTCATAATTTACTTTAATATCCTCAAAAATATATACTAATCAATGCTATGCTTATGGTCCTTTTGTCTTTTCCGCATTTTTTGCTCCCTTCACTTTCATCCTCTCTTCAAGTTGCAATTGAATTTTGCTAACTGTGCTAGGCACATAATCGAAATGTATAATAAATTCGGCTTTCAAATCTTAAAACATCTAGAGAGTTAGGTGTACTAGGCTAAAACTGGTAAATTACACTAAAAATAATCTAATCATACAAGTTTAAACAATCTTCATATAATATTTATCACATAATTCAAATCTATGCACCAAATTTTATTGTATGCATCACAACATTGTCCAATTTAATTTTATTCAGCCATGCTGAAATAGTACCTCAAATTCAATAAGCACAAAGTAGAGTTAACTAATTAATCTTTGCCGGTTTGTTATGCAGATTTCATTGCATCAACAAGTTTCCTTTAAAAATAAATGACTAAAAGAATGTAGAGCTGGGAGATATTAGACTATAAAGAAACAAAAGAAATATGAGTATTTTATAACTGTATTAACAACAAACAAAAACAGGAAACTGTGGTCAAGAAGAATGACTGCTCCTAACCCATTGCCATAGCTTCAATATAATTAGTGTGTATGCACAATAGGGCAAATAAACACGCTTTCGCCTCAATGTACACAAATCAATTTACCCTCCATAAGAATTTCATAAAGATTACTACAACCAGAGCATTTAAAAAAAGTAATAAAAAACTTTCTTTTCTTTTCTCCTTTTTCTTCTTGTCCTTTTTTACACTCCAAAGTTACCATTTTTTAATTACAATGGACCTGGGGTGCTATCACTACTACAAAAGCCAGGCTACTCAGAAGATTCATGAGAATCTAGGTTTAAGTGCTGGACCACTATTTGGATGAGAAGGACTAAGCTTTTGAATCCAATGAAGAAGCCCTTTCTTATGATCCTGGTACAAAGGGTTTTGCAGCAGAGTCAAGGTTCCGTCCAATGCAAGTGATGATTCGAATTGTTCTAACACCTTAACAACCTGCCAGAACTCAGGCCTCTTGTCTGGATGCACGGACCAACATTGCTCGATTAAAGCGCGCATTGCAGGTGGGCAATTGGAAGGAATAACAGGCCTTGAATTCTGAATAAATACAAACATCACAGAAGTGTTAGAATTGCTTGGGCAAATCCTATAGTTTGAAATGTCATAATAAGAGAGAAGGAAAATCTATGAACACGAAGGCCGGTCACCCTCAAATTTAATAAGCTCCATTCATGGTAATCGGTATCAGCAAGAATGAAGAAGCCATTTGTGTAAAATTATAATGCAAGTTATTTCATTTTCTAACTAGTGGACCTTCCCTGCCAACTTTGCCAAGTATAGATGAATATAGTTTCTACCACTCCACCACTATTTTAAAAGTCATGCAGCCAAAGAGGTACCTCACCTAGGAATTTTGCTATAAAATATAGGGTGTTTTCAGGCCATCAATGGGATACAAACATAGATTAAAAAAGTGTAAACAGTTGTCTTAAAGACTAGAGGAAGCTTAGAAAAAATAAGAAAATGTATCATCAACTACGTGATAAAATCTTGGAGAAAAACAAGGCAAAAACCACGTAAGCATTGACAATAATAAAAGCCATATTGATAAAAGGCAATTTAGATATTAGCATATTACAAAACATATCAGTTAATGGAGCATGCATCGTCTAGCTGAAAGTGAAGTGAATCAGTTACACAAATCCAGTTTTCAATACTCTTACATGGTTGCTATTCAAACAGATCCAAAACAACCACTAACCCCAAATGATACTAAGTGATCATAGCAGAAGTGGGATTTGGATGAAAGAAAAGGGGCAGTCATGCTTTTCCCATCCAATTATTGAACAATATTAAATCCCAATGTGCACAGAAGTCTATACATGAAAGAGAAATAAACTTGAGGAACTTTACAAAGAGGTTATGCATTAAAAAGACTTAATTGCAAAGGAGCATACCTTATTTACCACTGCAAAAGCAGCCTGGATGGGAGTCATATCCTCATATGGTATTGTTCCGGTTACCATTTCCCACAGGATAAGCCCAAAACTATATACATCAACCTTTCTCCCATAGGATTTACGTTTGATCATCTCAGGTGCCATCCAGCGGTACGTACCAGGGTCGTCAGCTAATAAGTCACAATATGCTTCCTCACAAGCAATCCCAAAATCAGCAATTTTAAGGTGAAAGTCTTCGCTAATAAGGACATTCTCTGGTTTAAGGTCTCTATGAATGACACCTTGAGAGTGTATATATTCCATCCCACGCGCAATATCCAGAGCAAAAGCAATTAATTTCTGCATAGAAATAGTCTTTTTCTCCAATTTATGCAAATATGCTCTTAAGGAACCTTCTGCTAGATATTCAGTGATAACACAATAAACAGGTGGTTTTCTGCACGCTGCTACAAACTGTTGAATCAGAAAAAAATATATATATTAGACAGTTCTCTAAATTACCAGCCTTGATATTACATTAACTTTCTCAACAATATGTGAGCCAACAATCAAACTAAAATACAAGAAAGAGGATGCATAAAGTAGTGTCCTTATTTCTACATCACTGAAGGATCAAGGAACTAATGGATTTGCCTTTCTTGCATTCAACAGAATAACAGATAGTACTCTGTACTTTCACAACCAGAATTTGTGAACATGATGTAAAAAAGAAGGGAAATGGATCAACTTGGTTACCTTTATAACATTCTGATGGTGGAGGCGAGACAAAAGCGAGACCTCTCTAATGAACTGATTCTCCAACCGATAAGCCATGTTTCCATTTTCGTCGTCATCTGGCACGCGGATAATCTTCACAGCAACAGGCTCTTCGTTATACATACCATGGTAAAGCCGACTGTGAGCCCCATAAGCGAATCTGACACCAAGGAACAGCTTAGAGAGGTCCACAGTCCACTCTTCAGCTGTTTCCACAGCAGTGACCCTTCCTCCACCATGGTCAAAGTACTTCGTCCACGCAGATTCCTTGCGGTGCTTTGACTTCTCTCCCAATTTCATTGATGCAAGTTGCCCAATTGGACTACCTTGAGGCGATTTTGAATTCGACAACGCCTTAGTTCCTCTACAGTCCTTAGAGTCCTGGTTCATTAACTTCCCCATAATTCTCTTCTCCTGGTCTTTCCTCCGAGGAGTGGTTGGAGTTGAGAACCTCTTCTGCTCATGCTGGGCTTCCTTAAACGCATCGGAGAGAAGAGTTACCGGCAAAGGGGACAAAGATCTCTGCCTATTCGTTATTGGATTTCTCTGAACCTGTGACACGTTAGATACAGAGTTTGGATTATAAGGAACTGCAGGTGCCGCAGCCGGCGCCGGCGCTGGCGCTGGTTGTGCTGCTGCGGGCCTTGATTTCAGAGTCCCTGAGTTCTGCTGCCGCTGAATGCTGTTAGGAAAAGAGCCCAATCTGGAATACTCCAATCGGTGACAAACTGTGTGAGAGAACTTAGCCCTCCTTATCCAAGAGCTGCTGCTATCTTCATCCATCTTATAACCCCAAAGATCCCCCCCTAAGAGACAAACTCTAGAACACCTTGCAGGCACAAATGAAAACTATCTTTGAAGAAGGCTCAACGCTAAAGAGACCAATTTTCCTCAGACCCATCAATCAAAGACAACAGAGTTTGTAGAGTTTTGAATTATAAAAAACCAAACTTGTGAACAGTAAAAATGAGGAACCATTCAAACCAGAGAAAACGAGGCAAAGGGGAGCTGCTGATCTTGTATGAAAGATCCAGCTCCATTCAGTGAAGGAAGATTCCAAAAGACATGAAGAAGAGAAATGCTTTATGAAATCAAAGAAGAAGACTTGGCCTTTGGTAGCGTCCACAGCCAACAACACCCTCTTACCATCCAAATTATGAAAGTCAAAGACCTCCCCACCTTCCGTAAAAGCCTGAAAAATCTCACACAGATACCAGAATAAACTAATCCATCGAAACAATGTATTTAACTTCAAATCAAATTTACTTTTTATTTAAAAAAATATATATTTCTTTTTTAATATTGACAATGAAGACACAGGCATGATTGCGTCCCCCATTGACTACACTAATCAGTAATAATTACTATTAAATAATCACGAGACCATTGAGATCTTATAGCAGATAAACAATTCCCAGATACAGAAACAAAACAAACTACGTCACACACAAAAAAAAGTCGTCTTTTTATTAGAAAAAAACGGAAAATTAATTAATAGGGAGAAGAAAAGGTTGCTGCTTTGTTACAGTGTTAGAACTGCTAATATTTTTTTTTTTAAAGGAGTCGTGAGAGAGATATTTTACCTTGAAATGGATAAAAGAAAGGGCTTTCACAAAGGTGGAGAAATTGAACCGGCGTGTGCTACAAGAATTGATGTTTCTGTATTCTGTTAAGAATATGCTGGCGATGCCAGAGAATTCCTGCACCTAATTCCATTTTCCGCAAAGAGAAAGACAGACAGAAAGAAAGAAAGAAGGAGACGAGGGACTCTTTTTTTCATTATTATTATTATTATTATTATTATGTTAATTTTATGTAAAATTCATAATTCAAAATTGTTAGATAAAAATTTAGTTAAATTATTTAAATTATTTAACGGTTTTCAACTATCAACTTTACGTGTTCACTATTAATTTGTACTAATAATGTTAGAACTTAGAATGGTCAACGTAAAGAAGCCCTGAAAATAATGACCATAGATTCTGAGATGGACAATATGTTTCAGAATTAGTAACGGTCATGATTAGTTTTGTGGCGTTGATGGGGATTAGGCCTATCTTGTGAGTAATTGAAAACATTACTAATTTAGTAGTATCTTTAGTTTCAACTTTCAGGGATACGTAGACGTATTTAGATATTTGTTGATTTTCACAATACTAATATTTTGATTTGATTTGATTTTAAATATAAATTGGATTGGATTATGCCTATATGATCTTCTGCTTTGTTATAATAACCAAACTAGAAAAGCTTATCAGACTAATGTAAATTGAACTAAATATGTTCTATGAAAAAATAACTATTAATGATATATATAGATTTGTTTAAAATTATCGAGATGGTCATAATACAATAACGCTTTGTTAATGGGGTAAACTAACCTTCTGTCTATAATAGATTTTTTCCTCGTAAACTTAGAGAATATTTTTTGTTTATTTACATGTGATTGTAATAAATAATGTATTTTAAAAATAATTCTTTAGTAGGCACAAATTATTGTAGCACGTGAAATATTGTTGTAATGTGTAAAGTTGGTTAAGGACACAAAATAGAAATGTCAAATTATTAAGAAGAACCATAATAAGGAGAATAAGAGAATGAATTCTCTTAATTGTTTTTTTAATTATTTTATTAAGTATGATATTTAATTTTTTTATTTTTTATTTTTAATCTTATTTAAAACAATGTATAATAAAAAATAATATTTAATAAAATAACTGAAAAAAATTAAAAAGATTTATTTTTGAGAATAATAAATAAAATTATCTTAAATATTATACAGTTTTTCTTTATTTTTTAAAAATTTATTTTAAATAAAAAATGTTTTTTTATTTATTTATGTTTTTTCTAGGATGAGATTTGAATATAAAACTTGAAAAATTGGAAACAATTTGACTATTACTAGGACTGACTAGGTCAAACTGCTTGTTGTTATTTATTATGT
>NC_029774.3:119999161-120078444 GCF_000817695.3 Arachis duranensis | reverse complement strand
ATTTTCAATTAAATATTATTTTTATATTTATTTAATTTTATTTCTATTTGTATTGATTTATTCTTAAATTAAATATTTTTAATTATACAAAATTATTAAAATAAATATTAAATTTTATTAAACAGTGACAGATAAATAAAAGAGTTCGAAAAGATGTTATACAATAACTAATAACTGATTAATCAGTTAATATAACAAGTGATGAGAGATTTCAACTACAGTTGAATGAGATATTTAGAAAAAAAAATATTTCGCTAACAAAAAATAAAAAAATACCTACGTATATTTATTTAAAATTGTCCAACACTCCTATGATAATAATTTAAAACGAAAATCATTGTGCCATATTACTTATGCGTGACATAATCAATTTAATAATCAGCCTACAAACTTTAATCTATAATTTTTTATGTATAACGTAAGAGCATTATCATACATTAAGGAAATATAATTACAAGTTGTTTTCAATAATTTTGTGAAGGCTGAAATACATGAATTATTGTTGATTTGAATAAAAAAATCTTGGAGCGGATGAGGGCCCTAAGAGGTAGGAAACCACAGAATAAAAAGTCAGAAGAGACGGAGAGAGAGAACTTTTGGTTTTGGTTTTTTGTTTCTTGTTTTTGTTGTGTTCTGAATGAGTGAATGAGAGATTGGTAAGTGGAGGAATCCAAGTGTCGCTATCGGAGAGAATAAGGTACGGATAGGATTTCATTTGAATTCACGGTAACGCTATTGCTTAATTCGTGAAATACAATACTATTATAATATTTCAAGTTTTCAACTAACCACGAAGCTACGTTCGTTGTGCTTGGTTTGGTACGGTTTGCACGGTTTGTTTGGGCTTCGTTCTTCGCCGGATTAGTGGATCCCACTTGTTAATGGGCCTCTATTGATATTTAATAAAAACAGAATATAAGAGAAGGACAAATTAATATGTGGACGTGATTGATGACTTCCTTGGTTTCCAATTGAGAAAATAATAAAAATATTCAACTTTCATATTATTAACGGGTTTTGGGATATTTTATTTACAAATATGTGTATGCTAAATGTATTTAGGTTTTACCTTGTCATTATACATCTCTGAGTATACATACCAAAAAACTAAAAGAGTATATAAACCGAAAGCGGTGTACTTTCATAATATATAAGAGAATATTTCATATTTCGGAGGCAACATTGACAGTTTGCATTTTGAAGTTTTTTTTTTGGGTATTTAAATAGGGCTAAAGCCCAAAATTACAAGACACTCATCAATCCAGAGTAAGAAAGTTCCTCTACAATCATCAAACAAAATTTGTCTCAAAAGTGCTGGTGGCACATCAACAAATTTTGAAGTTTTTCAATTGGTAATGGTAAGTTTATTTTTTTTGGCAGTACTAGACGGTTTGCACTTTATTGCTATTTGCTAGAGCCTAGTACTAATGGAGTAAAGAGTAAAAACAAAACGTAGCTGGCAGAATGTACTAATGCTGTTTGGTCTATTTCATATTTTCATTGGTTGGTCTAATTGGGCTTATTAGTAGCAAAAGCCTAGTCATGTTTTCGAATGGGCCCAATCAGTTTATAAACGCTGTCATTTTATAAGTGCCTTCAGCTGATATTAAATGGGCCTGCTTCTGCGCTTCACATATCGCCCTCGCTAAGAGAGCTTGCCCAATTAACCAAATTGGATATGAAAAAAACACGCAAATCAAGAGCACCAGATTAGAGAAAACTTCCTGACCCAATTAAAAAAAATGTTTTTTTGACAAAACTATGAGAGGACGTGACCAAAAATTAAAAACGAAAAAGCTCAAGAAGTCGCCTGACATAAATGATCTTTGTCCTGCAATAGATGCACTCGGATTCAAGAATTGAATGAGGCCAATAATAAGAAATAGAAACTCTTATGGTGTGTTTGTTTGAGGTGAAAATGGGAGGAAGGAAAATGGATGGAAAGAAATAGGAAGGAAAATAGTTATTTTTCCTTGTTTGGTTAAGGAGAGAAATGGGAGAGGAAGGAAAATGGATGGAAAAATATTGGTGGGACCCACCAATTTTTTTTCCCCAACAATGGAGAGAAAATGGAGAGAAAATTAAATCTCTCTCTACTTCCAATATTACCCCTTTATTTTTTTGATATCATTTATATTATAAGGATAAAATTGTCTTTTTATAATATTTCTTTTCTTCATATTTTCCCTTCATCCAAACACATCTAAAGAAAATAACAATCCACTCAATTTCTTTCCTTTCCTTTCTTTCCTTTCTATTTCCTTCCTCTCTATTTCTTTCCTTCCAACCAAACATAACCTTAGTGTTAATTGCGTGAATGTATAGTATATAGGGAGGTATTCACGGATACGGATCATTCGATCATCAACCTGCCAAAATTGTTCAAACCTAATTATACTAATTTTGTGCCTAACGGATAATCGGGTATCCAAACCAACCGGCTTATCCGATTAGGTTTAATTTATATTAATTCAAGAAAATATTTACTCCTCCATTTGAGAGACCAAGAGTGACAAGCTCGACCATAAGGTTGCGTTTGTTTACAGAGACAGGACACTAAGACGTGGACACAGAGACACAAAATCATGTTTGGCAGAGGAGACATGGACAGAGACAGTGTGTCCAGAGACACTGAATTAGTGTATTTTGTGTCCATCCTGACAGGAAGGACACAGAGACACTAACAAGGGACACAACTTATTTTTTATTCTTTTTTTCATTATTTTTGTTAATTTTTCATAATTGTATTTTTTTATTATTATATTTTTCATCTCAAATTTTTTGAATGAAAAAGATGAGAATAAATTAGATTATCATAATTTGTTCTAGTTTATCACCAAACAGAATACAAGAACACAAAATTTTGTGTCTCTATCCATCAGTGTCTTGTCCTGTCCTGTTCTCAATGTCTTGTCCTGTCCTGTTCTCAGAAACAAACGCAGCCTAATGGAACATGTGCGGACAACCATAAGTATGGCATTTGAAAAATAATTTTGTTACGTTATCAACAGTATTTCTGTTAATTTTTACCAACTCTTATTTATGACTGTATTTAATAGAAGTGTATTTGTGAATATGTCTCATAAAAATATTTTTTTTATGGTTGTGTCTAATAAAATTATAAAAGTATCTTTATATATATTTTATAGATATGTCTCTTTATATATGTGTTTAAAATATAATAATTAATTATTATTAACAATAAATTGATAAATAATATATTGATATCCTGTATTTTTTTTTTGAAAAATAGATAGAGCAGGAGAAAAATAAAAGAGGAGCTAATGTGCATGAACATGGCTAATGTGGGATATTGCAGCGCATATATATTAGAAAAGTAAAAGAGGAGCTTATTTTTTTTGGTGAAAGAGAGTCTTAACAAATTATCTGAATTCATTTTGTGAATTGTCCTTATGGTAGCTTAAGTTTAATTTTGTTTTTTTTTTTGTGACTAAGTTTAATTTTGATTTAATTATTCTATTGATTCTTATAGTTTTGTGAAATTTTCAATTAGATTTTTATACTTTTTTTTTAATTGGGTCTCTACACTAAATTTTTTTTAATTGCGTCTTTATACTTTTTTTTCTTTTTATTTAGGTCTTTATACTAATTTTTTTAGTTGGCTCTCTATAAAATTAAGCCAATTATTATTAAAAGAGACTTAATTAAAAAAAATTTAGTATAAAAATCTAATTAAAAAAAATATAAAAATCTAATTGAAAATTTTATAAAATTATAAGAACCAACAGAATAATTAAACCTTTAATTTTAGAAGATAATGATGTAAGAGATCGTGTCAACCCTAAAGTTGCTGCATTATAATTCTTTTTTGGGCGCTAAGTGCCCATGATATACAAAATATATATAATCTTATTTCTCTTCAATCCAAACTATGATATTTATTTAAATATAATTTTGATGATGTATTATTTTTTATTTTTTTCTATTACATATTTTTATATTAACTTTTTTATTTCTTTATTTTTATAATTTTTTAGATTTTATTTTTAATTGGATACACAATTACCAAAATCGATGTGATTCGAATTTAATTAGTTTGAATTCATTCAAAAAAAAAACTATCTAATCTGAACCAAATGGAATCAATTAAAATTTAACCTAATGTGATTCTTATTATTCGAATCAACCTGTTGCTTAAATACATCTAATGGGGTGCGTGATTATTGTGCTAATAAACATGGAAAAGTAAATATTAATTGTTTATTAGCTAAAAAAAATATTAAATCCCAATCTTTTTCCATTTTTTATAACAAGACCTAAGTTTCAGAAATAGTCGATTTTTCAATACAAAACACCACTTCAGTGAAACTTATTGCTATCAAAATTTATAGATAGTAGATAAATAAAAAAATAATTTCGCTACATTATCAACAGTATTTTTATCAATTCTTATTTTTAATTATATTTAATAAAAATATTACATATATTTAAAATATAAAAATTAATTATTATTAACAATAAATTAATAAATAATATATTATACCCTATACTTTTCCATAAAAAAATTTTAACCCAAAAGATAACTACTCATTTAAGAGAATAAATAAATAATTGCTGTGATCACTAAAGGATATATAGTATACAATATACGCAAAAAGCTTTGTTTGGTCGAGACTCGTATTCGTTTTATTTGAGTATTAAAGATCTAAATTCTCCCAATAATATTTTTTTATACTAAAAGATTTACTAGAAATCTAGAACTACTGATCCATACCTTTATATAATAATGCAACACTATTTTGTAACTTCGCCTTAGATTTTATTTTATTTTTTTTGGCAATCATCCGCTTCTTTTTCCCTCATAATTTAAAACGAAAAAAAAGGCCAGTTAGTATCACTATTAAAAAGTTGAAAATTTTTTATTTTAAATAGAGAACATTATAATGTGTTTTGACAGACATTATTAATGCCCCTAACACGCTCATTCCAATAATAGTTTTATTATTGTGCAATATAGATTGGTCAAATTACAAAATAACTGAACTGTCAACAGTTTAATTAGATACAAACTTTTAATGGAAATTTATATAAATTATTAAACCTGTTACACATACAAGTCTTTTTTCTTACTTATAAATCATATAAATTTGGTGAAACCTAACAAAAACGACTCTCACCCATATGAAATCTTTTAAAAAATTGTCAAAATCGTCGTCAACACTCAAAAAAATCAACAAGAAAACTTTAAAATCTCCACACAAAAAAACACCAAAACAAAAAAAAAAGATTATTCAAGGTATCGTTTCACTAATTTTCGAGGTTTTTCACTTTTCTCTTTCTCATTTTGAACACGAAACACTATATCGTTGTATTTCTATTTATTAAGTAGATTCATTATGTGTTCTTGGTTAAAAATAGATATTACTGTTCTCGTCAAACTGTTCAATCGGTGATAACTGTTTTACGTTCTGTTTCGCGAATAGTTTAACATATATTTTAATATATTTTTGTGCATGTTTGGAATTGAGTTTGTATAAGTAGAAATTTTCGCTGTATTTCAAGTAAATTCGACTATAACTAGTGCTGTTGTTCATGAATTTGTACTTGTGCTTCTGATGTCATTCTATGCAGGTTTAGTTGACTTGAATATCATTTTGAACTCATATAATGTCATGCAATATAAAAAATAATAGAGATATATGTGACTGGTATTTGGGTGTATGTGACTAGTATTTGGGTGTATATCAATCGAATTCGAGTGTAACTAGTGTTGTT
Organism: Arachis duranensis; assembly: GCF_000817695.3. Taxonomy (NCBI): domain Eukaryota; kingdom Viridiplantae; phylum Streptophyta; class Magnoliopsida; order Fabales; family Fabaceae; genus Arachis; species Arachis duranensis. The sequence goes on along the minus strand of NC_029774.3, from coordinate 120,072,708 downwards.
GTCCTATACATAGTGTAACTAGAAACAGAGCATTATCTTGTGCTTCTGGTGTCATTTTATACATGTTTAGTTGACTTGAATATCATTTTGAACTCATATAATGTCATGTAATACAAAAAATAATAGAGGTATATGTGACTGGTACTTAAGTGTATGTGGCTGGTATTTTGGTGTATATGACTGGTATTTGAGTGTATATTAATCGAATTCGAGTGTAATTGGTGCTGTTGTCCTATACCTAGTGTAGCTAGAAACAGAGTATTGTCTTGTGCTTCTGGTGTTATTTTATGTATGTTTGGTTGACTTGAATATCATTTTGAACTCATATAATGTCATGTAATACAAAAAATAATAGAGGTGTATGTAACTGGTATTTGGGTGTGCTGATATTTGAGTATGTATCAATCGAATTTGAATGTAACTGTTGATGTTTTTATCTATTAATAATATTTTTTTTTCTTTACAGTAAAAATGGCAAGCAAGAACCATAGTGAAAAAAAATCCAATGTAAGCACATATATGTTAGACCAACTCTATTTTTCATTGTATAAATATAGCTTATTTAAATGATTCTCGTTTTGTTTCTTTACAGAAAACTAAAAATTTGAGATACTCAACAAGACTATTGAATGAAAATTTTCAATACATGAGCGATGAAAAGAAAGTCATCGTCTGGAAATTGGGATTTGATGGTTTGATGCATATCCCTCCGATAAATCTACCACATAAACTCTTGAAGCAGTTGGTATATAGCTTTAATGTGATAAGAAACAAATTGGACACCCGACACGGTGAATTGTCCATCAACCCTGAAAATATAGGAGCTGCACTTGGCTTGAATGCATTTGGTAACTGATTGCACAAAACCTTTATATTTGCATTCTTTGTAATATATTCTTTGTAATCTATTATTCTGAACTCATATTATCTCATGTAATCAAAAAATAAATTGAGGTGTATATGGCTGGCATTTTGGTGTATTTCAAGTGAATTGGAGATCTTATTTTGCTGCTTCTGTAAGGGACTTATTTTCAGAAAAAAATTAATTTTAAAGAGTTATATGAGGAGGAAAAAGAAGTTTTTAGAAGGTTCTAGGGCAAAACATTGAAGAATCTATATTCAAGAGGGTTTTCATCATCTATATTCAAATAGTGTTCTTGTTGCCAACAACGATAAACAAAGTTTCTCTAATTTACATGTCTCCAATTTTTCATCTGGACAACATAAAGGAGTGGAACTGGGGTAGTCATGTCCTCGAATTCATCATCAAGGGCATAGGCGATCACCACTTGAAAAAGAAAAAATCCATTAATGGCTGCCTCTATGCCTTGATGATTGTATATTTTTCTGAAACAAAACACAGAAACAAAAATACAGATGCAATCCCTGGACCTTCCTGGGTGAGGCATTGGAATAGGGAGTTACTGCTTCAAGGGATCAAATATGAAATTGACGGTCATATAGTAACTAAACACAATCTTTTCTCTAGTTTGGGTGTATTTGTTTTATGTATATGGTGTAAACTAATGTTTTAACTGTTTCAGGGCATTGTCAAGAGGGCATAACTGAAAAGAAAATTGAAGACAATGAAAAAGGAAGAAAAGAGAGAAAAAAAAGACAAAAAAAGGACATTTCATCAGACAGTGATATTGTTATTTTTTCTGAGTCTGAGTTTGAACAAGACTCAGAAGAACCAACAAAAATAAGAAAACAACTAACCAGAATAGCAAAAAAATTAGTAATATTTTTGGGTGTATTTTATCATTTTTACAGTATTCTTTGTTAATGATTATTTGCTGTCCAGAATGGTATAAAAAAAGAGGAAGCAGATTGTAGAGGATTCCTCTTTGGAAAGCAAAAGTGAATCTGATGATGAGTAAGATTCTGAAATTGTCATTGCATTGCTATATTTTCTTGTTATATCAAAATTTTATGTATTAAAAGAGTGTTTCTCATTTATTGTCAGAAGTGAAGAATCAGAGCCAATAATAAAACAAAAATCGAAAAAAAAAGTTCAGACTCCACCAAAAAAATATGCGTTGCATTCGGGGGGTATTTTATCATCAATTTTGTTGTATTTATTTGATTGATACTTCTTTGATTTTCAGAATGCAATCCAAAAAAAGAAAGTACGTTGTTGAGGATTCATCATCTAAAAAAAAACTAAATCCGATGATCTGTAAGATACATTGTAAAGCTATCTTACTCTTTTTCATCAAAATTTTATTTGTTAACTTATTCTTTTGCATGTAATGTTAGAACTGGTGTCTAACTGAAAAAATATAATAATTTTTTAGAGAATCAAAAAAGAAAAAAAAAGAAAATGCTACACAAGGGTATGTTGAATTTGGGTGTATATTGCCCATTTTAAGATGTTTTTGTTGCTGATGATTGTTTTAGCTTTTCCAAGATGCAGGAAAAAAGGGCAGACATACTGGAAGTTGAGTTCCCCTCGATGGAAGCTCACTATGATTCATCCGAAACGTAAGATCTTTTATTTGATAAAATTTCGTAGAGCCTGATGTAGTTAAATAGTCTACTTTTACTGAATGATGTTTATTTTGTCCTTAAAATGTTGGAGGTGAACTTGGGAAGTGAAAATGATTATGTGTTTCAAACACAGATGGATCAAAACAGTGTAAACAAACCAAGTGACAGCATGTAATTTTTATTTCTATTGCCATTTGCTTAGTTCTTGTGTTACCATCTTTTGCTTCTAATTCTGTATATATTTTATTTTAGAAAAAAAAGTCCTTTAATGTTTTATTCAAGAAAAAAAGGGCACAAAAAAAAAAGAAAAATATGCAACTGTGTACGTTCTCATAAAACAGAGGTTGTGTTTCTATTCAATGCTTGAGGTGTATTCTGATATGATTTAGGTGGATTTCATGTTGGGTGTAGCAGAAGAATCATTCAACGACCCAACTCACTAAAAAATTATTGTTTTTGGAAAGAGGTTTTCTAACTAAATTTCAACCTTCTAATCTTCTATTTTAAGAGAGTTTATTAAATTTTTATTTCTGTCTTGGTTAGAGTTCTGCTTCAAGTATGTCTACTTTCGTCAGAGACGAGAGCATCAAGCCCTCTGTAGAGTCAACCAACCCCTCTAAAGTCTTCGAACGAGAAAATTAGAGAAGAAATAATTAAGGGGTAAGGAATAATATTTTATTACATGTCTTTTTTTATAGATGTGTATTTGGTTCTTATTTCGGTGTATCTCTTGTGAATTGAGGTAGAATTTGTTTTTTTCTAATTTAAAACCTTTTCTTTAACCCTGCAGCACTCCACAACCCCATCAATCTGCTAATGGCACACTCACAGAGCCAGTAGCTCCCTCTAAACTATAAACTTTACACAATATAGCTCTCTTTCGATATCATTTGTCTATTCTTATTCTTATAGTATTTTGTATGTCAACATGCAGTCAACCACCCCCCCAAGCCACTGCTGCATTGATGATCATGGCCAGGACAGCATCCTTTTGTATCGAAAGAATTTTCTATGCCATCATTCAGCCTTGACTTTACTGATTCGAGTCAGGAAGAGACACTGACTCAGGAGGGGCGACCGGCGTCTGAAAAGGAAAAGAGTCAAGAGAGTCCGATACTGGTTGAAGATTGCTGGTAGAGCAAGTTGCAAACACTGGGATTGCGGCGGCCTTGAATTTCGCAGAGAATAAAAGTCTCCCACTCCAAAAGGTGCAGCCTGCAGAGCACTTTTTTGAATACTTTGAAACTCCTGCGAGGAGGAGTGAAGTGTCGGACGACCTCAAAGAAAAGTGCTTTCTCTGGACCGCAAATATAAAGACCTATGATGATGGAAGCACTAATGAGTGGGAGACAATGCGCATCCTCAATACTCAACAAACAATAGAGATGTCAAAAATTCACTTTGCGTCTTTAAAAGCTGGTACACATATTGAAACTGATGTAATCTTAGAATAAGATTAATGATTTTATTATTAGTTGTGATTGTAATGTAATTAATTTGAGTTTTTTGTTTTTCTATATTGTAATTGCAATGTGTCTAATTCTCAATAAAAAAATTAAAATATTTGAAGAACAAGTTTACTGTCTCCCCCCTGATATTGTGGTAAGGTGTATTCAGCTCAAATTTCAACAAATTTATGTAATGTATTGTGTGTAGTAACTATTTCTTTCGGTGTTATACAAATTCTGCAGAATATGGAATCATGGCGGTGGCGAGTTCTTATATTTAAAAATAAAAAAGCCTTTCGACATTCAGGACTACAAAATGTTCATCCCTTATTTGGACTTGAAAAAGTTGGCATCTCATCCATATGTAAGTTTTTATTTCTAAAACTTCTTATCACAATTCTTTCATTAGGTGCCAATTAAACTAAAACATTGTTCCGTCTGGCCAAACTTCAGATATTTGCCCTGGTTTACTATGGAGAACATTGGTGGATATGGATGACGAATATTAAAAAGTGAAAATTTCGTGTCATTGACCCGTATCACAAGAAGTGTCCCTTGAAAGAAAGAATGAAACTTAATAGAATTGTTGTAAGTTGATTCTGTTTTTTCTATAAATTCATTGGTTTTTGTATGTTGTTAGCAATATAAGAATTAGGTGTAGTGCTGTTTAAAATAAGGTATATTATTAGATCATTTGGGTGTAGTCAGGTTTTAAATGTAGTTTCTTATATTTTGCATTTTTTGGTTTTTAAGCCTATGTGATTTCTAGAATGAGGGTATTTGCCGGGGGCAACCTTTCGTTAAAAAGGATGATCAAATTGAATCGCCATATGTCAACATTGTGGGCCAAAAAATGAGGTATAAATCTTTCTCTCTGAGAAATTTTGTGTTTTTTTCTTACTGTCCTATTTTATTTTGATAATTTATTTTTGTTTTTAGCTTTGATTGTGTGGTTTATGTAATAAAATGGCTCAAAATAATCGAACTGAAAAACATTAAAAAGGGAAAATATGACTGGCAGAATTGGACACAGGTAATTATGTTTAAAAATATATAACTTTGTATTTCTTTACTAAATTAACGGAGTTTAGTAAAAAGAAATTTCTTTAAACTATAGGCAGAGGTGGATCATTTCAAAGTTGAATACGCTTCGCGGATTTTGTTTGATGAGATGAATCAAGAAAGAGATAGAGTCATTTGAGAAAGCGAAGCAATCAGATTGTCCAAGCCGTCTGCAGCATTGTTGAGCCCATATTGTCAATTAGGTTCAGATGATATTGACAGTGATTAGTTTTACTATGTTTGAATGTTGTGTAGTTTGTGATTAGTTTGAACACATACTTTTTGTATAGTTTGTGAATATTTAATTCAATCTTATTAAAAATTTTGTTTGCATAAATAAAATTCTATGAAGCTGTCTGTGCTATATTCAAAAGCTGTTAATTACAGGTTCAAAAAAATCAAGGAAAACAAGATCAAATATTCTAATACGCTAAATTCTTTTTATAATACACCGAAAAATACCTAGAATACACCAGAATTGCATGCTTACATATTTCTCTTTAAAATCTAACCAGGAGTTATGGCAATTCAGAAATTTGAATTGTTACCCTCCTTAGGTATTGAATTGTATACGTATTGTAAATTAAAAATGAACAAATTTGTCCAGATAGTTCAAGGCCCAAAACCTATCCTGTGCTACTGAATCTATGAATTGATAATTTATAATATGTCTATGATATTGGCTTGAATTTGACTGCACCATTGATCTGCCATAAAAAAAGTTCAATTGCGAAAAAATAAACTCACATATTAGCAAAACTATTAATAAAAATAAACTTAATTACCCATGTTTAAAGAACATTATCACTTTTACCTTGCTTAGAGCTTTCATTTTCTTTTTCTTTGAAGCATTTGCAATCTATTTTTTCATCTTTGAACCTAGTTTATTTTTGGGACGTCCTCTTGTTTTCACCCGTGGAGGACTTTGAAGCTCGTTAATAGCTTCCAAGTTAGTATCTTCGTGAGATAACAAATATGTCCCCTTGCTTTTGGCTTTGAGTTCTTGCATCTCAACCATGACATTATCGTAAGCGCGGTGCAGAATCCCAGTCAACTCCTCAGATTCTGATACAAATTTACATATACTCTACGAACAAAACACCAATTCGTCCAATATCTTGCTCCTTGGCTCCAACAGAGGCTCGTCGTGGTTGCTTTTGATATGTGTTTGTCTCCTCTTTATGTTCTTGCTCCATCGTTCCAATATCTATCTCGGTGACAGTTTGTTTTACTCGTTCAAAGCTTAACATGCTTAGAGCATGACGGCACAATATCCCTCTTGACTCGAATGATAAGCATTGGCTTTTAACTTCGGCTACTACCGTGTCGTATGTAACCGCAAACTTGTTGAATATTGAATTGGAAACTTGTTCTACAACTTCGTATACCGTATAGCCTGGAGCAAAGTGCTTTAATCCTCTGATGCAATTCACCTTTCCTCTGAATTGTGCTTGAACTTCCCTAACCTTCTCGTGAGTATACACGTGTTGAAAATGAGCTTCTATTGAGGATTTTATTGCACACAGTATGACTGTATGAAAATCTGCAGCATCTGATTCTCTCTCTCTTTGCTCCCTACTTCCTAAGCAATTATCGTATTGTTTGAAGAATTGGATTAGTGAGCTGTTCCGTGTAGTCAACTTGTTAAAAAAAGCATGCATGCTCTCGCTTCTTTGTGTGCTTCTCATCCCGGCCCAGAAGTGGTGATCGAGATAAAATGGAATCCATAAATGACGGCTTTCGAAAAGCTCTGCAAAAACACTTAAATCAGAACTAGCATACACCGAAAAACATGCAATGTACACCTTTGCTGCAGATTTAAAAAACAACGTTGCCTGAAAGCCACTTGTTCTCCCCAAGACCATACTTCATCAGAAAATCATTCCAATTCCTATCGTATGATTCTTTTGTAAGAGAGTTCCAAATAACATGGCTCATCTCTTGTTCGATTTCTTGGTGTCTCTTGTAGCCGTTTAATTTGCTTGGAATTTTCTTCATGATGTGCCAAATACACCACCGGTGAATTGATGTGGGCATACAAGTCTCGATAGCCCTTTGCATTGATGCGCATTGGTTAGTAAGAATGCCTTTCAGAGCATTTTCTCCCTTGGAACGAAGCCAACATACAAATAACCATTTGAATGATTGAGTATCCTCATTTTTCATCAAAGTACATATGAGAAGTGTTGACTGACTGTGGTGATTCACCCCGACAAAAGAACAAAAAATCAGATTATGCCTGAATATGACAAAACAGAAAAAAATTGTTAAATCCGCCGAAATAATAACTCTCTACACCCAAAAACATGTAATGTATACCTCTGCTGTAGATTTAGAAAACAATATTATATGAACAGCATAAACCAGAACTGAATGTTACCTGTTTGTATTGTAGGTGGTATCGAATGAAATAATATCTTCGAAATACTCACCGGAAGCCTGCTCCTTGCGTCTGCCCAATAGGTAATCTTAATCGATTGATCGACCTCGAAAAAGAAATGATGATTCTTCTCTTTCATTCTTAATAAGTATTTTCCGAATTCTTTTGCATCCTCTAGTTCCGAAACATTCAGCACTTTTCTTGTGATGTAATTTCTCACGTCTTTTTTCGATAAAATTTAACTCACGGTGCTGCGACAAATGATTGGTATGTTTTGCTTGGTCTGATTTCAGCTTCCTCATTATTTTCTATTGTACGATGCACGGATATGTTTAGTTTACTGTGCTGTTTAAACATCTTTGCTTGATTTGTACAGTAAAAATGTGAATGATGCAATACGACCTTTGAAATAAATTATAGGATGCAACAACAACTATAGAATCAACATCAAACATCAACTAAAACAATTCAACTATAAAATCTTAAACTATAAACAAATTATATTGTCTAGATTCAAACCACACCTCACTACTTGATTCGATTCAAAACAATAATACAATTCACCATCGTTCAATTGAAAAAGTCAGAACCTGTAAATAAACCGAAAATCTCCCCTATTACTCCAAAATATGTCTGATTTACCCCGAAAAATCTAATATAAAATGGACAGCAATGGACAGATTTATCGGAATAACTACATTACATTCAATTCAAATAATCAATAATGAACAGCAATTTTCACAAGCAAGGTTTACAATATTATTCACCTAGATAATCATAAACTACTAACAAAAACATTAACTGGTTCAGCTGACAATTTGAACTTGAATCATTCATTATCTTCAAAGGGATTTTAGAGCTTGATTTAAAAAACAAACGTAGAGAACAAAGTAAATTAAAAAAAAACGAAGAAAGAGAACGCATGGAGAAACGAACGAAAACAACGAAAGTGAACACACGAAAACGAAGGAAGAAAACGCAGACGAAATTCAAAAAGAGAAACGAGAACCTTTCAAAAAAGGAAGTTATATATTCGCGCATTAATTGAAAAATCTGTTAAATTAAGAGGCGCATGGAATACGGATTTTTAAGCCGCGCGCGTGAGGATAATTTAAGGTAAAATGACTTATATAAACTTGTATAGTAAAATGACTTGTATGTAAAGAATAATTAATAAATTATTATTACTTTTCAAGAATCACTAACAATAACTTTATATTAAAAAATATGTATGATATACATATATGAATATAGAAAATAAAAATGAGGTGCTGCCCCCAAATACCACCAATACATAAATATAGAATCAAATCAAATTAAATAATTTGATTACTCCTTAAACAAAATTGTTTAGAGAACTTTAACAGCCGGCGTTAGGTGGTGCAGATCCACTGTCAGCATGGATGCCTTTGCCTTTGGCTTAGGCATTCTCTTAGACTGAGAGTGTCCCATTGAAAGCGGTGTTGTTGAAGTGTTCCTATCACATGGACCCAGCCACTTAGCACTCATGTATCTTTGCTTCCTCCATGGTCCCATGTGCATTTTGTTCTCCTTCATGCACCTCTTTGCTCCCATGCACAATACTTTGATTATGTTATTTAGTCTCTCCACCTTCCCCACAAAAACCTCCGGCAGCCGCTGCACCAGGCGGTTGTATTCCTCACAAGTCTTCGCCATCTCAAACTCTGCTCGGAAGTTCACTTCTATGATCACCCTAATTATGTCTCCTCTCTTGGAGCTTGTATTATCTATCACGTCCACAAAAGTGTGCTCTCCTGCATAGGTAGTTATCACAATATACAGTTAGATTTTGATAACTATTAATTTCTTGATTTATTTTAATGTAACACACACACGCGCTTCATCATTATCCTCGTTACATGGTATACGATGTTTGGAAACATTTCTACATATAACCTAATTAGTACCTTGAATATTCAATAGAACAAGTTGCCATTGAAAATTTAACCCAAAGCAGCTATAATACATTTTATAATTTTCAACGTGGACCTAATACTTTTGTTAATAGAGCATAGTTGATTATTAATTGATACAGCATTACAGCTAATGATGATCGAACAAAGTTGATGATCGACATAAATTAAAAAAATTATTCTAATATGAGTATGTTACAGTAATTATAATATTTTAAAAAATATTATTAAAATATTAAAAAATATAATTTTAATTTTAATAACATTTGCATAATTACCATAAACACCATAAGATAGTCATCTTAAAATTCACCAAATTAAAAACTGCGATTGTACAGTGAAAGTAATAAGAACGATAGGCTAGGGATTTGAAAGTGACATTTGGTTAACTTTTATGGAAAAATAAAATTATAAAGATGGGATAAGGTTGTTAAAAATTTTAAATAACTAATTAACAACTATACATATACTAATATATTAACAGATACTAATAGATACTAAGGTATTACGTTTTTTATTAACCACATATATGCAGTAATGATATTGGTTAATTATACACTAAATCTCTTTTCATATCTTTATCATATATATATATTAGATCTAGATAGATCATAGTATCTTATCCTATACGAAGGTCCCTTTATTTTTAATTATTATTAGAAAGACAATAATGAATAGAAAAAGCGTTAGAAATAAATTTGTTAGTAGAATTTAGAATTGAACCTGCTGGAAGGTTGGGCGAGGTTCTCCATTTGGTTTTGCAAATAGCACTGTCAAAACCGGCACCTTGGAGGCGCCTGGAGACTTGTCTCATGAGGCAGTTACGGCATGAGCTGGCATCCACCTGTCTCCCGCTCCCGCTGCAACTGCACACCATCTCCGGCGACCTCCTTAGCTCCTCAACCGCCTCTTTCGCCTCATTCCTTATCCGCGATTCCAACGAACTTGTTCTTTGTATGTTCGCCTGCGCTCCAAATTACAAATTCAATTCGTCAAAACTCCCAAAATAACGCAACATACACTTTTTATAAACGAATCCATTCCCCTGCCCGGTAATAATTAATTTCTTTTGTCAAATTAATTAATGAAACCTCAATTTTCAGATCTCAACTTGAAATTCGAAAAGAACACAAAAAGGATAAATAACAAAGCTGTGCCTGAATGCACAAAAAATCCGATGAACAAAAGGAACTAAAACACAGAAACAATATTCTTAAATTAAATTAAATGAATTATTATATTTATACCTGCAAGAGCTGGTACTGGTTTTGCCAGAAGGTTATGCTCTCGTTAGCGTCACCGTTATTGTTGTTACTATCACCGTCTTCTTCTTCTTCTTCATCGTCGTCAAACTGCATAGGATCATTGTTATGGCGGTGAGAGAGGTCATCATCATGATGACCATTATTATCAAGGAGGGAAATATCACCAAGAAACTCAAACTCCACATCGCCAAATCTGGTTGCATTAATATCTTGATCTGAAGGTTTCTCTGCATAGGAAGAAGAATTGACCCTGCTGCTGCTGTCACACCCCGGCGACAACGGTTCCATGCTGAAACCCAAAGGGAGAAACCTGGTGCCTCCACCTCGAACCATCGACGTAGCACCCATATCTAAAATGAATAATAGTATTATTACTATTTAGTATTTACTATTATTTATAAAAATGGATGAATTAGGTCTTTATTTGTTGACTGTTTCTCACAACAAAATGCTGTATTGTTGTGTGCTGTTTAATTTGTTTCATGGCATGATTGTGGAATATGGTGGGTTTTATAACAGAAGCGTAACGGATTGGGGGCAACAATCTCTGATCGCCGCGGCCATGTGATAGTCACACGTGGCACGGACTCACTGGCTCATTAGGATCGATGCATTATACCTTGCTATATTATTTGTATTTTATTTATTTTCTGGTAATAAACTTTGTTCTATACAGCACGGATCCACGTCAGTTAGTTTCAATAATTTCGATCCAAAACCCAATCCTATATCCTAATCTATGTGATGAGAGAGAAAAGCAACGTTCTTTGCAAGCTCATTTAGGCTTATCCTTTGCCTCAGTGGGCCTTCATTCCTCCCTCTCTGTCTTAATTATTCCCTAATTATGGTAAATTCTAGATTCTGGATTATTGCCCCGAATTATGCTATTTTTTTATTCAAACATAATATATAATACCTGTACCTTCTTTAAACTTTGTTGTTATCATATATATTTTAGCTTGTTTATTATAGAATAGTTACAGTTTAAACTGCATAAAAATAAATAAATATTTTTAATTGAAATCTATATGTCCTTTGTTTTCTCATAAATATAGTGAATTTTCGTTTTCAGTTAAAAATTTTCTAATATTTGATTAAATTCTAATTCTTTATACATGTTTAGATTGATTTTTTGTCCATATAATAATAAAGTTAAATGCTTTTTTTAGGTCTCTTTTAAAGATATGATGATAATTTAGTTTAAATTTACGGTATTTACGTTATAATTCTATAGTTTTATAAAAACTAAATTACCATAATTTTCTAAAGTTTAATAAAACTCAACTTTTCAATTAATATATATCTTGATTAAAATCCCACACCCAAACTCTATATCTATTTTTTTTTCTATAATATACGAACACTGACATAGACACAAGATATAATACGACACGTGACATACGAACACATAAATTTTAAAATCTTATAAAACACGGGGACACGATATATATATAAAAGATAAAATATTTTTTAGATAAATTACAATAAATTTAAAATATTTTTTGTTTTAATAAATAATAATATATATTATTTCTAAACTCATTTTAAAAATACATGTTAACAATAAGATTAGACATGTTGATATGTGATGGTATTTAAGTGTATTTAATTGTGTTTAAAAAAAATTATTTTTTTATCAAGACACAGTTAGACACAACAAACATGCGTATCGGACGAGTGTCGATAAATATCATATCTAAAATGTGTCTGACACGCGAATACGACAATTTAACAAAATGTCCGTGCTGCATAGATTTTTTTAAATGACATTATTTTTTAAAAGCAAAATACGACGTATGAAACCTAACCATTTAGTTATTCATTATATTGCTCATTAATTATTACTAAAAAAAATAATTTTCTAACAAGTATGATATATATATGTATTATCTTCTCTTAATAAAAAAAATTATATACAACAATAAAATTATATACAACAATAGTATCTATAATATGAATTTAATTAACATGTGTTGTTAAGACGTATGTTAAAATTATAAATAAAAAAATTATTATAAAAAATATACAAAATTGAGTTTATAATATAATTATTGTATATTTATTAAAATAAAAAATTAAAACCTTTTACTTTTAATGGGATCAATTCAATGACGCTGCGTCGCGTCGTGTCGTCGCAGTTGAGTTGAGACTTGAAAGCAAACGTTTCTCTTGCTTTTGGCATGTGTCGTTTCTTTCCGTGTAACGATATATACAATTGCCAAACTTGTCAAAATCTTTATCTTAAATTCTTAATTCATTCCTTGCGTTTTCATCTGATCTTAATCCTGATCATTATTAAAAGAAAAATATATGAAACCAAAACGTTACAGGTAAAAATTAAATAAAATTATATTAATTTATATTAATAATTAATTTTAAATTTTTAAATTCAAAATTTAAAAAATTTAAAATTAATTAAATAAACTTAATTAAAACCTATAAAATTTTTTATCTTTTTTCTTATATTAATCTATCCACCTCCAACAATCACACATATATATCTTTCTCTTACCAATGCTGCTGGAAGCACCGGCGACTTCCATATTTTTCGCGACCCTCAACAAGCGTATCCAACACAAAGTCCACTTTCGACTTCGTCACCGACGCCGGAGACTGACGTCCCAGTTCTTGATTTAGTCCAACAAGTCTTTGATTTCAACCTGCTCGCAACTCGGTACCTGAACCAGGTGTGGAAGGTCCACAAACTCTCCCTCCACGTCACGTTCTAGTTGAGGAAGGAACAAGAAGAGTGCAAGAAATCGAGCGGAAGCAGTGAAAAAGGTAAAAACCGGAATGTTGGGAACAACATCCTTACATGCTTCAAATACTTGCGTACAAAATATGTCTATGATAAGCGCTTGTGGCTTGTTTGGTAATTGTTTTAGTACTTTGTTCAGACATTTTAAACTTTCATTTGTGTTTATACAAAGGTGGGTTACGCCCGGAATTTCGCTATTGACCAAGTTGGATATATTAATGGTTGGGAGGTCAACAATGTCGAAATGGGGTGGAAGGTTTGGTGAGTGAAGAAGACTGTTTTGAGCTGAAGAAATTTCGGTGGTGATGTTGAGGAATGTGTCGTGGAAGCCATGGTTGGTCACAAGGATCTTTGCTAGCTCAAAGAAGGGTGTGACATGGCCTAGACCTGGACTAGGGAGAAAGCCAACATGCGGTCTTTCGGGTGTAAATTGAGCTTCGACTTTATGAAAAATTGCTATTTGTCAGTATTAATTATAAAAAACATTCATTTAATAAGAAAAAAATCCTAATACTTAATAAAAGAAACATCCAATTATATTTTAGTAAAAATAATTAAATATAAAAGAACATCCATTTAGTATGAAAAAGAAACATTCTAATACTTAACAGAAGAAACATCTATATATATTAACTCGTAGAGATTTTGAATTCACCCAAAGGTATTTAGCTGGTTTTTGGCTAATACCCTTTTGGTTCCCTAGCATTGCTCTTATTAAAATAAAGGGTTAACCACCAATTATATCCCCAAATTTTGTAAACGCTGACAATAATGTCCCTCAATTTTATTATCGATAAAAATATCGTTGGATAATTTAAAAACGTGCATCAAATGCCCGTCCGGCAAGTGATACTTTTTCCGTTGATGGAAGTGTGTTATGTGGCAAACGGAAAAGCTTGTGTGGCAAATAGAGAGCTTAGCTAGACCCGTTTCCCAATTTTCCAATTCATTAACCCTAATCCCCAATTGCAAAATGAGAACGTGATGCATCTGAAGAGCCGTTCAACCATGGATGCAGCAGGTATGAAGCGAAGGTCTGCATCAATGGTAGAAGGCGGCAACGATAGGTGCGAAGACTTTGGTATGAAGCAGTACGACGGTATGTGTCGCTGTTCTCTTGCTGTTGTTGCTCTGAGATCGAAGATGAATGCTAACCCAGGGAGGTGGTTCTTTCGGTGCCCACTATGGAAGGTAAGCATGACTGGGTTTTGCCCTTTAATGGGTCTTTGTTATTATTCCTGTTTTAATATGTGTTTCACACGTTATGATTGATCTGTTCTTCATGGGTTTTCAATTTTTGTTATTGACAAAATAAAAACCAGGATTGCAAATATTTTCAATGGATTGATGAATTGGAAGAGCAAGACATGGTTGAAGAGGAGGAATGTTCTTGGAACAACAAACCAGGCTATCTTCAGGTGAAAAACTCAAACAGAAGAGCACCAGGAAGCTGTCTGAATCAGTGCAGTATAAGGACATTGACCCCATGGTGCTACCTGTTCTTAGAAAATAATTGAAGGAGAAATTGAGGAGGATTGAAATTCTTCTAATCATGATGTGCATTGGGGTTGCAATTGGTGTCTTCATTAATTTCTTTGCTCTGTTTAAGAATTGAGTTGGAATAATGTTAAATAGTGGATGAAGAGTAAATGTGAATAATTAGTGTGTATTTTGATAACTGTGAATGTGCCAAATTTGGTTGAAATAGGGAATCACAACTCTTGGATTGTATTTTCATGGAACCTGATGTGTATTAAGAGTGTACCAAATTATTGGACTATAAATTTGATGAGAACCTGATATGTGTTGTGTTTTGCAAAGTGTAGTAAAACCAAATAGAATACTTGTAGTACAAACTTGGTAATTAACATTTAAATGTACTATATCTGATCACATTGACCATAACAGGTTACATAACATTTATAGCAATCCCCAAAAAGTAAATAAACATTGCCTGTAATTCAAGCATAACCTGTGATCAAGTGACAATAACTCTAAAAAGAAATTAAACAAGTCAACAGAGTTCAATAACTCTAAAAAATAAAAGTACTAAACAGAGTCAAACACAACTTAGTTCAATAACTCTGAAAACAACTTAAACAAGTTAGCCAAAAAACTCATTAACACTCAAAACAAAGGTTTCCTAAATAAGTTCTACAATGTCAAAAGACCATATAACAACACATTCATCATGGCTTCTTCTTTGGTTTTTGTGAAGGTTTTGAAGGTGCAGGTGTGGGCATGAATTTCATGAATCTCTTTGTGGTATCTTTGCTTGCTGCATTCATTGCTTGGTGAGAAACCAATGAGGGAGCACTGGAGCTAGAATTTGGCACATGCACTTGGGCTGAAGTATTGGGCTTCACAGGAATATTGGGCCTTCCAGCCACATTGGGCCTAACCTGTGGTGGTCTAAAAGGTACATTGGGCCTTACTGAGGTAGCCCTTGCAGTAGGAGCAGCAGCCACACTAGGCTTGACCTGTGGTGGCCTAATTGGATCATGTGCTGGTGCAATAGTGCATGGTGATCTCATAATGGGGATCTTTGCCCTAGCACTAGATGCACCCCTCCTCACGAATCTTGGAGCAGCAGCTACAGCACCAGCAACCTTTGGTGGAGCTGACTTGTTGATAGCAGTGGTTGAATCAGATGCTGTTGCAGGGTTTGATTCTAACCCTTGGGCTTGCTACAAAATCAAAACACAAATTCCAGAAGTCTGTGTATGTTGCAGAAAAAACAAGTACAAATGTGTAACTATGAAGCTAACCTCATTATCAATTTGAAATTGGGGGTGCCCTTGTGTAACTTGTTGTTCATCTGCTGCCTCAAGAGTCTCCTCATAGTACATTTCTTGCTCTCTATATGATAGATCAGCAGCATCTTCTTGTCAATTTGCTGATCCAAATGCAGTTTCGGCTGCTTCACTAGTTTGTCCCTTAAGACTTTTTTTCTTCTCTTCACATGTCCTTGCATTGTGTCCTTGCTGCAGCATATACAACAGGTTAGTAGACATTTAGAATACAAATGTAACAAGTCATGTATACACTGATTTAGATTACAAAACCAATGGGTTAATATCAAGTGAGGTGTTTACCTTTTTGCACCAATTACAAGTAGTTTGACCATACTTTCGCGGCATTTTGTATTGGCTATTACCCTGACGCTCAAATTCATGATGTGCCCTCTTTTTTGTAGGTCTTCCGATTGGTCTTTTGTATGGAGGAGGTAGACAAGGATAACCTTCATAGTCAACCCAATACTCTTCACTAGGTACAGAGTTAATGTGGAACTGATATGCCCTGTTGTAGTGCTCCATACACAACCAGTGATGCACATAGTCTTCAGGCCGGTGATTCTTCCTTTGGATAGCAGCCACTCCATGACAACAGGACAATTCAGTCAGTTGCCACTTTTTGTAGGTACATGTTCTTTCAAGAGTGTTAACAGTAACCCTGTGTCCATGACTCCTCACCTCAAATATGTTATGCTCATCGTCCCCAACCTACTGGGCCTCCCAGTAATTACCCTCTTTTTTCTCCTTTTTCAGCCTACTCATCTAAATAGGTGCCAGCTTTCCTGTGTATGATGATAAAGTATCTTTGTGCTGTGCCATAACCCTCATGATGTAGAACCTCATCTCTTCTAGCATTGTTAGGATACTTTTTCCCCTTATGCCCACTATTGTTGCATTAAATGATTCAGCATTGTTGTTGGTAACATTATCCACTTTAGGCCATTCAGAAAATCCTGATTTCGACCATGATGATTGTTCATAACTTGACAGGTACTCCCAAGCTCCTACATTGATCCGCTTGACATATGTCATTGCATTCTTGAATTTCAAGTCTGTCATTGCCCGAGCACACTGCCACAGAGCTCCTTTTAACTCTTTGTCCTTCCATCTCTTGTTCAAGTTCTGCCACATGTGCATCACACAAAATCTATGTGAAACTCTTGGCATGACTTCTTGGAGTGCTGGAACCAGTCCCTAAACCACATGGCGAAAACCCAACATTCAATAGTACAACATTCAACAGTACAACATAAGTGCATAAATACAAATAAGTAAGTTGGACAAGATTTATAAATTACCTTTTGCTCGTCATTCATGAAGTTCCACCCAAATTCCTTGTAATCCCTGATATCTTCATAAAGTAAATGCAAGAACCATTTCCAATTTTTCTTTGTTTCAGCATTAACCACAGTATATGCTATAGGAAATAGATGATTATTCGCGTCTTGTCCTACAACTGTGAGTAGTTGACCCCCAAAATACCCCTTAAGAAAGATTCCATCAAGGCAAATAAAAGGCTTACAACCATATTTAAATCCTCTCTTACATGCCTCTAAGCATATATATATAAACTTCTGAACTTAGGCAAACCCTCTGGCTGTGGATGTGTGCTCATAGTACATGTAGAACCAAGATTAGCCTTAAGCAGCTCTGATAAATAATTGTGTAGCTTCCCATAATGTTCCTTCTCCGTCCCCTCAATGATGTCCTTTGCCATCTCCATTGCCCTATACACCATTCGCTCACCTACACTTATGTCATATTCTACCTTGAACCACTATTCTGCCTCCCTTTGTATCAAATTAGGAGAAATTCTAAGCTTGTTAACTAATTCTCCAGCCACCCATTTACATGTTACTGATCTAGATTTGTTACTCCTTGGACATATGTGCTCGTCAACTAGCGTCTTGATTTGAAAACTTGGTGGAAAATTTCTCCTTGAACAGTACACCTCCCACGGACAGTCTTGATTATAACAAATTACTCTGCATCTTAAAGGCTCCACCTTTAAAAAGAACACTTTCCTCCCAATTTGAATGTTAAACTTCTTAACAGCATCCTTGAACTCTTGCATCGTTGCAAACTCCATGCCCAGCTCGAGTCTAACTTGGCCAAAGCGTGCTTGAGGATTGTGTTGTGGAAATATCGGAACCCCGTTTTCATCATCTGATTCAGGTAAACTGTGAAGATCCTCAGACTCGTACTGGAACTCATTTTCTCCACCCTTATCAACTCCATCAGCATTACCCTCATGTACAGGCACAATCACTGTTGGGGCCTCATTGTCCCTGGGAGGAATAATTCTCTGACCTGATGGTTGTGGCCTTGAGTGTCTCTTCCTTCTTCTTGATTGTCTTAAATTACCATCTCCCTCCTCATTATGATTCTCTTATACAATAACATAAAATAAAATAATTCATTGTTAACAACATCACAGTTTAGTATTTTTATGAAACCTAAATTACATAATTTTCTAAATGAAATTACCTTCTACTGTAGGTTCAACATGTGGATTCATATCTTCATTTGACCCATTCTGCACAGATTCTTCTTCTCCTCTAGCTTCTTCAACTGGTGGTTCCCCTACTACTTTGGTAGTTCTTGATGGTGGTGGCCTTGCATGTTTCTTTCTAATTCTCTTTCTACTATATCTACCGACATCCTCGGTGGTTGAGTCACCAATTACTGCCGCTTGGCTCTCCCAATTTTGCTCCTCATTGGTTTCATGTGCATCAGTTTGATCTCCTTCAACTTGGGGTGCTTCAGTTGGTAGTACATTAGTAGTCTTAACACTATTGTTGTTTTCATCATACGCCTCAGAATCAACATTACCCTTGTCTTGACCCACTTCTCCATTACCATTGTACTGATCTTCCATCACCTCATCTTCTCCCTGCCTTTCTTCATCACGATACACATCCTCATCGTCTACCTCTACAACTTCTACCTCATCATCAGATACCTCGACTTCATCTACATACTCAGGATTTTCTAGAACAGGATGCTCAAAATACAAGTGAACCATGTTACCATTTTTTATAGCAGCATCACACATACTAACAACATCAGCATCCCTCTTAAGCAGCTTTAAACCATTTGATAAGTCAAAACCAGGCTCCAAACAATGAACGTCTTTAAACCCTGTGTAACCTAAATCGAGAAACAACCCTTCTACCAGAAATAAATTACAAGTATCCACACATACCCTGTCAATGTTGCTAACAGTACCCCCAGAATATTGCATTCCACCCATTTGATTGCTTTCTAACCTACCCATGTGGTGTATCACAAATGTTATGAGTGCTGACATCTGAAAGTTCAAACAGAAAAAATACACATTTTAATACTAGTACAACACCAATCAACTACTAAAATTGTTCATCCAAAACAGAAAAAAAACCCTGACTAAACCCTAAACCAATGCAATACGACAAACAACGCGTGCATCAAGTGACAAAACTTTAATGCCCGGAAATCCAAATTGTCACATACTTAGTTGTCATTTTTTTCCATCAAAGACCATATAGCCACAGCAACATGAACGAAGACAAAGTTCCTAATGGCAAAGAGGCAAAGATATTACGCGTACCTTGTCAGATGAACAACCACCAACATGCAACAATGTCCCTCCAAACCAGCGTTGCGGCGACGATAGACTGACGATCGTCTTGGACGGTGACTTGAAAAGGAGAAGATGGAGAGGCTACTATGACTCAAGTGTTAACTCTTTTACTCTTTTTGACCCTCTTTCATAGTGTTAAAATCTTTTAACTTCTTAATACATTAGTTGAAATTAGGTTATTAATTAGGAATTAGGGTTATTGAATTAGGAAAATTGGGAATGAATTCAGGTAAGCTTTCCGTTTGCCACACAAGCTTTTCCGTTTGCCACATCACACACTTCTATCAACGGAGAAAGCATCACTTGCCGAATGGGCATTTGGTGCACGTTTTTAAATTATCCAACGATATTTTTGTCGATAATAAAAGTGAGGGGCATTATTGTCAGCGTTTACAAAATACGGGGATATAATTGGTGGTTAACCCTAAAATAAATCTCGCTATTGAGACAATGAGATATCTATACAATACGTACAATAGACTGTTTATTTAGCCTAATATGAATTAATAATATAATTTAACTATCAGTAACCCTCATTTCATATGGCCTTTTATCCTTAATTTTTTCCTAATTCAAATTTTTTCCGTTTAACCCTTCTACCCCGTCGTGATCCTAGCCCCCCAAATCCCATTGTTCGTTCGGCAAGACCCCACCCACTCCAGCTGCCGCCCAGCTGTCCGCGCAGTAACCTGCAGCCAACCGATCCGCTCCTGTGCAACGTGGAGCCTCTATTTCCTCTAACCAGAGCTATAGCGCCCAGCTTCGTCACGCTTACGCCCTCGCGGGAAGAAACTCCATTGCTCCTCACGCGGCTAAACATCCGTCTGCTGAGGAGTCAACATCCATCATTGCTGACATGAATTGCAGCACCGAACCCCCTAGTGCGCGACATCTTGGTGTCTGCCTGAGGCCTGGGTCTTGTTTCCTGCGCCTGCTAGTTGAAGCCGTGACCATTGGAAGGGTCACAGTCTCAGATCTGTTACGACAACCTAACCCCGAGCGTCGTCAAAAATCTACGGTTAGTGGGTCAATTTCTCGTGTGAATGATTCCTATTTCTATTTCATCTTATTATAGATTCAGATTATTTTGCTGAGATGATTGATCCTTATTTCTTATGTACTCAATAGTTGCAGTTTCAGTAAGTTTGAACATGTAGAATAATATGTTGGTTTAGATGGTTGCAATTGATTTAAGTTTAGCGCGGGAAGAATAATATGTACTCAATTTTTTGTTATAGTTGCTGACTCTTGTATATGAGTACCTTTTGTTGGCATGTAGGAGTGCTCTATGCAGATTTTTTTTATTGCTGTGCTACTCCCTCTATTATGCTAATTGTTTGTTAAGCCATTTGGCGTGACCATTGTTCGAGTTGTTCTTGTTATAATATTGCAATAACTTATATAGTGTAGTTTCGATGTCTAGTAACTTATTTAAACATGCAATGGTGAACTAGTGATCAATGTTTAATGTGCGCACTAGAGGGGTTTGTGCATTATTTCTACTTATTTTTGTAGGGAATGTGGTTTGGGTCAAAAGTAGCAGTTAGGTTATTTATTATTAATTTGTCATGTTATGTTTTTTTTCCTTGTTATAAAGTGAAAATAACCTTGCATTACATTGCAGAGGACCAATTGCGTGATCAGGTATTAGCATACTCAGAGCACCTAGCACGAGGACGTTGACGCGATGGGCTGAAGGATTACCACCTGTGAAAAAGGTCAAAGGCAGAAAAAATTAGCATACTCATACTAGAGTGTAACTTTTGATATACTTGTTTTGCTTATACACTGGTTCTAGTCTTGGAAATTTATTTATGTGAAACTAGGAGAACGTAACTGTGGACCCTCTTTTACCTTTTGTAATTTTGTGAATATGTTGGTCTTCATTCACTCAAGCATGACATTCTAAAAAATGCATGAAAGTGAACATTCATTTTCTCTGTGAAAGGAACCATCCATATTTTAGCTAAAACGAACATCCGTCTAACTATGTTTTTATTCAAGGATTTATCTTTAGTTTTCCAAAGTTAAACGACTTGAAATTGTTAAGCATCGAGTTCTTGAAAGTTGAACTTGAGTCGAGTTTTCATGAAGCATTCTGAACAAATGTTACAACAAAAGTGAACATCCATTTTTCTGTAAAAGTAACCATCTAGATTCTTATTATAACGAACGTCCAGTCTTTATTCAGAGATTTATGTTTACTTTTCCAAAGTCAAATGACTTGAATTTGTTAAGCATTGAGTTCTTGAATTTTGACATTGAGCCAAGATTTCACGAAGCGTCCTGAATAGACGCTATAGTGACCACGGTCTGAACATCCAGTTATATATAAAGATGAACATCCAACATTTGTGAGTAGCGATAATTGTATAATCAATAAGTGGGATCGTATAATCAGAATGAACATCCATCTTGTCTAATTAATTAACCATCCGGATGGATACAATAACGGTGAACATAATTAATATTTAGCAACGAACATCCAATTTTTTTTTAAATAAACCCATTCTTTCTAGACCAGATAGCCGTTTTTGTCTATAGTATATAATACATGAATTATGTACTGAAAGTCATGTCCAACAAAAACTAACTATTGTCGAATGAGCTTAACAAAGACATGAACCCACCAAATTGGTGGGGCTCATTGCAACCAACATGAGCACCGACCTCTAGAGTCCAAACCTCGTAACCAAGATCCGTCTATTCACTTCCAACCTCAATAACATTCGACAGTTGCATGGCCTACAATTCCAAAAAAAAGATAAATCCTTAGTATATATCATTTGCTTGAAACCTCACTAACCAGCACAAACAATGCAACCATAAAAAAGAAATCAAGTCAATCATTCTACCAAGCACATAGACCAAAAAAGAAACCTCACTAACCAGTACAAACAACGTCACTATACATCACATACATGAACATGCAGTAGATACAACTACCAAGCACATAGTCCAGACATCAATTTCAGAGCCAATGGTGACTAGAGTTGTTTTTTTTTATTCATTTAGGGTTTATCATGTTAGATCATATGTATATTCTAAACTGAACAAGTAGGAAGCATATTAAGTCGCCCATCCATTGATAACTAACTCTTGACTATTTAATTTTCATTATCAAATTAAATCTTAATGATGATAATAACATTCGCTGTTTTTCATATTCAACAATCTCATGCTTATACGTGCAATTTTAATTAAGTCATATAAATTCATATACCAATAAAAGTTAGTTCAAGAAAGACCTAGTTTCATCCAACGTCACATTAATATGCCATGCTTAATAAACACATACAAAATTCTCACATACAAAAGCATACCATGAACATAAAACCTTCATAAATTTGGTTGAATCATGAATGTTTATGATGTATTATTTGGGTAAGCATTAAACATAAAAATAAACACGCCACTTGCATTGAGTATGAACATCTATTTCACATGAAAATAACCATTCATTATCTATGCATTCAATGAACGTTGCTCACCATATTAGATTTCTCACTCTCGACGATATCATGGTTTGCTACGTGTTCATGTGTATGTGATGAATTCTCATTGTCGCCGGAAGATGGAACACGACACAGCGGTTCAACTAAATTGGACTCCATTAAAGAACTTTCGCGGAGTGATAATATTAAGACAAACCTAATATGTAAAATGTTGAGGAAAACAGGTTGAAAATGTATAATATGCTCAAAAGAAAGTGAGATTTTCCACAATTAAGGAGCCTAAGTAACTAATAAAGGAATAAATACAATTAACGCGCAAACAACTTAGACTAAAGCAATTTAGAGTGAATTGAGGCTAGAAAGCTTGGTTATTGCAATTGTATATTGAATTTGCAAGAGTTAATCAAAATTAGCACAAAGACAATAATCAAGGCAATAATAAAGAAGCCCACTTATTCATGTCAAAGAATATAAAATAATCACATAAACACAGCCCTTTGTTCAAAAAGCAATAATTTTGATGAAAACCAATTTTAATTGCTCAAAAATTTTAAAGAACGAGTGATGACGCATGTGATCATTTATATTCAAAACCAACATGAATAAATCATTTCATTCAAATCACTCAATAAAACATGGTATGCACCTCTTAAAAATATACCAAACAATTGATAACATCTGAATTTTTAACCAAATTGATTTTTTAATAAAAAATCACAAATGTGAATTATAATGCCTCATGAGAATAGAATTTAAGTCAAATGCTAGCCATACATAAGATTGAAACAAAAAGATTTTATTTAGGCATTTCATCGAGCATATGGTGTGCATCATGTGTAAATAGAGCATTCAGTTCAATAGAACCAACAATCAACCCATAAAATTCAGCCAGAAATACTTCAATCTAGCAACACATATTAACTAGTCCTAAGCCTAATCTATATGTAGAAACCAAAATTAAAAGCAATGAAATAAATAAAATAGAAAGAACCGGGGACAAGGAAAGGGATGGAAGCTGCATTGATGAAGGAGAGAAAGAAGAACGGAGGCAGTGATGGTGTCGCTGCGGCACAGAATTTAGCCGCTGCTGGGTTGCACTGGGGTGTTGCTCTCTGGAGCTGGCAGGCGCGAACAGGGGTGTGGGGCAGCGAACACAGCAGGGAGAAATGTGGAAAGAGGAAAGAAAGCGAAGAGAGAGAGAGTGGGTGACGGTGGTTGGTTGGCTTGGGGGTGATGGTTGGGGTGATCTGAGTTGAAAAAATGAAGAAGAGAGATAAGGGTTGGGTAGAGAAGAAGCGATGGAGAGAAAGGAGATAACGGCGTATTGAGAGAGTGGTTCGTTGTTTTGATTCTATAACTGACAATAATCCTAATTTGTTTCAAACAATTTAAAATTAACTAATTGCCTATAATATATTTAAACTTTTAATTTAATCTTATTGTATGCATTGTACAATACCTCTATTGCCTCTTCATATTTGTCTTATTAGAATTAAGGATCCCGCTAGGGAGACAATTGACTATTTGTATAATGGACTATTAAGTTACAAAATGAACATCCCCTATACTATCTAGAATAACCATCCGAGTATTAGGGATAATAAACATCTTTCCAAAAGATTAAACTGATTTTGTGGTTCATCAAGGATCAAACTCTTGACCTTTTGGATCTAGCGTTCTAATACCAAGTCATCATACCACTCATCCCAAAAGGTTCAGCTGATGGAAATAGGTAACACTAATGGTTATATCTCTAATACTCTATAAACTTCTATTGTACACATTGTACAAATATTCCATTGACTCCTCGTACTTTCCTTAAAATTAAATATATTAGTGTGTGTTTGGACGGTCGTTTCTCAAACTAAAGTTATTCCGATCCACCTATATTAGTGTGTGTTAGTTTTACCGCCGGTAATATATACTACTGTGTGATAGATAAGAATTTAAGGTTTGGTTACACACATGCTAACAAAATTAACCCTTTATGTATTTCTAGTGGTGTTTGGTTAGAATTTCTCATGATTTTATGACGCCAACACTCTTTGATTAATCCATTATTTAATTATTATTATATTTTTATTAAAAGTGTGATAAACGCTAACTAATATGATAATGTCAAATGTCAACCATTAATGAGTACGTTTAAAATATTTTGGGAATCCATTGTATAGCTAGGCAACCATAAAAAAATGATACAGAAGTTTTCATGGGTATAAACTATTAGTAACATAATTAATAAACATATCACAAAAACTAAGTATTGACTATCATGGAAACCATTATTATATTCAAATGAAAAGGCAGATATATAATGCTCAAAATAATAATTTAGAGCCTTAAATCAACATCTTTTCGTCACGTACAATTTACATATATTTAAATTTGATTTACAAAATATTTATTCAATATATTATTTTTAAAGACGATAAAGCTTAATTTTAATACCTAACAATATATCAAAATTTTTATATATATTATAGGATAACCTCTGTTAAAATAAGAAAATTATAGCAATGTTCTGAAAACCGGTTCGAACCGGCCGGTCGGATCGGTCGAACTGTGAACCGGACTGAAAAACGGATCGATCAATCATCAAAACTGCAAAATTAAAAAATCGGAATTGAACCGGCGAACCGGCCGGTAACCGGTCGGTCGAACCGAACCGTGACCTGGCCGGTTTTTAAGTTAGCAACAAAACGTTGCCGTTTTTTAGTTTTTTTCCATCTGAAGTCTGAATCCTAAATCACGAAAACTCCCAAGGCTGAGACTGAGATCCCTAATTGGCTTCGCTGCTCTCTCTGCTTCAGTGGTTCCCATTGTTGATGATTCTTCTTCGAGCAAGCTTGCTTCACTGAAGTCACTAGCGTCACCGTGTCACACAGGTCGAGGGCTCGCTGTCGAGACACCGCCGTCGCGCCACCTAAAGCCATTGAGAACTGAGAAGTGAGAACGCCTCACTCTCACACGGGTCGAGCCACCGCAGCAGCCGTGGAGAACTGAGAAGGTGCCTTCGCTGTCTCCCACCGCCTCACTCTCACTCTCCCTTCCTCCATCTCTGCTTCTTCTCTGTCTTCCAGGTCTCTGCCCTTCCCTTGTTCTATTCATTTTGTTGCTATAGCTAGTTAATTTTGATTAGCTTAGTTAGTTAGAAATGAATGTTAGTTGATTAGGTGGTTAGCGAATCTGAGCTGGATAGTGGATTTAGGTTTGTTTTTAATAATGATGATGACTGAAAGTGTTGCTGTTCTATTGATTTTCTTGCTTTGTTTGTGCTGTATGGTTTGCTCCTGTGCCAATTTGGCTTGATTGATGCTGCTGCATATTGATTTGTTGCTGCCTTGTCCTGCCTGTTGATGCTGAGTCTTGTTTTAATTTGAGCCTAATCACTGGATTCAGTTAGGAGCATTTGTGTGGATTCATGTTGCTTGCTTGTGCAGTGAGGATTTTTTCTGAATTCCTGTTTCATTTTGTTCTGATGCTGTGTTGTAAGCCAGTATTTCTGTACATGGTTTAAATATTTACAACTTTTTTTTGCTAAAAATTTATGGCTAATTTGGATTTTCTGAGGAAGATTCAAGATTTATTATCCCTCTCTTGAGTTGAATGAAGTTTTTGTCAAAGTTAAAAGAATGTATCTGAGCAATTGCAACATGCATTGTTACTATTACACACAGCAATTTGATGATTTGTTTGATCTTTGTTGCCTGTATTGGTGTGTGTTGATGGCTTGAAGATTTGAGCTATTTGTTAGATATGAGTTTAGATTATGAGCTTAATTGCAGAAGAGGTCTTGCTACTTTGTTGAATTCTGCAGTTTAATCACCAAATTAAACTCTTTTAGTCTACTCTCTACATCTCTTTCTACCTACTCTATATGTGTATATGCACATTTTAATTTTTTGTAAGCAACTCATCGTGAATAAACATTGTTTCCATTGTTTACATAAGGGGTTTTTTGAGGTATACATACTTGCTTCTCTCAGTGTCTTTGTCTCTGTCTGTCGGTGTCTCTGTCCCCTTTTGCAACCATTGTCTCTTTTATAGTGATATCTGATATGTGGTTTACTGATATAGTGAAGTTTTGTGAACTCTGATTCAAGTTATTCAACTATGAACTGATATAGTGATATAGTGATTGAATAATTGTTTTTATGTGAACTGTGAAGTGTGAACTGATATAGTGATTGAATAATTGATTGAATAATTGTTTGCTTGTTTCAACTGAATAATTGAAATTGAAATTGAAATTCTGCAACTAATTGATAGGTAGGTTTTGTTTGTTTATTTCTCTTGAATTGAAATTGAAATTCTGCAACTAATTGATAGGTAGGTTTTGTTTGTTTATTTCTCTTGAATTGAAATTGAAATTCTGCAACTAATTTTCTGGTTTGAGTGAGTAAGAGTCAGCTTTTTCTGCTATTTAACTTCATGTTGTTTTATGCTTATGTGTTTGTTCATTCTTGGGGTGTTACACTAATATTTTTGTTTTGAGTCTTTTGAAAATACCAAGGTGTTATATTTTGGTTTATGTAATACTTTTAATTTGGATGATATTTCAAGATTTATATTAGACTATAATTATATTTTAATGTGTTTATTTATATTTTATTTATTATTTTATTATAAAACGGTTTTTTTGGTTCAACTACGGTTGAACCGATTGAACCTATGAACCAATAAACCAGTAACTAGAACGGTTCGATGACCGATTCGATTTTCAGAACCTTGAATTTACTAGAAAAAAAAATTTAACCAGTCTTAAATAATTATAGTATATAAGACTTACATATAATAAAAATCACATATTCAATAATGATAAATAATTATCATGTTATTACTTTATCAATTTCTTTTTTTTAAAATTGCTTTTCTACATTATATATCAATCAATAATCAAATAATTTTTTTAAATGATTATTCAAATAATAACTATAATAATAATACTAATAATAATAGTTACTTTTACGAATACACGATTATTGAATATCAACTTAAAATATTTATCTTTATACCAATTTAAAAGTAAATATAAAATATGCAATTAATATAGTTAGAGATATAATAATTTATGTATTTCCTTTTATCAATTTAAATTTGTGAAAAAAATAGTTCTATGACCAAAAGTTTTAAAATCTGATATTTGTTATTCTTCAAAAGAAAAAAATAATATAAAACAAAGAAAAAGAAAAATAAATATTTATATAAAAATTTAAACAAATTCAAAAAATTTTTATTTAAAAAAAATATAAAATTATAATTGTTCGTATATCTCCTGTTATTAAAATTTTTAAGAGAAATAGGTTAAAAACACACCTTTAAAAAAGTGAAAATAAAAGTAACTGCTATAACTAGTTAACAAAACTGTTTCTAAAAGAAAATTCCTCAGATGGACTCCAAGTTTTTCGGGTACATTCCTGCAAGTTAAATAAACGAATATAATGCAAGAAAATCAACACATTTCAGACTACTAGAATCACCACGATATATTATTATAAAAAGTAAAAACAAACAATTTTGGATAAAACAATGTTGAATGTTCTACCGTTGATATGACTTGTTTCTTTGACCATACACGTAGATGATTAAGATCTATATTGTCCTCAATCATGAACAATAAGATCGACACGTTGGTCTTCATGCTTTCATTAGTCTCCATCTATTCTCATCCAAATCTCAAACACATACGATCATCAGTTAGAGTCACCAAAATGAGGACAAAAATTATCCATTTATTTTATACTCCCTCGCGCAACTTGTGTGAATACGGGCGAATCAACTGCAGTTGGTATTTTCTTCAGCTTCAACATAATAATAATAATAATTTAATTTATATGTTGGAAAATTAAATTAGGACCACTTCAAATGCGATGGCTGAATGAATGTCTATTAGAATGTGAATGTGACATCCATATTAAATTATTAATCGGTGCGATCCAAACACAACATTGACAATCAACTACCTCGCTGCTTTGTCGTTTTCATGTTAATAAGGTACGAATACAATACGTGTATTCACTGTAGCCACTCTCCGTTTTATACATAAATAGCCAATCATCAGGGTGTATCTTTTATAATATAATAAATAAAAATTTTATTCCTATACTAAAATTAATTATTAATATATTTATATATAAATATATATATAATTTAATTTATTTTAATTTATATTTTATACTGGTGGCTGATTTTGGTATGTACTTAACATGATTCTTGTTATTAATCCGTGTATGGTGAGTAACTTTTATGTCGCTCATTTTAATAAGGGAAAGGAGCAACACTTTACTCTTGATAATGGTACAAATGCTATAGCTAGCTAACCCATTAGTGAAGGTATGTTATTTTATTTATGGCTACTATTCAAACACTTATATATATTTAACTTATTAGTATATATTGCAAAATGTAAAATAAAGTAAAGTACGACTTTGTGGATGATAGACTGGACAAATTAAAGGCAGGTGGAACATGCTTATGTTAAATGCAGAACATGATGTGTTTTTTTTTTTTTCTCTNTTTCTCTCGGCCTTTAATTAGTTTGACGAGTATGTCTAGAATATGTTATATTATTCCAAAAGGGATGAGTAACTGTATTCGTTTATTATTAGGGATAAGTATGATTTTGGTCTCTAACGTAGAGGTCGAAAATTTATTTCGTTTTCGGAGAGGGTGGAGAGGGGAGAGAAAGGAGAAGTTATGCCGCCGCACCACTGCCTGCCGCCTGCCGCTTCTTCTTCTTCTTCTTAAAGCGTAAAGGAGAAAGGGAAAAGGGAACGTGAAGGGAGAAGAGGGGAGGGGGGTTCGGGAGGAAGAGGAGGAAGGAGAAGGGTCCTCGCCGCCGCCACCGGTCTTTATAACCGCCGCCGTTCTTTGCTGCCGCCGCCGCTTTGCTCCTCGAGGAAAGGGGGAAGGGAACGCGAAGGGAGAAGAGGGGGGTTTCGGGAAGAAGAGGGGGAAGGGGAAGGATCTTCGCCGCCGTCGCTCTTCGCTGCCACCACCACTGCTGCTCCTCGTCGTCTCCGCTGGATCTCACTGCCAGATGTTGCCGCTGCTCCTCTTCCTGGCTCGACGTCGGCGCCAGCAGATCCGCGAGGGGTGGATGTCGTGCGCCGGTCGCTGTTTCTGTTCCTCCTCCTCGCTCGGCCGCTGGTATCGCTGCTCCTTGCCAGTTTCTGGTTTCTGGTTTTTTGTGGTTTCTGCTGCTTCTGCATGCTTCTGATTATCAATTTAGTTTCTGTGTTGTTGTTGTTCTTCTTATTCCATTATCGATTGATTTTTCTGAGTTCTGAGTTATGGGTTTTCGTTTATCTGATTTTGGGTTCTGAGTTTTGACAATGACGATGATTTTGAGTTCTGGGTTCTTGTTGTTCTTTTGTTATTGTTGTTCTTCTTTTATTGTTGTTTGTTTGAGTTCAGATGATGATTTTATGAGTTTTTATGATGATGATTTTTTGAGTTCTGAGTTTATTGGTGTTGTTTTTGCTTCTGCTTCTTATTTGCTTCAGTTTTTGGGTTCAGCTTCTGGGTTCAGCTTCGCTTTTGGTTGATTTGGGAAAGAATGGGAGGGATATTTTTGTCCGAAGGACGATTTTGAAACAAATTGAAATTTTGTGGACCATTTTGTAGCGAAAAAGACTGAAGACGAAATAAATTTTCGACCCCTACATTAGGGACCAAAATCATACTTATCCCTTTATTATTATTACACTACGAAAAATTATTAGTTGATGAATTGCAAGGAACAATCTTCTTCATTTAATTTGATGGAGTAATCAAATCACAGTTCACACACATATCTGAGTTTCATGCTGAGTTCCATGCTAGCTAGAACTCTCTTTTTTCTTCATTTTTAGGATGCATATCTGAATCTCACACTAGAACCTATCTATTTGCGTATATCAAATAAGTAGCCACCTGGTAGAAGATATAACTCTTAATATATAGAGGATATGTATAACATGGCACAAAACAGATAACATACATTGGACACCTGGTCCTTTTTAACTCTAATTTATTTTTTATAATAAATTTTAAATATTTAAAATTATTTTTTATTTTTAAATTAAATATTTAGTTTTTATTTTTTAATAAAAACACTATTTTTTTACGCACCATAACAATCACTTATGTACTTATATTAATTAGTTTATTTGGATTACTGGTACGTTATACTATATACGCGTAGGAGCTTGGGCAATTGTTTACATGTGTGGTTGCATTCAGCTATCAACTCACCAAGGATATATAGGTACATGCCTTAGCTTATTGAGATTTTGTTTTTAAATTAAAAAAAAAACATTATTCTAGCTATCAAATAACACTTATATTTTTTCAATCGTGAAAACTATAAAACTCAAATAATTCCACAGCTTAAAAAAATTACAATTATATATGGGCATGAAAATCATGTTGAAATTTGAATTGATATACGATTTTGCTATTAATTAAGTAAATAACTCATGTATGTTACAGTTATTCTATGTTTTTTTTATTGAAAAGTAATAACAAAATAAATAAAATTAAAAAAATAAAAAACAAAAAATTACTTAAAACGTAAAACAGTTTCGTTGAATGTTCAAATTCTTTTTAAGACAACGAAAATTTGTTTGATGAGTATGAGTCTTCGTTGTAGTCTTTGTCATAATATTTATCATTTTATTTTTATCTCTCAAGATCAACCGTACGACAACGGAAGCGCAAAATTGCGGCAGTTCTTTTGTGGATTAGTGGCAGTTTTAAACCGCCGCGAAACGGAATTTCAGCGGTTTGTTAAGCGACGCCTGTAAGAGGGTGGTAATATGATTTTTGCGACGGTTCTAAAGAACCGCTGGCACAACCGCCACAAAATCATGAAATAGCGGCGCAGGGTTTAGAAGCGGTTTAAAATCGCCGCTATCTGTTAAAGGTTTATTTAGAACTGCTGCTAGTTGACAACTGTTATTTTCTTCAAATGTATTTGGCGGCGCTATCTCATATCACTTTTTTCAAATTTTCTAATGCTATTTTATAACCACCGCTATGTTCTAGTTAAATGGCCGCAAAAATATTGTATTGTACGCTGACAATCAATGCTCTTTTTAATTTGAATGTACTAGGATTTTCTTTTTGTTTTCTTTTGTTATTTTTGGAATATTTCTTAATATTAGTATGTTAAATTATTTTATATCTGAAAAATAAACTAATGGGAAACGACATTAGCAAAACTAAATCTAAAATTCATATAATTATCCAAATATCAATAAAGTGTATTTCTCACTAAGAGTTGCATAGTCAACATAAAAAAAGTGTATATTTAAAAAAAAAAGAAATTCCACAATCCTAAGATCTACTTTCTAATCTGTCCCTCCAACGAATTCATCCATGCGACAACTTCTGATGGAAGCTTCTCACCTTACCCTTGAAATAGACATATCAGAGCACTCTCCATTGCCTGCATCCTTATCTTCCCAGCTGCTACTTCATCCTCCATTTCCTATCTTTTTGTCTTCTCGACTGCTACTTCATCCTCCACTGCCTTTCTTTTTAATTTCTCGGCCGCCAAATTATTTTGGTGGGGGTATCTAAATGGAACAACCCCTCCCCCAACAGGTTATTAGATGCAGTTGGGGTTCAAAACAGCCACCAATTTGGGGTCATTAGGAGCGGAGCCTGGAAACGCAACAAGAACCACAGCAGCTCACTTGACCTGCGGTGTTTTCTGAGAACGTTGGTAATTTGGCGCAGCTAAGAGGCGATTCTCTTGTAGTACGTGATCCAAAATTTTACTAAAAGACCAACAAAATCAGAATTATTCTATAAATTATTGATAAGAGTAAAAATATTCACACAATTTATTTCACAAATAATATTTTTTTATCTCAAGTCCCAAATTAAAATATATCTTTTTCAAATAATAAATAATTTTTTGTAAAATATTATGATTCTTAATTATTTTTAAATAGTCTTATTATCAACTTCTATTATAAAAATTTTAGTTTAAATTTCTAATACACCAAATAAAATTATTTTTTAAAAGATTCTAAATTTTATATATATTCTTCTAAACATAAGAGACTGTCTTGAAATCGACTGAAATAATCTTCGAAAGAGAAACTATATTTATGAAACAAAATATTAAACATTTATGGAGTAATCCTGAACTCTGGACTATGTCCACGTTCACCAATAAAAGAAAATCTTAATTAGATATTTTACAAAGTAACTTCTAGTGTTTCTATATATGCTGCATCACACCATCACCTTAGTATTTAGTTACACCTAATAAGCATATTTAATATTAGAATCTTGCTTACATCTGTTTTAATGATATATTTTAAGAATATCACAAAAAATATTTTGCTAAACGTTATTAAAAATAATTTTTTATATTTTTAATGTATTAAATACGTAAAAAAATTTAAAAAATACCTATTATTATACTATTAAAATATATCCTTAAAATACATGATAACTAGATTTTTATTATTCTTCTTCTTTGGATCAGTAATGGAAGAAAGGCTTGGACCAATTACTATGCGAAGTACAGTTGGAGCTAAGCTTGAAAAAATGGTTTGGCCCAACTGAAGTTTTGTATTTACAAAATGGTTAAAGGATCTGACCATCAAAAACTCAAAAAATAAAACGAACAAGAGCTTATGTTAACCCAGAAAAAAAAAAAAGAGAACCTGCAAAAATATGCACCAGCCGGGAATCGAACCCGGGTCTGTACCGTGGCAGGGTACTATTCTACCACTAGACCACTGGTGCTTGATGGACACCCTTTTTCTAAGGATTCTATATTAACTTATAATAATGTTTTTATCCAAACACCAAAATCAACTACTAAAATAAATCACTTATATATTTGTGTATAAATATATATGTGATTTAATTTATTTTTAATGTATATTTATAATTTAACATATAATTTATATTAGTAACTAAAGTGTACACATAATATAATGGTAATGTTTTTGAGGATCTCAACTTACAAAGGACACTAACGATACAGCTACAGAGTTCTTTAGGTAATTTTTGCCATCACTAGTATCACGTTATATTTGTTCTCTTGGATATTTTGTTCGCTTTTTCCGTTTGTGTTTTCTTTTGGTGCGTGCTGTAATCATCGCTTACTAACTTATGGTAGCTTCTGTACTTGTATTTTCTAGGTGGTGAAGCAAAACCTCTTATGTGTTGTACAACTTAATCCTGATGATGTCGCTTCATATTATGAAACAGTAAGTACCTTTTGCAAGGAAGGATGAAGATATTGAGCGGTTGCTGTTAGTCAAGGTTAATCATGTATTTTCATTTCAAAGTCTAGTCTTTGTGTGGGACGTCAGCCGTTACTAAGTCATGCAGGCCAACATATCATGCCATCCAAAATTCCCAAAGCCCTGTTAGTAAGAGAGAGTGAATCTTTTCAATTTTTTGTTTAGTTATTTAGTAAAGTGTAATATTTTATTATTAAATTTTTTTTCCATTTAAAAGAATATAAGGAGGAAAATCATATTCTACTATTAAAATAAGAGAAAATTTAAGGATGAGTATTTTTTATTAAAGGATGAGTATTTAATTAATAAAAAAGTAAATAATCTTATACTATTAAATATAATCTTATAATATTAAAAATATTAATAATAATTAATTAATTATTATAAATTATAAAATTGGTTAGTTTTTTAATATTTTTTTAAAAAAATTAAGAGGATTTTTTCGGACTAGTCCCATCAAAACTGCCAACATACAATACCTTCTGAAAGACGAAAATTTCATATAATATTAACTGATTTTGTTTATATATATTAAAAAAAGGAAAAAAAAAAAGAAAAAAACTGATGTTGCAAAGTGCGAACTGGCAATAGGCTTATAGGCCAATATTTATTAAGGGTGCACATGGCGGGTGAAGCGGAATTTGATGGAATTCAGATTCGATCCAAAATATATATCGGGTCTATTTATTAGATCTGAATCCAACTTTAGACCCAATGAAATTAATACACTTTTGCGTCATAATTATACCGGGTGAAAACTGGGTAAAAAGCGAACCGTTAACATTACATTACGTTGATACCTTCTTACAAGATAACATGTAAAAATATCCAAATTTTCAAGACTCCAACTATTATTTAACATGGTAAAATTCACTTAGAAAAATATAACAAGAACCAATCATTTTTTAAAATTAAAACATAACCACAATCAATACTAAAATAAAACCACAATCAATACTAATATTGTTTAATAATACCAAATATTTAAATCAATACAAATAACACAATATTATGCATTAGTCTAAAGTCTTATGCATTCTAAACATAAAACATTAACTTATAGTCTTATAATGACTAATAACACAAAATATTAATGTTTACAATACTTAAATTTCACATAAGAATAGTCATGATCCATCACTAATAACACAAAATATTAATTGTGTATGATGACCGGGCCACTAGGCCGACTTCGGGTGACCCGAACTATGGCTCGGACCCGATCCGAAATAATGACTGGGTCTATTTTTGAGACCCTTACTCGACCCTAAACCAAATGAAATCCTACCAAATTAGTTCCTAAAGTATTCGGAACCGGGCCGGACCTTCGGACCGGACCGGGTCTGTACACCCCTAATAGCTATATTGATTCCATGATCAGCTTTTTTTTTTGTATTAGCTTATGCAATCAAAATTTCGAATAAAATATTATCACAGGATTAAAGCCCAATAAAATTGAAACTCAAGCCCAACTAAGGGAATCAGTGTAGCTAAGAAACCCTACAATTAACTCTCTTAGATTGACTAAGTTAGATTAATTTAATAGTTAATTCATTAATATGTTTAAATAAGTGCGAAAAATTAATAATACTGGCCTCACCGGATAAAATTTGTCGCACTCTCTATGACTCTCTTCAAATAGACTCAACCGATGGATCTTCAAAATTTCACACATCACATATAGTTCAAAACACCGGATCGATCCTCCATCAACATTACTAATTGTTCTCGAGTATGGAAGGAGAAGAAATTAAGAAGCTGTGATATTGGGTTGGTGAAGGTCAATAATGCCATGCTCAATCTTCAGCGAAGTCAGAATCCATTGAACTAACTAGTAGCTAGTAGCTAGTATATATAATATTCAGTTGCTTTGAATTTTCGCCAAGCTAAGTCAGAAAGCATTTTTACATTTGACATCTGCCTCACTTAACCTTTTTAGCTTATTAATAATACTAATTCTAATACAATTATAATTTACTAGTCTACATGTCTATTAATACATTTTTATATTCAATATATTGTTAGTAGTTTAGTTACATTACATCATGAAGTATATGCTTGGAAGCCAAACTGCCATAGCGAAAATCGCTCCCGTGTTAATCATATATTTTTTTTTAAAATATTATGTTAATTTTAATATTTTAATTTAATTAAAAAATATAAAATCTAAATAAAAATTTATTAAAACTATAAAAACTAATAAAATAATTATACTTTTACTATTTACTTATCAAATTCGGTTTTATTGCAGAAGCATTTATTTTTATTTCTAAAAGTTCATATTAATTGGTGTTGAATTTTATTAAGCCCAAACTTTGAATATCGCACATTTGTCATTTATCCATAAATATCAACATCTAGCAGATATAATTATTTTAGATGAGAAAAAGTCAATTAAATAACAAACATTTATTTGAAAATAAAAGATTAAATTAATACATATAAATTATAATTAAAAAAGAATATTTACTTTTATTCTCTTTATCTTTACCCCTTGAAGGACACTTTATCCAAGTCTTACTACTATTTATAAGACCTTTTGGGACTTTCTTTCTATCTTTTTTTTTTCCTTAATAATACTCCAAATTAATTCTTAATTTTTTTGAATCAAATGCTTTACTTTTTAATAAATTTTAGTTACCAAATTAATATAGTCTTTAATATTTTATTTCATTAGATAAATTAATCATCACATTATATTTTAATAAAAAAATAAACAAATTAATATTTATTATTATTTAATAAAAATAAAATAATTTGTAAAAAATTTTAGAATTTTCATATGAATCTTTTTATATAAAATTAATTTGTCGAACGAAATAAAAAGTTAAAGGTAAATGATTAAATTTTATTAAAACCTAAAACGTTGACTAAAAGTTTCTTAAAAATTAATCTACATTATTTTTTAATGTTAAGTAACTTTAATGCAATACCCTTATTTACAGATTCAGAAGCCTATGAAATTGTATAATAGCCCCTTTTACTCAATTTCATTGATGCATCATTCTTTAATGTGTGATTGACATCAACATGTTTAATTCAATACATTAATTAGTAAGTTGGTAGCAGCTCAAGCCTAATTAAATGAGGATAGCCTGCCGACTTTCCGTATTGTACCACAATTTAACCACTATTTGGGAGCGATTACACGTCAGATTAGATTTTTTTATTGCATAAATAAACTAAACAAAAAAAATAAAAAAATAAAAGAACTGTTTAAATAGAATGATAATCTTTTTTAAGATTATTCTTAAATTTCTTTTAAAGAGAAAGAAACTCCACATAATGAAGTTGTAATCTTACTGTTATTTTTGTCATGGTGTCTACCATTGCGTTTGTATCTCTCATAATCAAACGAAAGTTAACACGCCAATTCCAATGCATGATATCCCTTATTTTGAGCAGCAACAAATGAATAAACTCAAAACCATCTTGGTGATTAATAACAAGATTAAACGCTTTCACACAATGCGTCTTACAAATAACATTTCGCTGACCTACATCCCAAACTAAGAGATATCATCTCCAAATAGCAACCAATTCTCCTTAAAGAATACTATTACTCTCAATTATTCCCAAACATCCCCTTTGCTAACTCTCATTACAATATCTAATAACGCAAGCAAAACCAACACTATCACCTGAACCAGGATAACTAGCATCACAATTAATCTTGAAAGTACCAATGGATGGAGGATTCCAAAAACCATTTAGAATAGAGGGAAGAGACGTACGTTGTAATTCTAAAAACAAAAAACTTGCAGTAGGAAGAGCCTCCTTAAGACACAGCCAAGCTAAAAACTTGTGCTTTCCGGAACAAACTGGCGCCAAAGCCAAAGCCAATTCTTCGGCTCCTCCCAACCAAGCAACTGCTTACACAACCACAAGTAACCATTGCGTGAATCATAGACTTTGGCAGCAGACATAGACCAATACCAACCCACTTCCGGGCCTGCTTGCACATATGGATTGTAAGAAATAATATTAGCTTTCAGATTTTGAGATAAAGGAGAATAAAGAGTATCCAAATGCCACTACCAACCGATTAGATATCTTGTATCCGGAGGTTCGAATTAGAAATGTGAACATAATCCATCTCATTAGATAACTGCCATTCTCTCCTCCAGCTAGAAAACTAAAAATTCTGGTTCAAATTCCCAATACACCAAGCAAACCCATCCTTCAACACTTCCCAAGCCTTGCAAAGACTCCTCCAAATGGGAGAGTCCTTGTTCTTAGGATAACCAAAACAATCATATAGAGATGATCGGTATTTGGTATCCAACAATTGGACCCATAACTTGCCAGACTGTTGGAAAAAAGTTCAAACTAGCTTCCCAAGAAGAGCAATATTCACACAATAAGGATCTCTAATTTCCAAACCTCCATGGTTTTTTGGAGTAACCAGTACCTTCCAACTAACAAGATGCAACCCTCTTCCATCAACTCGTCCTTTCCAAAGAAAATTCCTCATCATAGACTCCAATTACTAATGATTCTTTTGAGAAAAATAGATACCTGCATCTGGTATGTGGAAATAGCGACTGCAACGGAATTAACCAAGTAGAGTCTACCATCCCGATTGAGTAAACTCCCTTTTCACCTTGCTAGTCTACCCCAAATCTTATCTAGGACACTATTGAAAGCTGAATGGGTCACCCTAGAATGGCTAAGGGTAACCCCAAGATACTTGCCCAAGTCCTGGACAAATCTAATAGAAGACACTCCAGTGAAAATCTCTTTCTTTGTTGGTCTTTGGACAATTTCCAAAGTTGTTTTGAATCACTCACATCCTTGTTGTCTAGACCAGGTTGAGATGCTCAAACAACACAGGGAGCTTAGCATGTTTGTGCGTCGCACCATCGAAACCCACGAGGAAGCCGGAATCAGACCGAGCAAAACTTACCAATCATTTATGGCAGCAGCCACCGTGAACTAGATTTTATTGAAAAAGATGTGAGGAATTACATTATAAGGGAAGTACGAAATATTTCTGAAGAAGACGATGCCAAAGAATTTGGGAAGTACCAAGTAAGAATGAAAGAGAAGAACTAAAATTTCTTCTTTGAGCTTAACCTTAAAGGCGATCACTGTATTAAACATGCATTCTGGGCTGATGCAAGAAGCAGGGCTGCATTTGATTATTTCGGAGACATGGTTTCATTTGACACCACCTAAACACAAACAGGTATTTAGTTCATTTATATATATTTTTTATGTTCAATGCGTGTATATATTTTGGTTCACCACCGTCTGCTTGTTTTTTATGCAGGTACAATGTGGTTTTAGGTTCTTTTGTGGGCGTGAATCACCATGGCCAGTCGACACTTCTTGGATGCGCGCTGATGAAAAATGAGGACATCCAATCATTCAAATGGCTATTTGAGTGTTGGCTATGTTGTATGGGAGGAAAAGAACCAAAAGGTATTCTTACCTATCAATGCGCTTCGATTTAAATGGCAATTAAGCTATGCATGCCAACAACAATTAACTACTGTTGCATCTGGCACATTATGAAGAAGATCCCAAGCAAATTAAATGCCTACAAGGGACACAATAAAATTGAACAAGAGATGAGCCGTGTTGTTTGGAACTCGTACACAAAAGAAGCATTTGACAAAAACTGGATCGATTTCCTTAGAAAATACGGCCTCAGAGGCCACAAGTGGCTTTCAGGTAATTGAGATTTCAATTCGAATTATTTTCATGCTCATATCTTTTTTTCCCCAAAGCATGCACTGTTTTCGGTTTACCACACCTTATGGGTTCACTTTGGTTTGCAGAGTTGTACGAGGATCGGCATATATGGATTCCAGTTTACTTGGATTACCACTTTTGGGTCGGGATGAGAAGCACACAAAGGAGCGGGAGCATGCATTCATTTTTCAACAAGTTCATCACACGGAATAGCTCATTGAGACAATTCGTGAAACAATACGACAATTGCCTAGCAAGCAGAGAGCAAGCAGACAGAGAATTTGATGCTGCAGATTTTCATACTGTGATACCGTGCGCAACAAAATCAATAATAGAGGCACATTTTCAGCATGTATATACCCATGAGAAGTTCAGGGAACTTCAAGCTCAATTCAGAGGTAAAGTGAACTGTATCACAAGATCAATGCATTTCACCCTAGGTTTCACAATATATGAAGTCATAGAGTAGGTTTCTAACTCCACATTCAACAAGTTTGTCGTCACCTACGACTCAGTATCATGAGATGTAAAGTGCCATTGCTTGCTGTTTGAGTCTAGGGGCATATTGTGCTGCCCTTCCCTAAGCGTCCTAAGCTTTGAGCGAGTGGATAACGTGGCACCGAAATACATATTGGAACGCTGGAGCAAGAACATAAAGAGGAGGCATACACACATCAAGAGCAGCCAAGATGAATCTCTACTGGAGCCAAGAAGTAAGAGATTTGATGAATTGATATTTCGGTTG
Source organism: Arachis duranensis (assembly GCF_000817695.3). Taxonomy (NCBI): domain Eukaryota; kingdom Viridiplantae; phylum Streptophyta; class Magnoliopsida; order Fabales; family Fabaceae; genus Arachis; species Arachis duranensis. The sequence continues at coordinate 120,031,805 of NC_029774.3, read as the reverse complement.
CACAATATATGTGAATTTGCATCCGAGTCTGAAAAGTTGATAGGAATTTTGCACCGAGCATTTGACAAGTTCATGGTGGAGATGGAAGAATATCAAGAGAGAAGCAAAGGAAAAAGTTTGTTAACCCACGAAGAAGCGACATTAAGCAATGTGAATGACCTTCAAAGCCCACCAAGTGTCAAAACAAGAGGTCGGCCCAAGAACAGACTTGGATCAATCCTGGAAAAAAGATCTCAAATGCCATGAAGAAAAATAAAAAGACAGCTCCAAGTGAGGTAAAATTGACTTGCTTTTGATTAGTTAAAAATTTAATTGTTCATTTTGCTAATATACAATTAATTATGTCTTTTGTAGTTGAACCTTTTAGACTCTGGATCATCGATTCAGTCAAGCTCCACTCTTTACAATGCACCAGATATGAATTATCCAAGAGAGGATTGTACAAGTTTTAGTTTTTATTAATGTAAATTTTTGTTCACCCATGAGCAAATTTTGGTTCACCATGGTTATGGCAGGGTTAATTTCTGAATGTTGTTAGTCTTTAATGAATAGTCACCTTTTTTGTCAAATTCTATATTGATATATGCAGTTTTTTTTATTCATCTAGTGTATTACTTTCGGTTCACTGTGTTCAGGGGTTTAGGGTTGAGGGTTTAGGGTTTAGGGGTTCAGGGTTCAGGGTGCAGGGTTTAGGGTTTAAGGTTTTAGAGGTTAAGGTTTTAGGATTTTAGGGGTTTAGGGGTTCAGGGTTCAGGGTTTAGGATTTAGGGTTTAGGGGTTAGAGTATGGTTTTCGGTTTAGGGTTTTAGGGTTTAGTGTTCAGGATTCAGGGTTCAAGGTTTAGGGGTTCAGGGTTTAGAGTTTATGATTTAGGGTTTAGGGTTCATGGTTCAGGGTTCAGGTTTCAGGTTTAAGGTTTAGGTGTTTAGGGGTGCAGGGTTCAGGGTTTAGGGTTTAGGGTTTAGGGTTTTAGGGGTTTGGTGTTTATGGGTTCAGGGTTTAGTGTTTAGTGTTTAGGGTTTAGGGTTTAGGGGTTCATTGTATTTCCAACTTTCGGTTCACCTAGTGTGTTAATTTCGGTTCACTGTGTTGAGGGTTTAGGGTTAGGAGTTTAGGGGTTCATGGTTTAGAGTTTAGTGTTTAGGATTCAGGGTTTAGGGGTTCAGTGTGTTTCCAACTTTCGGTTTGCCCATTGTATTAATTTTGGTTTACTGTGTTCTTTTGGAGTTCGTAATTTATTGGTAAATACAGTAATTGCAATCACTGAGAACTTGGAATAAAACAGCAGTCAGACAGTTCCAACAGATATATAAATTAACATCTCAGATGAGTAATCTATCTTGAATGAAATATAAATATTAGCACTAACATTTAGATTAATATTGACATATATACATTTGAAGTAAGCATTTTTTGCTTTTTAAACAAGTTAAACAAAATATTGTTAATTATAACCAGCCAATCATAGTATATGCTATTTACTATCTAAATCCCAGATGTGAATTTACAATAAGGATTGGAGAGGGCATCAGATGGTTTCGGGAGTCTTATTGCTTCAGATTCCCAAATCACATTGGTACATGAAGCTATTAATCTCTCCTTGTATTTCAATTGAAAGGAATTAGTTACATAAGAAATGAACCCAACTAAAATAAAAAAAGAAAGAAGTTTATAAATTTAGAAAGTACTAACTTGTGTCCAAGCTCTATATTTATATCTCATCTTGCTTTTGATTTTTTGTGGATCAATTGTTTCGAGCCATTTCATGACGTATATTCCACAATCATAACTAAGCAAGAATCGAGTATAATACGATTAATAGTATACAAAATAAAACATATTAAAAATAGTACTATAGAAGAGGAAGATTCTTACTTTGTACATTGACCATTTAGTAGGATATACTCTGCTTCTATTCCTAGTCCATCCTCCATTAAGGGTTCTGCCCCAGCATAAACCCTCATCTGAGAAATTATTAATCCCTGAAAGGTATGCAAAAATTAAAAAAATAAATCAACAACACTCAATCGAACTCATTTCATGTACTGAATAATTTGAATAATTTACAAGAAAATAACTTACAACAAATTTGTTCAATTTCTTCCTTGAATTAGGTATATTTTTTGGCAGCTTATTGATAGGGTCAAGTACATAGAATTTTTTTGTTGATATCAGCAATCCACAACCACCAATATGTTCCATTTCAAATTGGCACAAATAGATGAAGTTTGGAAAAATAATAAAATATTTCAGTCAAAATAATATCAAACAAGAGAATTATCGAAGAATTTTTAGAAATTATAACTTACAAATGGATGTGATGCAAGTTTTCTTTTGTCAAGAAACTGGCGGTGGTGGGCATACTGTTCAATATCGAACCGGTAGGCTTTGTTTATCCTTTTAACAATGTAGGACTCGCCATGTGTTCCCAACATAAAATTCTGCAAAAAGAATATCAGTTAAATCACATTTGCACTGCACTGAAAAAATAATAATACTTGAAAAATATTCAATCATCAAGAGAAAAATTTTCTTCATGCAAAAGAACTCAACAAAACACATAAGAATCAGGTAAATCAATATTAACATTCCCACCGAACCGAAAAGTAATCAGCAGTGAATAAGAAATTTAGCTTACCACAATATCCAGTGGCACAATGTATATTTGTTCCTGATACCGTCGAACTTTTATTTGGTTGAGAATAGTGCTGTGTATACTAACCACCTACAGGATGAAAATTTAAGAGATATACTATATAAGAGTGTTTAGAAAAATCATTAACTTTATTGCAACTAGCAAAGAATTTACCGAGGCATGCACATGTTTTTTGGGCATTAGAGACATAAAATATTCTCTTAACTCCTCGTAAAGTGCCTCATGTTTCAAGACAAATATTGCATCATATTCATTGCTACCATCTCTTGTCTGTTTCACATGTGTCATCCAATGATAATACTTTTCAATCAACTCGTTCGTGATTTTTATCTTTTTCTCTGGGATTTTGTAAACTTCAGCAGCTGGTAAGGATGGCTCTGAAGTTGTTGCTTTAGCAAACTTTAATATTACTGTCACTCTAGCATCTACCACCGCCTCTTTCAGGATTTCAAGCTGTGAAACACTCGGTTGAGAGGGCTGACTTGGTTGAGATGCTGGTGGACTTATCCCAAGGTTAAAGGAAGGCCTTTCATCTTCCCTTTCCCTAGGTTGAGCAGCACTGCAAGATGATAGATATTTAACAACGATATTAAACAAAAATAATATTAATCATTATAGTGAACCGAAATCTAAACAAATAGTAAACCTAAATCCAAACTTACAGTGAACCGAAATGATATTAAACAAAAATGATATTAAAGAGAAGCAAGTAACATACCTATCAAATGATGACAAGATTAGAGTTTCGTGTTCTCATTGCCGTGCCACCGGAGGTTCTTGGGATTGTTATTCATCAGAAACTTCATAGACATCGTCATCTTTGAAAAATTCTTCAATAACAGAACTTGTAAGAGACCCCATAATACCCTGCTTTTTGGGTTTTGGAGGGTAGCTATAAGAAACAGAAGAGAGTTCAAAGACAACAACGCATTGAATTCATTTCTGGTTTCAACTGAACCATAATTAAACCATGTACAAGCAGTAAACATTATCGTATTTATATAAGCAGTAAAACTTACACATCAATAGGTGCTTTTTGTTCGGATTGCTACGCTGTTTGTTCTTCGTAGAGCTGTTGTTGCTGTTCCAGAGGTTTGCTGCATTAAACAGTAAACATTTCTATAATTATATTTAACAGAAATAACATTAATCATTATAGTGAACCGAAATCTAAACTAATAGTGAACCTAAATCCAAACTTATAGTGAACCAAAATTATATTAAATAAAAGTGATATTAAAGAATTTTATGCTTATACATTAACAGGTACTTCTTGTTCTGATTGTTGTGCCACTGGAGGTTCTTGGGATTGTTGTTGTTGTTCTTTGGTAGGGCTGTTGCATTAAATAGAAAATAGTTCAATAACAATCCAGAAGTATTATCATATACCATTAAAATTAATAAAAAGAATTTTTATGTGAAACTTACTCTTCATTAGAAACTTCATATACATAGTCATCTTTGAATAAGTCTTCAATTACAGAACTCGTAAGAGACACTGTAACACCCTGCTTTTCGGGTTATGGAGGGCAGCTGTAATAAATAGAAAAGAGTCTAAAGACAAGAACACGTTGAATTCATTTATGGTTTCAACTGAACCATAAATATTTGTTAACTTACTCATTATTTGTTAACTTACTCATTATTAGAAGTTTGTTGTGTTTCATTTTGTGGAGGGACATAGAGGAAGTAATCTCTGATCAACTCTCTTTGAACATAACTTGAAAGAGACAATGCAAGAGGTGGTCTAAGGAATGTAAACAAGGATAAAGTTAATGTTGAATAATTAGAATTTGTTTTGAAAAATAAGAATTTGCACATTGAAAAACTCACACTTCCAAAGATTGAGAACGAGTTTCTTGTTGAAACTCAATGATTTGTAGCTCAGAATCAGGTGTAGCTCTAGTGACATTTAAACACATTTTCTTTGTGATTAATTAAACAAAAATTATTAACTAAATCTAAAGGAGTAACATAAATATTTTTAACTTACACTGGTGGAGTTTTAAAAGTCTTTCTTGGGAAGATTTTCTTTTTTCTAAAATATTTGATCGGGCTTTTCGGGGTATTTTTCCTAAAAAAAGATAACAAATTAAAATTGGAAACCAAGATTAAAAGCAGAGGTCTAGAAACATATTAAATTCATTTTTGGGTAACCACTAAACCGAAAGTACAATATGCAGTGAATCAGTTTACCTAGTATTGCTCATGGCATTTACAGAAGGTGTAGAGCTTCCTTGAGTCTGTAGAATTGTTCGCTATCCAGATTTACAGTTGGCACTCTAAGCAAGATAAATAAATATTAGTAATTGAATCTAGAGGAATTAAAAAAGGTTGTAGCAAAAGTAAGCAAAGAAAGAAAAAGAACTTGGAAATAATAAACTGAATCTTACGTCTGAGAGAATTCATTTTGTGCCTTTGGAGAGTCAAACTGATCCGGAGCAATGTTTGTTGACTGAGCTCCATCATTTCTTTTTTTTTTATCTCTTTTCTCTTATTGTCTCCAATGCTCGTTTTCTTCTTTTCGCAGCATTGTCTTTTGCTTGTTCAGTTCTGAAAGTTCATAAAATAAGTATCAAGGAACCTAATACGTAAGTATCAATAAAAGAAAATATGATTCGAGAAACTTACTCCTTGTTAGATTGGGCTTGTGTTTTTGCCACCCTTTGCGGTTGTTTTCTTTTTATTACGAGTGTTTTCTTGATTTCATTTTCTCTGGAATACAGACAAACACATCGAATTTATACCGGAGATAAGACACTAACAATGTAGTCAACCAAACTGACAGACACCACCGAACCGAATTAAATTAAAGTACTAAAACGAAAATTAGAAGCTCACCGAACTGAAATTAATTCATTTGCTGAACAAAAGGTGATACATATGCAATCAACAAAATGTCTCACAGAAATTACGCAATACTTACTGGCTTTTAGATTCGCTTGTGCTCTCTGAATCTATCGGCACATGCTTTGTTTTTTCGATTTATTTTTTATCCACCTTCGGTGGTTGTTTTCTTTTCTTTGTTCTGATTTTTTTATTATTCTCTGCAATACATAAGAACAAGCGCATAAGAACAAATTTAAGAAAATACAAGTTAAATGAAATCAATATGAAAATTAAACTTACTGGCTTTCCGATTCAGATTCGGAAAGTCTTTCCTCTTCCGAAGAAGAATCCGTCTCGACAATTTTCTTTTTTATTTTCTTTCCTTTTTCTTTCTTGTCCAAGTTACTTATTTTTGTTTTTTCTTTCTTTTTTTTCTTTCTGTACAGAAGTCCCTAAAACAGAAACAAGGACTCAATTATTTAATCATCAAGAAAACACATTAACAATCCGGTGAACCAAATGAAGCAATCCCACCGAACCGAAAAATATTCATATGGTGAATAGTACATGACAACTATTTAATCATAAAAAATATTTCTTAATGCAGAAACATTCAAATGAACAAACTAACAATTGCAAGTAGGACAAATAAATTAATTATAACCTAAAACAGAAGTTTATTTAGTTAGTAGAGTATTTTAAAAGCATTTGAAAGCAAATTTTTGGGGGAATTTTAGTAGAGTATTTACCAATGGTTCTGTTTCTTCGGATGAAATCCGTTCAAGCATCATTTGCCTTGTCCAATAGGCCACCCACAGTGCAGGGGGAGCATCAGGTGCAAACGGGTGGGAAAACTTGGTTTCATGAAAGTATATCAACATTAACACAAAAACACAGCGATCAACAGACTGTTTCTTTCCCTTTCTCTTGTTTTCAACTCCTTTCATCAAGATGTTGAGCACATGTTTTGCCCAATCTCATTCCCGAATGTTGTCCACATGAAAGATCGGTGGCTTATGGATTAGGGAGGCCACACTTACCGTTGTGAGGAACAAGAATCACTTTTGTATGAAGACTACAAAAGTCATCTTGAATTTTTTTCGGTTCTCCTTTCCTTCTACGCTCATATCCAGCACATTTCTTATCTGCTGGATTCAAGTTGTTGTAATCAACCTTATCAGGAAACGATTTTCTACAATATTTTAATAGCAAAAATCAGTCAAAAATAGCCAGTTTAACTTTCTGGTCAACAATGAACTGAAATTAAGCAGTAAGTGGAAAGTGTATTACCTCTGTTGGTTATGCCGATGGCAGCTGCTACTTTCCGAGGAGTTATGTATATTTTCTTGGAGAGTTTTCAGGCATCCTTTCTCTTCATCAAAGCGATCAAGCAATTCTTTCAACAGGGTATTAGAGACATTCATTTCTGGGACATTTGCTAGGACACCAAATCCCATTTCTTCCACTATATCTTTCTTTTCTTGACTCATATCCCAGTACACTATTGCTATTACCTTTGTTTGGCATCTGCAATAATGAGTTTTCTGCAAGTTTTAAAACAGAATGTGAGGATATATTTATAATACAAAATAGATATTATTCGAATGAAAGCGGATAAATATATTTAATCTGCTTACCTTATAATGCGACTTCTCCTTCATTGTTGCCATTTTCTTGTTCTGTTTTTCTGTAATGAAAAATTTTGGTCAATACTTCATTGAATACATCAACAAGCACAAGCATGTATATCTTAATCAAGTCAATTAAAATGCCACAAGCCACCGAACCAAAACTCATTCATGCACAAAACCAAAATCACAAAGGCCACTGAACCAAAACTCATTCATGCACAGAACCAAAATCACAAAGGCCACCGAACTGAAAAACATTCATGTGGTTAATAAATGATGATCAACTTTCAATCAACAAGAATAGTATTCCTCCATGCAAAAGAAGTACTGAAGATAGTAACAATCAATTTCAAAGCTCTAGTTAAACTATCCACATAAATAAGAACAAGCACGTATATCTTAATCAAATCAACATCTTCCAAAAGAAAAGTTTTTAAAATTTTATGAATTAGGTGTTCTTTCAAAATGACATTTGCAAATTGGCTTCTTTAAACACTCTTACTAAAACTTGATATCTTTCTTTAAGTATCAAGTTTAACTACCATTCGTGCTGAAATCTATCCAATATAATGAGACAATTTTACAGTAGTATGGCTTATCAAAGTGAAAGAGTTGTCTCTAATGTCAATTTTCCTAAAAAAAACTCATTTACATCAAGTCTCGAGATATTGTGTAACTCATGCTTAAAAAATTTGTAGAAAGGGAGATATTGTCTTGTTCTGTTTTGTAATGATAAATTTTTGTCAATACTTCATTCAATATATCAACAAGTACAAGCATGTATATCTTAATCAAGTTAATTAAAATGCCACAAGCCACCGAACCGAAACTCATTCATGCACAGAATCAAAATCACAAAGGCCACCGAACCAAAACTCATTCATGTGGTTAATAAATGATGATCAACTTTCAATCAACAAGAATAGTATTCTTCCATATAAAAGTACTGAAGATAGTAACAACCAATTTCAAAGCTCTAGTTAAACTATCCACACCAGTAAGAACAAGCACGTATATCTTAAAGCCCTAGTTACACCATCCACTGAATTGAATGAAAATAACAACAAATTTCATTCCAAACCTTAGTTATACTGTAAAAATCATTCACAATAGTTTCATCTACTAAACGAAGCAAATCAATCCAGTAAAACTAAAATACAACTAGGAGAAACGCGACATTGCAAGATTTCAAATGAATAGTAGTTTTCTCATAACTTTGGTAGTCTTTGTTGCTATTTTCGTTCGTTTGTGGTTGTTACTTGCGAAATCTTCTTCCGATTTCTTTTCAGTAGTGGTTTTCGCATAGAATGTGATTGAAGTTTGAGTGATGTTGAGAGAGATCCGAAGAGAATGAGTGTTTTCGTATATTTTTTCGTGTTAAAAAATAGGGGTGTTCAAAACCGATCCGGACCGAATCGAAAAAACCAAAAACCAAATAAACCGAAAACCAAAAAAATTGTATTTTTCTGTTTTTAGTGCGGTTCGGTTCGGTTTTCAGTTCTGACAATGAAAACCCTAACCGAACCGGTTCAAAAAAACTCAAACAAAACCAACCCTCCCCACCCCCCACAACGTGACCTAACCTAGTCGCCAACCCTCACATTCACTCTGTGCTCTTTACTTTTAGAACCCACTCCCACTCTTGTAAAAGCCAGCACCTCCCACTCCCAACCTGCATGAACCCCTTCCTCCCACCATCTCCCTGCACCGACGAACCCCTTCCTCTCACCACCTCCCAGTGCCGCCAAACCCTTCCAGCTTTCACACAGCACCGCCGAACCCTTCGTCCCAGCACCTCCTCGCGGACAGCACCAGCCAACACCATCGTCACGGAGCCAGCACCACCCCCGCCGCCACCCACAGCATCGTTTCTGACCTTGCAGAGACGCGGACAACACCCGCCACCCAGCCACCGAGTCAAGTCAGATATAGAGCCTCTAATTCAGGTATTCAATTTCTGTTCAAATAATCATGAATTCACTGTTGTTCAAATTCTGTTTCAGTGTATATTTGTTGCTGATTTTTGTTCTTGGTTTAATTTATTTGTTGTTGATTTACTGAAATTGCTTCTAATTGTTGTTCATAGTTTAATTTACTTGTTCTTGATTTCCTGAGATTGCTTCTGATTGTTGTTATGTTGTTCACTGTTCATGGTTCAATATTCAAGCTCAGAGGATGTCCTTAACAATTAACATAGAAAGCTCTTCCTTGTTTTGGGTGTTTGTTAATTCATTGTTGCTGACTTGCTATCATTCTTGATTCATTGTTCAATAAATTTTATGTATTTATATCTGTTGCGCTCTTGCTCAGCACTATTTCGATTTTTTCTTCTTTCTTCCTTGAATATGTTTCACTTCTATTTCTATTCTGCTGTCTGATTTTGTTGAGCTTCTGCTTTTACTTGGATTTTCCAACACCATTTCTTGTTGCTTTCCATTTAATTCAAATTCGTGGCTTTCTTGTTATAAATTTGTTCTTGATTATTGATTGTTGTTTTTGGTTCACTGCTATTATTAATTCTTTAGTTTGTTCTTCATTTTAATTTGTTTTTATTTTGAGTTTAGAGTTCACTGCTGCTATTATTGATTATTGATGAGGTAATTCTGAATTAAATAGATGTCTTTATTAATCAAATCAGAAAATTTTGGTAGATGTCTTTATTCTTTATCATGTTGAGTGTTTACTCTTAAAATTTATTTCAATCAGATGGTTCTAGATGATGGATTAAGTATGTATGTATGTACGTATCAATGGGTTGATTAGATGGTTGTTGGATTGATGGTTCTAATTGCAGTCTTGCTCTTATTGTTGTATAGAAGGTTCTGATAACTGATATGGTTCAAGATTTACCTTTTTCGTTGGCCAAAGTACCAACTAAGAATTAAGAATAGAGAGATAAATATTTATTTACTGAATATTCTTGCTGAGTTGTGTGTAGTTAGCATGACTTATACGCTCTTAAACTTTGAGTTGATCCATTGATTCGGGCACATGTATCATGGTATGAATTGTTCTCTTTATTATTAGAATATATAACTAGATTAGAATATTTTTCCACTAGTGTTATATTATTATTATTATTGTTGTTGTTGTTGTTGTTGTTGTTGTTGTTGTTGTTGTGTAACTGTTTTTTTATTTCAGCTTGGTTTGCGTTGAGAAGTTTAGCTGTTTTGTTGGAGAAGACACCATAACTTGGCTATCTTTTAATGGAAATTTATTTTTATTTTCAGTTGTGTTGGCTATTAAACTTTTAAACTTCTTTAATTGTTGTATTTGAATTTCTTTTGTCGTTAAATTTCATTAGACCAAGACTTTGTTAGCTATTGTGTATTTGTGTTAGTTGATTTCAATGTTATGATTTTGTGAAATAGTATGGTAGTATTTTTTTGAATTGATTAAAAAAACCGAACAAACCGAACCAAACCAAACCGATTTTAATTGATTTGGTTTGGTTCGAATGGTCTTGATAAAAAATCCGAACCAAATCGAACCGCAGTTAAATTAGACGATCGGATCGAATGACTTTTCTCTCAAAAATCGAACCAAACCGCACCGCGAACACCCCTGTTGAAAAAGATGTAATGTTTTTTCATAATAAAACACGAATAAAAAAATAGTTTCTTTCGTTTCTGGCGCGTTTTTTCACTTGCCATTTAATACGCCTGATTATATTTAGACTTGAACCAGCTTGATTATATCTGTTAAAAAATGATTAATAATTTTAAAAACTAATTTGATTCATTTAAAATTTTAGAGATCGATTAATTTAACCACACAATATTAGAAACTAAATCTAGTATTTCCCTTGCCAAATTTTTAAAATTCAAATGTTTTTTAAATGCTTCTGGAGGTGATATAAGCAACCTCGTGCATAAGATATGTAACATATTAATATAAGGTGGGGTGGCTTAATTTGTTTTGAAGAATGCCATTTTCACCATAAATTGGTGGAAGCATCAAGGACCCATATATTTAAAGTCAGCATTTTTCTTTCATATTTCTTTTCCAGGTCCAAAGTGTGCAGACTTCAATGAGTGATGTTTCTAAGAAAAGAGGAAGACAACGAATGAAATCCGCGTAAGGAAGCAATAATAATATTTGACAATAAGTTTCACCAAAGCATATCAAGTAATTCAATAAAAAAAAGAGAGAATAATTAATGTCACAACAAATTAAATATTGTCTCCATAAACTGTCCTCTAATCAACACCGCTGAAATCATTTTTCATGTTAACTAGATTCTAGGTAAGAGAAACACTTTCATTAGGAAAAAAAACAAGCTTGAAAACTGAAAAGGAAATCGCCTTTTACATTCTGTGGCTAACAAATAACAACAACGATTTATCCAATATTCCTTCTTCCTAGCCCATTCTGGGGGCTTCAGTCCCAACAATAATCCCATAGATTAATAATGTATTATTTATTTATTTATTTAATTCAAATACAACAAGATAAAATAATCCATAGAATCAAACTAATTACGTTAAATATTGAAAGACAACCACCATCAACCACGGACATAAGGGAGGCAACAATCTAGCCATTAAAATATCCACAATGTTTTAAAAAAAATTGGTAATTACTCTTTCCTCCATCAAAGAAATATCTTTAAAAAGATAATTAAAATGTATTGAAAATTTGAAATATAAAAACTAAAAATATTAAGTTATAAAATTATTTTACTAACAATAATGATTCTATTTACTTTAGAAAGTAACGGTAGAAAAATAACAATGTAATATTAATTTGCTAAATAGATATTTATTTATAAAATAATAAAATTTCAAAAATTAACTCTTTATTTAAAAAAATTTGATTTTGATGTACTAATAGTCTAATAGTATAAAATTTGTACAATTTATTATTATTTTTTTAAATAACTATTTATACATTATATAATTAATATAAAAAAATTTATGGTATAAAATTAAATTATATTTACTGTAAAAAAAATAAAAAAGGCAAAGTTAGATAAATTCTTATTGATTTAACTACATTAAGCTCCAACTTTTATAATAAGCACCGAATTAATGACATAACCAATCAAATTATTAGATAGCAGATGTCAAGCAATCAGTTGGGTGGCGCCACAAATTTTATTTTTTTGAAACTTTTTCAATTTTGTTTTTATTTTTTCAATATTCTCCCAATTCGGTAATTTTTTATCATATAAATAATCGAAGAAATATTGCTTCCTCTGTAAGATCATCATCACTTCCGGATCAACGATAAAAACAAATTACGATAACAATATTAAAAAACAGAAAATACTGCTTCAATTTTCTGATCTCGGATTTCTTCCCACTCTCAGATTTCAGAAAACCCTACATTCCCAATCCGGGGAAGAAGAACAAACAAGAAAAAAGAAAACCCTAGATTCATCCCCATTTTTGGAAGAAAGTGAGAATTTTTGCTGAGACCCAATTTTTGTCCGAGTGGATGACAACCGAAATTTGACTTTGATGTAGGTGTTAAACTCTTTCCACATACGGACCAGAGCTTGATTCGATTTTGCTCCGTTCTCTGCCACTGAATTTTTTATTCTTCCCACCGTTTTATTACTTTTGGACGTTCTTTTGTGTGTTGAACACCCAGAAAGGGAAATCGAATAGTGAGAGTGGCATTGCTAACTGAATCCCGATTTGCTAAGTACGTGTTCGTTAAAATTCCGCAATTGAGAGTTTTATGTGTTGTGGGGTGTAAGCATTGGAAGATTGAAGGGTGTGTTGGAGAATGACGATGAAGAGGGAGAGGGGCATGTGTTGATGTTGATGCTGAGGGTATAATGTCATTAGGTCTTCGTTCTTCTGGGAGTTATGGGTCTCTGCTTGAAAACGGAGTGTCACCAATTCAAGCAGCATCGGCACGCAAGGCTTCCAAGATGGTGAAGGAGAAAGATAAGGAGAGACTCTTCCTTTGGATCTGCAAGTTTGCTGGTCGCAAAAAGGTTGGAATGCTTTTCCTCTGCGCCATCTCCGCTGCCGTCTTCATCTGGGTTCTCTATGTTGGAAAAGGTTCCTATTCTCGATTCCTGTCTCTTGATTATGGTCTTGGAATGTGATTACTGCTGTTTTTCATGTCTCTGATTTTTCTGTTGTTGTTTGATCTATATAACTGACTCCACTTAATGGGGCAAAGTTTTATTGGTTTTGCAATTTTCACTATGCAATTTTAGTATCGAATCCCTGTCTAGTTCGTCCTGTGTTAGGCTTAGTTTGGCTTGCAATTTCAGTTGTGATTCGCATCTGTTACTCGATTTCAGTTAAATTAGGATAGGACATAATGTTTGTTGTGTGGCTTGCCTTCAGGTGATGATTCTCCGGAAGGAAATGCCGTGCAGGGCATTAATGTTAATGAAAGCATGTCTATAGATGATTCCTCGCCTCTGATCTCTACTGCGGCAAGTGCCCTGGGCTTGACTACCAATCTGGCATTACCGCCTCCTCCCCCTAGTTATTTTTTGGGGTATAGTCTTCCAGAGGGGCATCCATGTAATAGCTTCACTCTTCCTCCCCCACCATCTGACCCAAAGCGTACCGGGCCACGGCGTAAGTCTTATTTTACGATTTTCATGTGCTGTAAGAATTTATAGAAAATTTTGTATTTAAATAATTTGGAATTGCAGCCATTATCCCTGCTTATGTCATAGTTCTTCAAACTGCAGTAATTCATGATGATGCAGAGGATGAGGGATAATATAGATCTAGACTAATTATGTATATTCCTGGGTTGTTTATATGCAGCATGCCCGGTATGTTACCTTCCTGTGGAAGAAGCTATTGAGCTGATGCCGAAGTCACCATCACCTTCACCAGTTCTTAAGAATTTAACTTATATCTATGAGGAAAATATAAGTAGATTTGGAGAATTTGGTGGTTCAGACTTTGGTGGATATCCTACTTTGAAGCAAAGGAATGAGTCTTTTGATATACAAGAATCAATGAGTGTGCATTGTGGGTATGTTTTTACCCTTTGTTCAATATTTCCTGACTTATATCTATAGCTACTCAGGAATGTTCTTTTTGGTTATAATAATTAGACCTTCCCAGTAATAAAGCATATTCTTTGTACCTTTCCACTGATACCAAACCATTCTGCATCTTCAATGACACATTGTGCATCTATCAGATTTGTAAGAGGAACTAAACCTGGCCGCAACACAGGATTTGACATTGATGAAGCTGACATTCTTGAAATGGAGAAGTGTAATGGAGTAGTTGTTGCATCTGCTATATTTGGTCTGTATAATATGATATCTGCAGCTTTTTACTCTTTCAAACTAGTAATTGACTATAAACTGATTATATTGTTCAGGAAATTTTGACGAGATAAATGAGCCAGCAGATATAAGTACATATTCAAAGGAGACAGTGTGCTTCCTTATGTTTGTAGATGAAGAAACAGAAAAATATCTAAAGAGTTCAGGCAAGCTGGGAAGCAGCAAGATGATTGGCTTATGGAGAATTATCGTTGCTCATAATCTTCCTTACACAGATGCACGGCGGACGGGAAAGGTCAGAATTCTTATTTGGCAAGCACTAATGCACAATTATGTCTATGAAATAGAAATTGACACATGGAATGTCTGCGTTACCATTTTTTCCCCTTATGGTTATGCTCTTCTCTATGATTTGTTTGCTCATATATTAAGTTTATATTGTTGGCCAGGGTTTCTTATTTTCATAATCTTCTTTGAAGGAGTTAATATTGCCATGCTAACTTACACTCACATTGGGAGGGGAGGGGAAGAAATAATTAGCTCAGTGGATGTACTGTTACTTGCTAGATCCTCTTGTAGTAGCATTATGATTCCTTTTAATTCAAAATGAAATTCTTAGCTTGTGTATGATACAGAAAGCCTCAAATCTCCGTTAGACGCTGTTGTGTATTCTATTTCCTAAAGTAGTACATTTATGTACCTATTAACTTCTATTAACTTTTCCCACAGATTCCGAAGCTTCTGTTGCATAGATTGGTTCCAAATGCTCGCTATTCTATATGGGTTGATGGGAAGCTTAAGCTTGTTGTTGATCCATATAAAATTCTTGAAAGGTAGAATCTTCTTTGTTACTATTAATTATGAGTCATATTTTATACATTTGTTGTTTCCGACTACACATGCAAGACGAATTTTTAATTTAACCTGCCACAGTACATGTTTTGGCACCTAAGCTACTTCTGTTCCCCCCATATTTAGGTTTTTGTGGAGGAAGAATGCAACTTTTGCAATATCAAAGCATTATAGGCGCTTTGATGTATTTGTTGAGGCCGAGGCAAACAAAGCTGCCAAAAAGTATGACAATGCCTCTATCGACTTTCAGATTGAGTTTTACAAGCGAGAGGGATTGACCCCATATACAGAGGCCAAGCTTCCTCTTACAAGTGGTAGGAAAACCTTCCTATATCCATGTTGGATGAGGTGCACCCGTTTCATTGTTTTTCTGAAACTTTGTGGCTGGTTTGCAGATGTTCCTGAAGGATGTGTTGTAATACGAGAGCATGTGCCGATTAGCAACCTTTTCACTTGTCTTTGGTTCAATGAAGTTGACAGATTTACTTCCAGGGACCAGATTAGTTTCTCAACCGTCAGGGATAAAATTTTGTCGAAGGTGGATTTTCATTTTAACATGTTCTTGGACTGTGAAAGACGCAACTTTGTGATTCAGGTATTTTCCCCACAATCATGTTTGAGTATCTGATTAAACTATATGTATGCTGTCATAGTTTTTCTTTTCCCGAAAAAAGATGGTGGTTCAGGCACAGACACGAACGCACTTACTAACTTATACTGTGTTTTAATAGTTTTTTCATTGTCTCTCGTTAATCTTATTTCAATTGATCAACCCCTACTCTCTCTTCTTTGTGAATGCAGAAATACCACAGGGATATATTGCTGCGGCTGGCTCCACCAGCAGGTCATGTTCAACCACCCCCTCCGCCAGCTCCAATTCTCGAGGTGGTCAGCGAAAAGGTTGGAAGTCCACCCAGCAGGAGAGGGCCGGGAAGGCGTGGAAGAGATAGGAAAACTGGTAATAGGCGCCACCGCAAAGTTGTTGCTGGAAGTAAAGACATGGACACAACAAGTTAAAAAGAGTTTTGTCTGGGTGATTATACTATTTTTTTCTTTTGTTTCTGAAATTCCACATACGAAAATCATTCATTGGAGAGCAGGAGGAGAAGATGCAAGATGTATGTTGTAATTTGATTCTCTCATTCTTTTTTTTGTTATTTTGTGCAATTGTCTATCTAAATTAATTTTTTGTACATATAGCAACATCTTCAATAATTATTTATAAACATGGGTTACCACTGAATTCCTCACTTGGCTACCCATTCTGCTATAGTACTTCCTCACGTGACCTTGTTCTTTCTTATAACGCAATAGCAATATGAATAAAATAGAATTGATACTCCTTGAGCAATTATAATTTGAAGTTGGCTTACTCTACTTAAATCTGTGCGAGTATTGTTTTCTTTTCCCAATCCCTTCAAGAAGATTTCCTTTTTGAAAACACCTTTTTAACTTAAAAATTAGAAGTGATATTTAGCTTGCATTTTAAGAAAATGTAAAATGTAAATCATCAAAAGCAACCTCTTATAGTTGCATTGAACTCTATCAAATACACTTATATGGCATAGGGAAGATTATAACGGATTAAATTTGCATTAAATAAAGGATTTAAACATAAGAAAAAAAAATACTATTAGTCACTATGCAGAACTTTTTATTTTTATTATTGAGATTGTGGTGGTGTTTTTAAATAATGTAGAGAGTTGGTGTGTTTTTTTTTTTGTGTGGATGAACAATTTTGTGGATTTTAATTTTTTTTTTTGATGCTCCAAATCTGAGAATTAGATTTGTGGTTTTATTTTTATTTTTTTAAATACTGAGGGTTAGATTTGAGTTTTTTATTTTAAAATTTTTTAAATATATAAATCTAATCTTCGGTCTTGTAATACTATGAAATTTGACCCTCAAATTTCTATACTTCTTCAAATCTGAGGGTCAAATTTGTTGCTTAAAATTAAAAAAAATAATTCATATAAAAAAAACACACCAATTATCCATAATGATGAATTATACATAATCTTCTTCCATATAAAAAAAAATTAGCCTCACTATGCAATGCTCTCTCTTTTGTTTATTTCCTAAATATTTTTGTATTCTTCCAAGGAATTTGGATGTAAGCAAGTGTTCCATCCAGGGAACTATAGGAGGAAATATTTGCTCTCAGTTATTAGGAGTTTGGTTTGTCTTAATATTTATCACTTATTTTTGTACTGCATTTTGCAACTTTACTGTGACCGTGGCTATTTATTTAGTCCCAAAACGACGCCGTAAAGGGCTGGAGGCACCCTTAATTAAATCGTTGGAGCAAGGAAAACGAAGAAAGATAACAATGGCGCTAAGAACTCGATTCTTCACTCTCACTCCCCAAATCCCATTTCCTTCATCAACATCATCATATTTCTCACTCCTCTCTTTGCGGCGCCCTCTTCCCCGTTTAGCAACCTTCTCCTCCTCTGCAGCAGCCATCCAAACGGTGCTATTCGTCCCGCCGGGAGTGGAACCCCAAGAAGTCGACGATTCAATGGTTCTTCCAGGATCCAACATCGTAATCGGACCCTACGCAGGCGATTCCCGCATTAAGGGTGTGGAGTTCGTGAAGAGTAGCGGCAAGGCCAGGGACTGCCCCAAAGATGACCGACCCGAATTCGCTATATTAGGTCGCTCCAATGTCGGCAAGTCTTCTCTTATCAATTCCCTTGTTCGCAAGAAAGAGATTGCCCTCACCTCCAAGAAACCAGGTCATTCTCCTTCCTTCCTTCTACTTCTTCTTCTTATGTGTGATTTGTAGAGCTAATTTGGTTTCTTGCACTTACAGGGAAGACGCAGCTTATCAATCACTTCTTGGTCAACAAAAGCTGGTACCTTGTGGATTTGCCTGGTTATGGGTCAGTCACTCACTCACAGCATTACTCAATTTCTTATACTTTATGTTTATGTTTCTTTCTTATTCTCTATGTGTGTGTGTGTGTGTGTGATTTTAATTATTATCAAATCAAATCAACAAACTCTAGTGGGCAATATCATTAACTAAGTCTACATCTTATTGTAAAATTTGCAAAGCTGATTCCTTTCCCTTATTTGCTTCATAAAGGTATCTTTTGTGGGGGGAAGGAGGATATTTGTTTATTCTGAAACAATGGAGCTAAGCTAGGTATCCTCCTTGTTTGACTTGGTTAATAATAATTCAAGTTTCTTTGAATACTTTTGGTACCTATGTTGCTCCACAGGCTTGCCATGTTTTCTTCAATTATGTTCTTCCATGATTCCATCCATGTCCTTTTTTTCCTGAGGTCCGTTTTAGGTTGGAGGGGATTGAGCATTGTTGATTGTGTTTGAGTTTTGTGCAGCTTTGCTAAAGCGCCTGAAGCTGCTAAAATGGACTGGTCCTCGTTCACCAAAGGGTACTTTTTGAATAGAGATACTCTAGTGGCTGTCTTGCTTCTCATTGATGCAAGTGTTCCACCTCAAAAGATCGACTTGGATTGTGCGAATTGGCTTGGACGCAATAATGTATGGTGCTTTTTCATAGAGTCCTAAAATTAATACTGTTAAATGTTGAGATTCAAGTCCAAATTTCACTAATGATTAAACCTCCATGAATTTCAGATACCAATCACTTTTGTTTTCACCAAATGTGACAAAATAAAGGTGGCAAAGGGGAAAAGGCCTGATGAGAACATAAGGGATTTTCAAGAAATAATCAGGCAAAACTACAAGATACATCCCCCTTGGATCATGACCAGCAGTGTAACTGGAATGGGCAGAGATGACCTTCTCTTGCATATGTCACAGTTGAGAAACTATTGGGATCAATAGAAGAAATTCTCAAATCCAAGCACATGCGATGCTCTACAAGAACATGTAGGAGCCAGTTGAAATTACAGGAGAAGTGCAACTTGATAGATGAATAACATGGAAAAGCTACGGGTTTCAATTATATTGCACATGGTATTTCAGCTGGATCTTTCTTCAGAATGTTTGTTCTCCTTGAACAGCTGCCTCATGTAGACCATATATTACATGGGATCCAGCTTGACTTATTGCCTGGTACTGGATCATTACACATTGATTCGTTAATAGTCCTACACTCCTGCTAGATATTTAAAGGGCTAGAAAATTGCAGGGAAATGCTATTTGTTTCGCTTTTATGTTAGACTTCCTCTGCAATTTTTGCAATAGCTAAACAAAGTAGATGGTTTGATGTATCTTTTGAAGCACAGATAAACAAAGCTATTGGGTAGTTACTCTATTGGTTTTCTGTTTGAATTGTATTAGAAGGAAGGCACATATTTGTTGCACATATCTTTATCCCTATTGCTATAACATATTTTACAAGAATTCGCTCTATACTTTCCAGTGCCTTGTTTTTGTCATGCACATGTTTGTTGCAGGTTATACACCATTTTCGTTTAACACACTATACTTTTGAGTGTCAATTTATTTTTCTGTTTTCTATTTCTCGCTAAGAAAGTAGAGTTGCTATATTCTTTTGGGCTTGCACTGTTGGTAGTAAATAATATAAATATTGTTATCAAGAAGTCAGAAAATAGTAAACCTCTATCTATTGTTAAATATAATAATAGAAGTTAGGTATTTCCAACATGCACGGAGTTGAACTTTGACTCAGCTGTAGACGTGTGTCATCCTTCCATACCTTGGAAAATCTGTCGCTTATGTTGGCATTCCAATTCAAAGTACTACGAATATTTGCCTCAAAAAACCCAAAGAACTTTGTTGCTCCAAGATGTTAGGCGGAGGATTATGAATTTTTATGAATATGGTGTTGAGAGAATAAAAAATCATGTGAAATTCCAAGAAGAATGGGATCGCAGTCAGCATTTGGGATGATATGCATGCTCCACTCAGTGATCAAGACCTCCGATTCCTTCTTCGGGGTGCTCCTTGTCACCATTGTCTTCATCCTCTTCAGGGTATCCTTCGTTAAGGACAAGGACTTCCAGGCCTTCTTCGCCGAAGGCTGCACCCTCCTCTGCATCGTCATGGCCTTTTGGAGGGCATCCTTTGAGAGGGAAGTCAAGGACTTCGCCTGCGATTGGCTTCACCAAAGCATCAGGGACGCCCTCTTAGAGAGAGAAGTACGATTAAATTAACAACCATGTTCGTGCGTTTTGGATAAGTAGGATTATGTACAAATGAGGATGGTACCTAAAGAATTTGTTAGTTCCCTTTATCTTGGATTTGTGATTGTTTTCTGGAATGGTGTATGACCCAATAACTTGCACTACCCCCACCATGAATAGCTGTGAATATAATATGCCTTTGGACTCTACCTGAAAAAACGGAAAGACATACATTCTCATCTATGTTCACTTGACATTCCTCACTTCCGAAGTGTTTTGCAGGTAATATCTCCAAGGCATGAATGCTCAAGCTATCCGGTTAGAGCATTTCTCTTTTTAGTTATTACGGATGAATGCATTGTTTGCGGTATTCATTGACAACTATAGGAAGCATAGGAACACATTTATTCTGTTCTTGATTACACCATTTGAATTCACATATCGTGAATATTTTTAATTTTAACATTTGACTTGACCATAAATTTCTACTCAACCCTTTTTTTAGAGGTTAATTTAAGAAATCCTTCACTTCATTTTATTTTATTTGATATTTTTATAAGGTAACAAATGATGAATTATGCCCCCTAAGGTGAGAACAATAGGACATTGCTCTGTCGCACATATTAGAATGTTAAGCTGTTACACTATTTGGCACCCCTCTTCCTGTGACCCCTTGATCTGACCATGGCATAAGCAATTCATATGGTGTAACTCCAACACCACATCTGTTTCTAAGTTTTTTATCAGCATTTCTTTTCTCAATCTCTGTCTCAATATTTTTTATTTCCATTGAAAATTGTTTGAAGGCATCAAAGATCTCGGGCTCTTCCAACCAAGAACACAAGTCATTTCTGTCTCCTATGTACTCCTCTTCCGGCGAGTGCGCAGAGCCTATGCTAGTCACAGCCATGAACTTTGCTGCTTGAGATAAACTCGGAAGTGATGACTCAAAGTATCTCTGTGGATCCATGACAAAGTCTATGTAGTCAAGATCACCCTCCTTGGGAATTAGTTTTCGCATCAACGCCGGCCGCATTGGAACATATCCACCATAGTGGTATTGGCTAAAGTTCAACACGGCATGTTGTGCTGTTACAATCCAAATAATGGTGGTTAAGATGGAGATGAGATTTTCAGGGGTGGAAAGTTTAGGCCACCAGCTAGCGTTTTTATGATCAGGGTGTCCGAGATTGATGAATTCTTTGTACCAAGATTGAAGTTCATAGTCAGATGAAATGGCGTCAACGTCTTTGTAGTAATGGTTCACATAAGTCTTCACCAATTTCCCTATGCTGGACCATATGAGGAGTCCATCAGCTGCATAGGGATAATCTTCAATGACTAATCTAACACCTTGTGGTTGTGATTCATCAGGAACCGCTAAGCCTCTGCATAAAGTTGAAACTACAAGAGATTATGATTTATGAGATTATAAGTCATAATCATAGAACAATTGTATAATGTATATTACCTTCTTATTAGATCGGTAGGAAGACCTTCTTGGTCAAATTGCCACCAATCTCTGTATGCAGCAGAAGTGATCTGCATAGAATATTTTCCAGGACTGAAGTTAGTCTCTAAGATACCTCCGGCGTTGATGAGTGTCTCACGAGCTGTGGCGTTTGTCTTGAGTGTGTAACGCATATGGGGATGCAGAAGCTTGTATATAGGATGCATAACACTCAATTGTCGATGAGCAGCAATTATGAATGGTTCCATAGTTGCATGTATTCTTAACCTGTTATCATATTTACAAATTGTTAAAGAAATGCGTTATTTGTGCTCATTCTGTTTTATATACTAATTCGACACACACTCCCTCCACCAATTAGAGTTTCATACCAGTGGTGCAGATATGTATGAACAAAAGCATCATTAGAGCAAACATGAGCTTTGCCAAGTTGCCAGAGCCATTTGGTGGTGGT
The DNA here is from genome assembly GCF_000817695.3 of Arachis duranensis. Classification (NCBI taxonomy): domain Eukaryota; kingdom Viridiplantae; phylum Streptophyta; class Magnoliopsida; order Fabales; family Fabaceae; genus Arachis; species Arachis duranensis. The sequence continues at coordinate 120,009,612 of NC_029774.3, read as the reverse complement.
GTCTACAGGAGGTGTGAGCACTTGCTTGGATGAAGTGTTTGGATCCATTGTCGGCAGAGCAAGCTGTATAGCAATGGCTTTTAGAGTTCCCATTTTGGTGAGGAAGAAAATTGTGGTGGTTGCATAAGCTTTGCGGTCATCAAGAGCATTAATTCGATCAACAAAGGGTAGGAAGATATCATGATAGTCCAATATGAACAACTTGTTGTCTTCCAATGCCTACAATTTGAAAGCAGAGAAATAATGTTATGTTATGTTGTGAACTTGGAATGACAACCATTTCCATTTTTACCTGTTGGATGGACATCCCATCGATGTGGTCTATAATGTGTTCTTCTTTTAGTGCTGACTTACAGGGATCCAATTTGCTCACTGGTGGGAAAACCTTTTTGGAGTGGAAAATGACAAAGTTAAGCATCAGAAAGCTTGGTGTCAAGTTTAGAAATGCTACGATAAACTTGAGACATAACTAGGTACCTTGAGCCTTTCAATACTGAGAGGATTTAGCCCTGCTAGAACTTGGCGTCCAAATTCATCATCTTCTAAAAAGTGTGATTTTCCTCCTGAAAATCATTCAACTCCCTTTAAACAATTTGTTTATCTAAAACAAGAAAACACACCATTCCATGTCCACTTACTTGAAAATATCTTTGGAGGATCAAATTTAAAAAGTTCTTCTATAGTGCCACCCAAATTAGAATGAGAGTGCCTTGACTCCCTGATGAAGTTATGGATGTTGAGAACACCTTCATTGCCCATCTTATCTAATAATGCAGGAACAATGTTCCTAGCAATCGCAATCAATTTCGCTCGATCAAGGTCATGCTTCTTTATGTCTGCTAGTTCCTCATCTCTAGGAACGTATATTGACTCTGATCCACTGGGCCTTGATTCCGCATGTGAATCTAGAAAGTAAATGATATCATCACACCCGCATTTCTAGTTAGGCGAAAACTCACATGCAGTTGTCTTCATGTGAAGTTAATAGTTGAAAATCGTTAGATGATTTGACGTATTTGACTAAATTATTATTTAACAGTTCTAGATATGTAACATTTTTCAATGTGAAATTGAAGTTACCAATTCTAGTAGGTGGACGTCCAGTGCGGCAACGTGTGGGATAAGGGTTGTTTTGGCCACCAAGTGTTGGCCTTTCATACTCATCTCCCTTGTCAGGATCACCTAAATCATTATACACATCATACTCATATATTCTGTCACATGATTTTCTACGCCCTCTACTATCGCCTCTCATCTGCCTTAGATCTCTTTCTCTAACTTGTTTCAATCCAATTGGTGTCTCAAAAGGGAGATACACCTGCCACGTAAGAGTTTGATTATTCTAATAATTAGTAACTTGGAACATGTATATTTTTCGTAGTTAAATTGTTACCTTGTTAAAGAAGAAAATTCTCTTGTGGGGATCAATTTTATTTTCAGGCTGCACCCAAGACTTGCATGGAAAATGAAGATTTAGCTGTTGAATGTTTATGCTGTCCAAGAAGAACTCACTGTCATAGCGATTAAGGACAGCAACTGCTCCAGGTACTCCAAAGTCAGAGTCCACACAGAATTCAACTTTGTAGGTGTTGATGCTTCCTTCACCTCCCAATACGACGTCGTTTTCGGGCCACTCCAACACTATTTCCTCGCTCAACTTTGCCTCCTTACCATCTTCATTTCATATTTCATATATATAATACATAATAATGCATCAAAATTTAAGTAAACAATAAGGCATATATGTATCAAAAGAGGTTTTCTACGATTGAAAGAGAAAGAGATTCTTACTAGGACCAAGTTGATCAGAGCTAACAAGCTGGAGAACAAGACCTTTGTTGGCGTGGGGTTGAACAGTAGGCCTAAAAATGTTGACAAGAGTTTTCATGTTGCTTGCAAACACATTGTTATTGTTGTTGTTGTTACCACTTCTCACGGCAACATCGGCAGTTAACTTGGTTATGGTGGTTGTGTTCAAATCCCTCTTCTCACTACTCTCAATCAAAGCCGCCACTACGGTCGGTGCAATTTGCTTCTGCCTCGCTCTAACTATGTTGTTGGTTCGACCACTAATACATGAAAGCATCATTAATCTCCTTTCTTGGCAGAGTGGAGATGCATTATTATGATGTACATGTAGGGGGAATGTATCCAAGAGCGCTAGCATAACACTCTTTGTCCCTGCAGCCATTGTATTTGTTAACTATGGCTAGTGAGGAACATATGTATGTGTATATATATTGAAGTTATATATGATCCAGTTGCCAATTTTCCTAAATTATTTATACACTGAAGGCTTCACGAGGTTAATTAATGATGAGCGGGGATGAATAAAATAAGTCACTGTCCTACATTGTTAGCTATTGTGACTATAGGGCTGGTGTCGGTGAGTTTTTAAGAAAGGAAAAGTCTAGGGCCAGTAACTTCTGTATTTTTTTGTCAGTATTTAACCATTAAAATAAAAGTGAGTGATTTTCTACCATTAGATGTAATCTCACACTATTAAAAATACTATTAATAACCAATTGATAGTTACAAAATACTAAAATTACTGGCCCTTAACATTCTTCTTTAAGAAATATTTTTTTTAATTATATTTTTTAAGATTTTATAAAAAATAAAATTTTGGCACAAAAATTTTTTTTATTATCAACTTAATGATGTCCAAATAAACACATAGTCTTTAACTGGTGACTGTTATTATATTATTCAACTAAAGTGACAATAGATAAGTTAGGATTTATATTCAACCTTAATTCTATTTACAGGTTGATTTTTTCACTAAAATTTAAGCTTATCTTATTTGCAGATTTATAACATATGTCAACTCTAACCTTACTTATTTGTCCTCAATTCGCAGATAAAATACAATTTTTAATACTCTGATGAGATATTAAAATTGTAATTTAATATTTATATATTCAATAAATATATTTGGCTTTTATATAAACAAAAATATTAAATTTTCTAATTAAAATTTTTGACTTAGTAGTTAAAAGCTTTTTATATAAATAAGATTTTTTATTCGATACTCACCTATAGAAATTTAACTCAATCTTAAAAGTTAGGTCAAGAAATAAAAGATGTCTTATACTTATATAAATTATTCAAAGACTTTATTTTGTAAGAGATCTGAAATTAATTATTGTTCATTCATATGGTGGAATTGCAACTCCACATCTATCTGTCTCTAAGTATTGGATAAGTGTTTCTCCTCTCAATATATCTGTGTATCTCCTTTGAAAATTGGTTGAAGGCATCAATGATCAATATGTATGTTGATGGAGGAGATCAAGTGTGTAGTATATTAATATATATTGAAGTATTGATTAGGCACTATACTGCTATGCTCCTGTTATATATCATTTAATTCACGAGAGAATAACCATAATCATAATCAAACTTATGCTTATGATAAGTGATAAGTCACTTTCATATTAAGCAATGCATGTATATACCGCATAATATGCATCAACGTATAAAACGTGTAACATGTTTAACTTATTCTGAAATGAAAGAAAACAACTATGCCACGCCTTTAGTTTTTTTTAAGTGTGGTTTATAAATTTTATTTCCTAACCTCTTTTACTTTTTTTTTTCAAGCTACAAATTATTTTTAAAAATATAAACTTTCAAACAATCATTCTAATAGAAGTGTACATAAAAATCAATAAATAGTATAAAATATATTTTAAAAATAAATTAAACAATATATATAATTATTATTAATTTAGTAACTTATTTATTACCTGATATAACATACTACTGTTAGTTGTATATATAATGAGTTAGCCTTAGTTAGTTCTCTCTAATTTTGTTAGTGCAGATTAGCGTAGTATATATACATATGCAGTTAGTTGCTGCATTAGTTGCTATAAACATTTCTTGAGAACAAGTCATAATGAAAGTTAATATTTTTGCCTCATTCTCTTCATTGACTCTAAATCTAAATTTGCTTACCTCTTCTCTCACACACCTTTAACATGGTGCGGTGAGCGTGGAAGCCATGATTGAAGAGGAAATAACTTGATTTATGATCTTTGTGACTAGAAAATTGATAATGAATCCATTCTCTTTTAATCTCCTGTTTCAAATTTTTTCATTCAATTGTTCTTTCACTTCTCACTTCGACATCGTCTCTGACCTAATTTCTCGTCACCATGATCGTTCGTATTCTTACATCAATAATTTTTTTTAATTTCTAATTTCTCTAACATAATTTCTCTCCTCTCAATTCGATTTCTCAGATTTATCTCTTCCTCTTCTAAATTTCTTTTCTTTTCTTCTCTTAGACTCTCACGACAATGTTTGATGAGAGTGTGTTTGTCTCTTCGTATGTTCATCAAAGAGTGAGGTAATAACTCCGATCAACGAGATCAAGAAAAGAAGGTCTGAATTCTCATCGCCGAAATTTATTGAATTTGTTCCGGAAATGGAGAATTCAAGTTTGGGAGGCTCGACAGGTGGTTCAAGAACCATGGATATGCATCAGATAACATCATTTCTGAGTCAGATATCAGCGATTCAAGCACACATCGCAAAAACTAGTAATCCAATTCAAGATCCAACAAATGTCTATTTTTTTTCACCCATCAGAAAATCCAGGTATCCCCATAACTACCGTTGTTCTTACTGGTCAGAACTATAGTACATGGAGTAGAGAAATGTGGAGAGTACTTAAATCAAAGAACAAAACAAAATTTATTGATGGAAGCATCACAAAACCAGAGAGCACAGATCCATTGTTTGAAATATGAAAAAGGTGTAACACTTATGTAATTGGCTGGATAAATCTTTCACTTAGTCCAGATATTCGTCAAAATGTAACATGGAACAATCTTGCTAGTGATTTGTGGCTTGATCTGAAGCAACGCTATTATCAAGGGGATAGGTACCTTGTTGGTGAATTATATGAAGAACTATACACATTCAGACAAGGTGAATTGGATGTGACATCCTACTACACGAAACTCAAAATAATTTGGAAAGAAATTGACAATTTTCGACAAACACCATCATGTGAATGTGGCATCACGTGTCAATGTGATCTAGGAGTAATTAGGAGCCAAAGGGAAGAAGACAGAATTGTGAAGTTTTTGAGAGGATTGAATGAGCAATATTCTAATGTGCGGTCTCAGATCATGCTCTTGGACAAGTTGCCGAGTCTGAATGTGGTGCTCTCCAAGCTTACTCAACAAGAGAGACAGTTCCTCAATCTTAAAACTACCTCAGACATTTAAATTTTGGCGGCACCTACCAATTCTTTGAACACTGCTATGCCTTCTCAAGGCAGTGGGAGAGGAAGAGGTAGGGGAGGCAAGTTTCAAGCTGGGGGAGGGGCAGAAGAGGCAGAACAAGGATGCAATGTTCGTTTTGTGACAAAATTGGACACACAATAGATACATGTTACAAGAAACACGGACTTCCTCCTCATCTAAGGCAAAGAAACACTAACTCTGCCCCAGCAATGATGAATTGCTTCAACACAGGTGAAGAAATCGAGGAGAGCAATGATGATCTCGGTTTCAATCACCCCTAGTTGGAGGAGATGAAGACTATAGGGAGCGATTTCACTCCAGAACAAAAGGAAGCTTTACTGGCCTTACTCAATAAGCAAGAAACGAAACATATTCATAGCGTGAACCACATTTTAACTCAACCTCAGCCACCTCCTCATGGTAAGGTGACACATATTCTGCATTTTAAATCTCACATAAAGACTCTTAATGTTTGCATACAAAAATATAAACCTTGGATAATAGACACTGGTGCCACTGACCATGTGTCATATTGCCTCAGGGATTTTTCTGAAACATTTGAAATTGATTCGATCATTGTCAAACTCCCTAATGGTACTTCCACTGTGAGCTGCATCGTGGGAACCATTAAGTTTTCAGAAAATCTTTATCTTACCAATGCATTGTACATTCCTTCCTTTAATTTTAAACTCATATCAGTGTCGAAACTAACTGCATCATTGCATTGTAAAATAACTTTTTCTAATATAAACTGTGAGATACAGGACAAACACACAGAGAAGATGATTGGTATTACTAACTCTGTTGATGGTCTATACATACTAAATAAACACAGCATTACCCCTCTTGACGAACACCATACTACACACTATATCACAGCACCCACACAAAGAGCACACATGCAACATTTATGACATGATAGATTAGGTCATATTCCTAATAATACACTAGCTGTTATGAAGCAAACTTTCAAGTTCATTGATTGTACAATAAATGAAAATCCTTGTGACTCTTGTCAATTAGAAAAACAAAGAAGATTGCTTTTTTCTCAAAGTGATACTGTTTTTGATAATAATTTTGATTTGCTTCACATTGATATTGGGGACCACTTGCTATTTCGTCTATTAATGGCCATAGATATTTTCTCACTATAATGAATGACAAGTGTAGATTTACTTGGATAAATTTGATGAAGACTAAGGCTAAAGTAGCATCTTTGATGCAAAAATTTGTTAAACTTGTCAAAAACCAATTTGAAAAATCTGTAAAAATTATTCGAACTGACAATGGTCCTGAACTTTTAATACCAACCTTTTATGCTTCATTTGGAATTTTGCACCAAAGGTCATGCATTGAGACGCCACAGCAAAATGGTGTTGTTGAACGAAAGCATCAACACATTTTGACTGTGGCAAGGGCCATTATGTTCTATGCCCAAATACCTAAGTGTTATTGAAGTTTTGGAGTGATCCACGCAGTCTATTTGATAAATTGAATTTTCACACCTCGTTTACATGAAAAATCTCCGTTTGAAGTACTGCATAAATCACTCTCCCATTTCTCTTACCTTAGAGTATTTGGTTGTTTGGCATATGCAAGCACGATCAAGAATAGTAGAACAAAATTAGACCCTTGTTCAAGAAAATGTGTTCACCTCGGTTTCAGGGAGGGTACCAAAGGTTATGTGCTTCTTGATCTGATTTCAAAAGAAATTTTTGTGTCTCAAGATGTCAAATTCTATGAAAATCATTTTTCATATATTGCTTAATCTCAGTTACGTATTGATTCTCACCAAGAACCAGGTTTTCAACAACATAATATACCCCACGTCATGCATGATTATGATTTGTTTGACCACCACATAACCGATCTTCACACTTCTGTTTCCAATCCACTCCACACTAATCAACCTACACCACACATACACACTACCACACAGCCCACAGATATTGAATCCTCGAGTCCAGCATTGCATGCACAACCCACTCATTCAAACATTCAATATCACAATGTATCATCATCTTCTCACCCCACACCAAGAAGATCATCACGCATTAGTAAACCACCAGCATACTTAAAAGATTATAAATGCATGAATATTACTAATAATCACAACAGAGAAACTTCTTCCAATCAACGATATCAAATCTCAAAGTTTTTATCATACAAATCTCTTTCACCCATGCATAGTGCATACTCATTAGCTATCTTGAACATTGAGCCTAAATGCTATGAAGATGTCATACTTGAACCTTGTTGGCGAGAGGCCATCCGAGCTGAATTGGATGCACTGAATGAGAACAAAACATGGATATTGACTTCCCTTCCGAGTGGTAAGAAGGCGATTGGTTGTAAGTGGATCTTTAAGGTCAAATATCACCCTGATGGTAGTGTTGAGCGACACAAGGCTCGTCTCGTAGCAAAGGGGTTCATTCAAGTCCGTGAAATTGACTATAAAGACACGTTTAGTCCCGTTATCAAGCTAGAAACACTGCGGGTTATTTTGGCACTAGCTGCTATCAAGGGATGGCATTTGAAGTAAATTGACGTTAATACCGCCTTTCTACATGGTGAGCTTGATGAGAAAGTGTACATGAAACCCCCCGAAGGTCTTGCGATAGCTCCGGGTCAGGTTTGCAAGCTTGAAAAGTCTCTATATGGGCTTAAACAAGCTAGTAGACAATGGAACTTCAAACTGAAATCTATTCTGCTGGAGTTAGGATATAATCAGTATAAATCTGATTACAACATGTTTACTAAATCCCAAAGTACTGATTTTACAATCATTTTGGTTTATGTTGATGATTTAGTGTTGGCAGGGGACGATTTGTTTGAAATTGAAAGGGTGAAACAAACTTTGCATGACAGATTTCGGTTTAAGGACATAGGTGATCTCAAGTTCTTCCTTGGCTTAGAGGTTGCTAGGTCTTTAAAAGGCATAGCTTTATATCAGCGAAAATATGTTCTAGATCTCTTGGGGGACACTGGCTTTGAGCTTTGTAAGCATGCCTCCACTCCCATGGACTATGGGGCGAAATTGAGCAAGGATGATGAAAATAGTCTGCCTGATTCTTCCGATTATAGAAAAATCATTGGAAAACTGTTGTATCTCTCAAACACAAGGCCGGATATAAGCTTTACAATTGGCAAGCTCAGCCAATTCTTGGATTGTCCCACAACTAATCACTTGCAAGCGGCACATAAGATCCTCAAGTACATAAAGAATTCTCCGGCAGCGGGGTTGTTCTTCTTGGCCAATTCCGATATATCTCTCACTGGATTTTCTGATTCTGACTAGGCTGGATGCCCTGACTTGCGACGATCGGTTTCAGCCTATTGCTTCTATGTGGGTTCCTCCGTTGTCACTTGGAAGAGCAAGAAGCAAGTAACCGTCGCAGTTTTTTCCTCTGAGGCAGAATATCGGGCTCTTGCACTGGCCACCAGAGAAGCTCAATGGCTTAGTTATGTGTTGAAAGACTTAGGAGCGCCACTTGGTAAACCTGTGAATTTGTACTGTGATAGTAAATCTACCATTTATATTGCTACTAACCCAGTATTTCACGAGCGTACAAAACATATTGAGACTAATTGTCACATTGTGAGGGATAAATGGCAAGAGGACTTAATTTATCTGTTACCAATTTCTACACATGAACAAGTCGCAGACATCATGACTAAGCCTCTGGCATCAAGACCGTTCAGCACATTGTGTAGCAAATTTGAATTGTTGGATATTTTTATGTCCAACTCTCCCAGCTTGAGAGAGGGTATTACCTGATATAACATATTGCTGGTAGTTGTATTTATAATGAGTTAATTTTAGTTAGTTCTTCCTAATTTTGTTAGTGCAGATTAGTGTAGTATATATACATATGCGGTTAGTTGCTGCATTAGTTGCTGTAAACATTTCTTGAGAACAAGTCATAATAAAAATTAATATTTTTGATTCATTTTTTTTATTGACCGTAAATCTAAACTTGCTTGCCTCTTTCCTCGTACATCTTCAACATTATTTTTAAATTAAAGTTACAAATTGTTTATACAAATTTATCAACTAAAAGTTATTTGATATAAACAACTTTCAGCAGTTGTAGAAATATGATTTCTGAAAAGAAAGAACTTTCGTTTATTATGTAGGGATAAGGATAAAATATAAAAAAGATTCCGATAATGGGTGGTCCAAATCCAAGTGAATTATGCTGAAAGGATACTTGTCCATCAGCACTCCTCTGATGTCGGATAACTAGCAGACAAGACAATGTTTGGTAGTAAGAAAAACACACAAAAATTAAACACTGAAGGATTCACGAGGTTAATTCATGATGAGGGGGGTGTATAAAATAAGTGGCAGCTATTGTGGCTATAGTGTCTGGGAATAGATCTTTTTAATTTTTTTTTAATAATTGAAAAAATAAATTATAATATTTTATCATTAATTTTATAAATAAGATTAAAAATAAATATGAGAGAGAATAATAAAAGATGAGATTAAACAATTGACACCGTCACATTTATAGTACTCACCTATTATTATTCAGCCTCATGCTAAAAATTTTAGAGCTATTCCTCTTGTTTTGACCAGAATTAAGAAGTAACTAGGCGTCAAATTCAAATCATATGAATAATATAAGTCCAGACTTATCTATTTTGTTTTGTTTTTATTTTTTAAATCCAGGCTTAAGTGTTTTTAAAAATCTAATAAATTATTATTAGTAAGTTACCTTTATATATTTATTCGTAAATTGGCCTAATTAATCCTAATTTGTTTAGATATATCTAAATCTATTAAAATATAAATAAATATATAAATGATATTGTTATATCAAAAATATTATTTATATACTAAAATTAGTTATTAAAATTATTTATTAATATATTTGTGTATAACTATATGTATGATTTAATTTATTTTTAATATATATTTATATTCTATCATGTATTTTATATTGGTGGCTAACTTTGATAACTTATTTTGGTGTACACACATAGCATAACTCTTGTTATATATATGATTAAGATAATTTATTATTATAAATGCTTTTACATATTAAAAAAATGTAGATATTATTATATATATATTAAATTTGATATGTTGTACATTAGTGTTTTTTTTTAAATAAATTAAGTGCCTGTGGTGAGAATAATTGTAACAGATAATATAGTTTGTGTTATTATGTTTTCTGGCTACTTTTT
>NC_029774.3:119874114-119998922 GCF_000817695.3 Arachis duranensis | reverse complement strand
GCTGATAAATTAAAATACTCTGGACAAATTAAAAACAATCGCTTTTGAACACTAATATTGACATCTAAAGTTATGTCGTCTTAGCTTCAATATATATATATAAACAAAGTACATGAACACATGAAAAAGGTTATGTTAAAAAATATTTTTCTTCTTTATATACATTGAAAGGTAATAAGGTATTAAGAGCTTAAATTAAAGATTCAAAGAGCTAATAGCGAGTTTAGAGAAAATAAAAGAAGTGGAAAAGAGAGAAAAAAATAAATCTATTAATTGTATTGTGAAAATGAAAAGAAGTTACTGTAGTAATGAGTTTTGCTACTTATAGTCAAAGAGTCTTTAAAATTTTTTAGCCACTAACTAATTTCAGTTCAGTAATTGATTAGCTAACCAACTAGCTCAACTAAAGGTAGTTACTAAAACTTAAACATACCTAACATTATCTCTACTTTTTCTTTTTTCTTGTCTTGTCCTGCTTTGATCATCATCATCTTTACTTTCTCCTTTTTGCCCTGCATTGATCATCATGTATCATCATCTCTAGTTGTCTTGTTCTACTATTTTTTTTATCATTGCTTTTGATTTCTCTGTCTTTCATTTCTTCAGCTGCATTGTCCAATTCTTCAATACTCAATTTAGTCCTAAAGTGCAGAAAGTTATCAGAAGACACAACCTTTGTTAGAATATCAGCAGCCTGCATGGTTCCTGGTATGTGACTTACTTTAATGTCTTTACTATTCACATGATCCCTAACAAAATGAAGGTCTATCTCAAAATATTTGGACTTTGAATGTAGGATTGGGTTGGCAGCAAGTAGAACTGCACTTAAATTGTCACAGTAGACCATAGGTGCCTCTTTTGGTGGAAATTGTAGCTCACACATTAAGTTTTTCATCCAAATTAGCTCAGCTACTAGGTCTGCCATACTCCTATATTCAGCTTCCGTGCTTGATCTTGCTACTGCTGTTTGCTTCCTTGAAACCCAGGAAATTAGATTTGAACCAAGAAATACACAATACCCGCTTGTTGACTTTCTATCATCAGGGTCCTCAGCCCAATCTGAGTCACTATAGGATGTGACTTCCATAAAGTTAGCATTCTTCAGGCGCAATCCATGTCTTATTGTACCACTAAGATACCTAAGTATTCTCTTTACCATCCTCCAATGAATATTTAGAGGAGCTTGTACAAATTGTGACATCTTATGTACACTGTATGAAATTTCAAGTCTGGTCACTGTTAGATATTATAAGCTGCCAATAATTGACCTATACAACTGAGGGTCATCAAAGTTGGAATTACCATGGGCTGATAACTTCACTGTTGAGGGCAGAGGGTGTGATAGCTTGAGAAATCTTCCATTTTTGCTTTTTTCAATACCTCATTGATGTACTTTTATTGAGAGAGAAGCAGCCCTCCATCACTTGTCTTAGCTACCTGAATTCTAAGAAAGTAGTGAAGATTATCCATGTCTTTGAGTGCAAATTTTGCATTCAGTTTTTTAATCACTTCTTATACTTGTATTTTAGACTTTCCTGTGATAATTATATCATCAACATATACCAACACAAAGGTCTTCGCTCCATTCATCACCCTTAGAAAAATTGACACATCTGATTTGGTTGCCTTGAACCTAATTTCTTTCAATCCATTGGCAAGCTTGTGATACCACTCTCTAAGGGCTTGCTTTAATCCATAGAAGGCCTTAATTAATCTACAAACTACTGACTAGTGTGGAATCTCTTTTTTCATATCCCTTTAGCTGCTTCATATACACTTCTTCCGCCAAGTCTCCATGTAAAAAGGCATTGTTTACATCCAATTGCCTAATTGTCCATGATTCAGCTAGGGCAATTGGTAATAGAACTCTTATTGAAGTAGGCTTGACCATTGGGCTGTATGTCTCAGTGAAGGCAAACTCTGGTCTCTATGAGTACCCTTGTGCTACCAGTCTTGCCTTGCATTTTCGCAACGACCCATCAGAATTGTACTTAATTCTGAATACCCATCTTTTTTCTATTGCTTCTCTATTGGGAGGGAGAGTGACTATTTCCCATGTTTTATTTTTCAACAGGGCTTCATATTCCAAATCTATAGCTGCCTTCCATTCAGGGGATTGAAGTACTTGCTGTACATTCTGGTGCACAAAATTGTGATATCAATGGCGCCAACAACTTGGTACACACAATTGTAATATCACTCTTTTTCACAACTTCGCACAACTAACCAGCAAGTGCACTGGGTAGTCCAAGTAATAAACCTTACGTGAGTAAGAGTCGATCCCACAGAGATTGTCGGCTTGAAGCAAGCTATGGTCATCTTGAGAATCTCAGTCAGGCAGATTTAAATGGTTATGGAGTTTTAATAATTAAAAGATAAATAAACATAAAATAAAGATAGAGATACTTATGCAATTCATTGGTGGGAATTTCAGATAAGCGTATGGAGATGCGTTATTCCTTCTGAATCTCTGCTTTCCTACTGCCTTTATCCAATCCTTCATACTCCTTTCTATGGCAAGCTATATGTTGGGTGTCACCGTTATCAATGGCTACTTCCCGTCCTCTCAGTGAAAATGGTCCTCTACGATTTCTGTACGGCTAATCAACTGTCAGATTGCTCGTTTCGGATGAAAAATACCATGCACAGATATCGTATGGCTAATCAGCTGTTGGTTCTCGATCGTGTAGGAATAGGATTTACTATCCTTTTGCGTCTGTCACCACGCCCTACAGTCGTGAGTTTGAAGCTCGTCATAATCATCCCATCCCAGATCCTACTCGGAATACCACAGACAAGGTTTAGACTTTCTAGATCTCAGGAATGCTGTCAATGGATTCTAGCCTATACCACGGAGATTCTAATCTCATATTCAGATGCCCCATTGTCAGAGGAGAGTTGATGTGAATCGTTGATTAGAAACCCAAGAGATATACCTTCAAGCTTGTTTTCATGTAGAACGGAAGTGGTTGTCAATCACGCGTTCATAAGTGAGAATGGTGATGAGTGTCACATAATCGTCACATTCATCTTATTCTTGTGTGCGAATGAATATCTTAAAATAAGAATAAGCATGAATTGAATAGAAGAACAATCGTACTTTGCATTAATGCTCGAGGAACAGCAGAGCTCCACACCTTAATCTATGGTGTGTAGAAACTCCACCGTTGAAAATAAATAAGAACAAGGTCCAGGCATGGCCGAATGGCCAACCTCCCTAAATGGCATATGAATTCAAAAATAGGGAAAAAGACCCCTAATACAATAGGTAAAAGTTATATTTATACTAGACTAGTTATTAGGGTTTATAGAAATAAGTAAATGATGCAGAAATCCACTTCTGGGCCCACTTGGTGTGTGCTTGGGCTGAGCATTAAAGCTTTCATGTGTAGAGACTTCTCTTGGAGTTAAACGCTAGTTTGTAACTTGTTTTTGGCGTTTGACTCTAGCTTGCAACTTGTTTCTGGCGTTTAACGCCATAATAGCGCAGAAAGCTGGTGTTAAACGCCAGTTTTCGTCGTCTAAACTCAGACAAAGTATTGACTATTATATATTGCTGAAAAGCCCTGGATGTCTACTTTCCAACGAAATTGAAAGAGTGACATTTGGGTTTCTGTAGCTCCAAAAAATTCCATTTCGAGTGCAGGGAGGTCAGAATCCAACAGCATCAGCAGTCCTTTTTCAGTCTCTGAATCAGATTTTTGCTCAGGTCCCTCAATTTCAGCCAGAAAATACCTGAAATCATAGAAAAACACACAAACTCATAACAAAGTCCAGAAATGTGAATTTTGCTTAAAAACTAATAAAAATATACTAAAAAGTAGCTAGATCCTACTAAAAACTATCTAAAAACAATGCCAAAAAGCGTATAAATTATCCGCTCATCACAACACCAAACTTAAATTGTTGCTTGTCCCCAAGCAACTGAAAATCAAATAGGATAAAAAGAAGAGAATATATAATAAATCTCACAATATCAATGAAACTTAGTCCCAATTAGATGAGCGGGGCTAGTAGCTTTTTGCTTCTGAACAGTTTTGGCATCTCACTTTATCCTTTGAAATTCAGAACGATTGGCATCTATAAGAACTCAGAATTTTGGATAGTGTTATTGATTCTCCTAGTTTAGTATGTTAATTCTTGAACACAGCTACTTTATGAGTCTTGGCCGTGGCCCTAAGCACTTTGTTTTCCAGTATTACCACCAGATACATAAATGCCACAGACACATAACTGGGTGAACCTTTTCAGATTGTGACTCAGCTTTGCTAAAGTCCACAGTTAGAGGTGTCCAGGATTCTTAAGCTCATTCTTTTTACTTTGGATCATGACTTTAACCACTCAGTCTCAAACTTTTCACTTGAACCTTCATGACACAATCACATGGTTAGGGACAACTTGATTTAGCCGCTTAGGCCTGGATTTTATTTCCTTGGGCCCTCCTATCCATTAATGCTCAAAGCCTTGGATCCTTTTTATCCTTGCCTTTTGGTTTAAAGGGCTATTGGCTTTTTCTGCTTGCTTTTTTTTCTTTTTCTTTTTTTCTTTTAATTTTTTGCCACTTTTTTTCACTACTTTTTCTTGCTTCAAGAACCAATTTCATGATTTTTCAAATTATCAATAGTATTTCTCTTTGTTCATCATTCTTTCAAGAGCCAACAATTTTAACATTCATAAACTTCACTATAAAAAATATGCACTGTTCAAGTATTCATTCAGAAAATAAAAAGTATTGCCACCACATGAAAATAATTAAACTAATTTCAAGATAAAACTTGAAATCCAAGTACTTCTTGTTCTTTTGTAATTAGGCACATTTTTCATTTAAGAGAGGTGAAGGATTTATGGAATTATTCATAGCTTCAAGGCATAGATACTAGACACTAATGATCATGTAATGAAGACACAAACATAGACAAACATATAAAGCATAAAATCGAAAATCAGAAAAATAAGAACAAGGAGATTAAAGAACGGATCCACCTTAATGATGGCGGCTAGTTCTTCTTCTTTGAAGATCCTATGGAGTTCTTGAACTCCTCAATGCCTCTTCTTTGCCTTTGTTGCTCCATCCTTAGTGCTTTTGGTGCTCCTATCCTTAGTTGCTCCCAATAGTTATGTGGAGGAAAATGTATTCCTTGAGATATCTCAGGGATTTCTTGATGAGAGAATTTCTCATGCTCTTGTTAAGGTCTATGAGTGGGCTCTCTTATTTGCTCAATCATTTTTCTAGTGATGGGCTTTTGAGATGAATCTCTCCATCTTCCATGACTCGGAGGTGGAAGTTTTTGCCTTTCTTTTCCTCTTTTTAGAGGTTTCTCCGGCCTTAGATGCCATAAATGGTTATGGAAAAATAAAAAGTAATGTTTTTACCACACCAAACTTAAAAGGTTTGCTCGTCCTCGAGCAAAAGAAGAAGGAAAAAAGAGGAAGAAGAAGAAAATGGAGGAGATAGAGGGTGGAATGTGGTTCGGCCAAGGGGTTAGGAGAGGATTTGTGATGTGTGAAAATGAAGGAGTAGAGAGGGGTATTTATAGGAAAAGAGAAGGAGGTTGGCCGAATGGAATTGGGTTGGTTTGGGAGGGAAAAGTGTTTGAATTTGAAAGTGAGGTAGGTGGGGTTTTTGGGGAAGAAGGATGGAGGTGATTGGTGAAGAGAATATAGGGAAGAGAATAGGATTTGATAGGTGAGTGGTGTTTTGGGTAGAGTGTTATAGAGATGTATGAGGGGGAGAGGTAGGGTAGGTGGGAATCCTGTGGGGTCCACAGATCCTGAGGGGTCAAGGATTTTTCATCCTTGCTCCTTTTGGGCGTGCAAAACGCCCTTATTGTGCAATCCTGGCGTTTAACGCCAGACTGCTGCTTGTTTCTGGCATTAAACGCCAGTTTTTATTCCTTTTCTGGCGTTAAATGCCAAGCTGCAACTTGTTTCTGGCGTTTTACGCCAGTTTGTTGCTTCTTTCTGGCGTTTAACGCCAGTCTGGTGCTTTTTTCTGGCGTTTAACGCCCAGAATGGTGTCAGACTGGGCGTTAAATGCCCATTCTGCTACCCTTTACTGGCGTTTAAATGCCAGTAAGTTTATCTTCCAGGGTGTGCTATTTTTAATGCTGTTTTTTATTTTTCTTTAATTTTGCAGTAATTTTTGTGACTCCACATGATCATCAACCTAAAAAAAAGAAATAACATAGATAAATAAAAATTGGGTTGCCTCTCAACAAGCACTTTTTTAATGTCAATAGCTTGAAAGTGGGCTCTCATGGAGCCTCACAGATATTCAGAGCATTGTTGGGACCTCCCAACACCAAACTTAGAGTTTGAATGTGGGGGTTCAACACCAAACTTAGAGTTTGGTTGTGTCCTCCCAATACCAAACTTAGAGTTTGACTGTGGGGGCTTTGTTTGACTCTGCATTAAGAGAAGCTTTTCTTGCTTCCTCTTCATGGTTACAGAGGAAGATTCTTGAGTTTTAAACACAAGGTAGTCCTCATTCATTTGAAGGATCAAGTCTCCTCTGTCCACATCAATCACAGCTTTTGCTGTGGCTAGGAAAGGTCTTCCAAGGATGATGGATTCATCCTCATCCTTCCCAGTGTCTAGGATTATAAAATCAGCAGGGATGTAAAGGCCATTGACCTTTACTAGCATGTCCTCTACCTGTCCATAAGCCTTTTTCATGGATTTGTCTACCATCTCTAATGAGAATTTGGCAGCCTATACCTCAAAGATTTCCAATTTTTCCATTACAGAGAGTGGCATTAAGTTTATGCCTGATCCCAGGTCACACAGAGCCTTCTCAAAGGTTATGGTGCCTATAGTACATGGAATTAAGAATTTACCAGGATCCTATTTCTTTTGAGGTAATGTCTGCCTAACCAAGTCATTCAGGAGCAAGGGAGTTCATCCACCCAAGTCTCATTACCAAATAACTTGGCATTCAGCTTCATGATTGCTCCAAGGTACTTAGCAACTTGCTCTTCAGTAATATCTTCATCCTCTTCAGAGGAGGAATAGTCATCAGAGCTCATGAATGATAGAAGTAGGTTCAATGGAATCTCTATGGTCTCTAGATGAGCCTCAGATTCCTTAGGTTCCTCAAATGGGAACTCCTTTTTGTCTAGAAGACGTCCCATGAGGTCTTCCTCACTGGAATTCATGTCCACCTCCTCCTCTCTAGGTTCGGCCACACCAAGTAAGGTTATGGCCTTGCACTCTCCTTTTGGATTCTCTTCTGTATTGCTTGGGAGAGTACTAGGAGAAATTTCAGTGACTCTTTTACTCAGCTGGCCCACTTGTGCCTCCAAATTTCTAATGGAGGACCTTATTTCATTCATGAAACTTATAGTGGCCTTAGATAGATCAGAGACTATGTTTGCTAAGCTAGAGGGGCTCTGCTCAGAATTCTCTGTCTGTTGCTGAGAGAATGATGGAAAAGGCTTACTATTGCTAAACCTATTTCTTCCACCATTATTAAAGCCTTGTTGAGGCTTTTGTTGATCCTTTCATAAGAAATTTGGATGATTTATCCATGAGGGATTATAGGTGTTTCCATAGGCTTCACCCATATAATTCACCTCTGCCATTGCAGGGTTCTCAGGATCATAAGCTTCTTCTTCAGAAGATGCTTCTTTAGTACTGTTGGATGCATTTTGCAATCCATTCAAACTCTGAGAAATCATATTGACTTGCTGAGTCAACATTTTATTCTGAGCGAATATGGCATTCAGAGCATCAATTTCAAGAACTCCCTTCCTCTGAGGCATCCCATTATTCACAGGATTCCTTTCAGAGGTATACATGAACTGATTATTTGTAACCATTTCAATGAGTTCCTGAGCTTCTGTAGGCATTTTCTTTAGGTGAATAAATCCACCTACAGAATGGTCCAATGACATCTTAGACAATTCAGACAGACCATCATATAATATATCCAAGATCGTCCATTCTGAAAGCATGTCAGAAGGACACTTTTTGGTCAGTTGCTTGTCTCTTTCCCAAACTTCATAGAGGGATTCACCTTTTTTCTGCCTGAAGGTTTGAACATCCACTCTAATCTTGCTCAGCTTTTGAGGAGGAAAGAATTTGGCTAAGAAAGCCATGACCAGCTTATCCCAAGAGTTCAGGCTATCTTTAGGTTGAGAGTCCAACCATATTCTAGCTTTGTCTCTTATAGCAAAAGGGAAAAGCATAAGCCTGTAGACCTCGGGATCAACTCTATTGGTCTTAACAGTATCACAGATCTGCAAGAATTCAGTTAAGAACTGAAAAGGATCTTCTGATGGAAGTCCATGAAACTTGCAGTTCTGTTGCATCAGAGAAACTAATTGAGGCTTTAGCTCAAAGTTGTTTGCTCCAATGGCAGGGATTGAAATGCTTCTTCCATGGAAGTTAGAATTTGGTGCAGTAAAGTCACCAAGCATCTTCCTTGTATTGTTGTTGGGTTCGTCCATCTCTACTTCTTTTTCAAAAATTTTAGTAAAGTCCTCTTCAGAGTGTTATGTTTTAGCTTCTCTTTAGCTTCTTCTTTAGAGTCCTTTCAGGTTCCAGATCGGCTTCAACAAGAATGTTCTTATCCTTGCTCCTGCTCATGTGAAAAAGAAGAGAACAGAAAAGGAAAGAAATCCTCTATGTCACAGTATAGAGATTCCTTTATGTGAGTAGAAGAAGAGAAGAATAGAAGAATGATGTAGAGAGAAGAGATGAAGAATTCGAACACAGAGAGGGAGTGGGGGTTCGAAATATGAGTAGAAGAGAAGTGTTAGTAAATAAATAAATAAATAGAAGGAGATGAGAGAGAGAGAGAGAATTCGAATATTAAAAGAAGAGAAAAGAGAAATATTTTTATTTTTATTTTATTTATGATGTTAGTTTCAAAAATTAAGAGAAGAAATAAAATTAAATTTAAAACAATTAGTTAATTAAAAGAATTTTGAAAAAGAGGAAGGTGATTTTCGAAAATTAGAGAGAGAAACGTAGTTAGGTGGTTTTGAAAAAGATAAGAAATAGTGAAACAAACAAAAAGTCAATTAGTTAATTGAAAAAGATTTGAAAATCAATTTTGAAAAGATAAGAAGTTAGAAAAGATTTTGAAATTAAAGTTTGAAAAAGATATGATTTGAAAAAGATATGTTTGAAAAGATATGATTGAAATTTATTTTGAAAAAGATTTGAAAATGAAATTAAAAAGATTTGATTTTTAAAAATTAAAGTTGATGACTTGACTAACAAAAAACTAAAAAATATGATTCTAAAATTTAAAGTTTGAATCTTTCTTGACAAGAAAGTAACAAACTTGAAATTTTTGAATCAAAACATTAATTGTTAGTGTTAATTTCAAAAATTATGAAATAAAGATAGGAAAAAGATTTTGAAAATCAATTTAAAAAAAATTCGAACATATAAAAGAAAAATGAAAAAGATTTGATTTTTGAAGAAGATTTTGAAAAGATAAATTTTTGAAATTGAAATCTTGATTTGACTAATAAGAAACAACTTATTTTAAAAAATTTTGACTAAGTCAACCCAAAGATTTCGAAATTTATGAGAAAAATAAGGGAAAGATATTTTTTTATTTTTGAATTTTTTAATGAGTAAAAAGAAATACCACAAAATGACTCAACACATAAAAATGTTGGATTAAAACAAATGATGCATGCAAAAATACTATGAATGTCAAGATGAACACCAAGAACACTTTGAATATCATGATGAACACCAAGAACTTATTTTTGAAAAATTTTCAAGAAAAGAAAAACATGCAAGACACCAAACTTAGAAATTTTTATTGCTTAGACACTAAGGATTCAAAAATGCATATGAATAACAAGAAAAGACACAAAACAATAAAATGTAAAGATCAAACAAGAAGACTTACCAAGAACAACTTGAAGATCATGAAGAACACATGCATGAATTTTCGGAAATTTTTTTGAGAAAGATAAAAATATGCAATTGACACCAAACTTAAAAATTGACTCTAAACTCAAACAGGAAACACACAATTTTTTTATGATTGTATTAAATTTTTTTTGTAATTTTTCGAAAATTATTTTTAGAAAAAACGAAAAAGAAGAAAGATTTTGAAAGATTTTTTTTGAAAACTTTTTGAAGATAAAATAAAGGTTGAAACAAGTAGAAAAATACCTAATTTGAGAAACAAGATAAACCGTCAGTTGTCCAAACTCGAACAATCCCCGGCAACAGCGCCAAAAACTTGGTGCACGAAATTGTGATCTCAATGGTGCCAACAACTTGGTACGCACAATTGTAATATCACTCTTTTTCACAACTTCGCACAACTAACAAGCAAGTGCACTAGGTCGTCTAAGTAATAAACCTTACGTGAGTAAGGGTCGATCCCACGGAGATTGTCGGCTTGAAGCAAGCTATGGTCATCTTGTAAATCTCAGTCAGGCGGATTCAAATGGTTATGGAGTTTTAATAATTAAAAGATAAATAAACATAAAATAAAGATAGAGATAATTATGCAATTCATTGGTGGGAATTTCAGATAAGCGTATGGAGATGCGTTATTCCTTCTGAATATCTACTTTCCTACTGCCTTTATCCAATCCTTCATACTCCTTTCTATGGCAAGCTATATGTTGGGTGTCACCATTATCAATGGCTACTTCCCGTCCTCTCAGTGAAAATGGTCCTCTACGGTTTCTGTACGACTAATCAATTGTCGGATTGCTCGTCTAGAATGAAAAATACCATGCACAGATATCGTATGGCTAATCAGCTATTGGTTCTCAATCGTGTAGGAATAGGATTTTCTATCCTTTTGTGTCTGTCACCATGCCTTACAGTCACGAGTTTAAAGCTCGTCACAGTCATCCCATCCCAGATCCTACTCGAAATACCACAAACAAGGTTTAGACTTTCCGGATCTCAGGAATGCTGCCAATGGATTCTAGCCTATACCACGGAGGTTCTAATCTCATATTCAGATGCCCCATTGTCAGAAGGGAGTCGATGTGAATCGTTGATTAGAAACCCAAGAGATATACCTTCAAGCTTGTTTTCATGTAGAACGGAAGTGGTTGTCAATCACGCGTTCATAAGTGAGAATGGTGATGAGTGTCACATAATCATCACATTCATCATGTTCTTGTGTGCGAAAGAATATCTTAAAATAAGAATAAGCATTAATTGAATAGAAGAACAATAGTACTTTGCATTAATGCTCGAGGAACAGCAGAGCTCCACACTTTAATCTATGGTGTATAGAAACTCCACCGTTGAAAATACATAAGAACAAGATCCAGGCTGGCCATTCCTAAATGGCATATGAATTCAAAAATAGGGAAAAAGACCCCTAATACAATAGTCAATAGTTTTATTTATACTAGACTAGTTTTTAGGGTATACAAAAATAAGTAAATGATGCAGAAATTCACTTCCAAGCCCACTTGGTGCGTGCTTGGGCTGAGCATTGAAGCTTTCATGTGTAGAGACTTTTCTTGGAGTTAAACGCCAGTTTGTAACTTGTTTCTGGCGTTTGACTCTAGCTTGCAACTTGTTTCTGGTATTTAACGCCAGAATAGGGCAGAAAGCTGGCGTTGAACGCCAGTTTGCGTCATCTAAACTCGAGCAAAAGTATGAACTATTATATATTTCTGGAAAGCCCAGGATGTCTACTTTCCAACTCAATTGAGATCGCGCCATTTGAGTTTCTGTAGTTCCAAAAATTCCATTTTGAGTGCAGGGAGGTCAGAATCCAACAGCATCAGCAATCCTTTTTCAGTCTCTGAATCGGATTTTTGCTCAGGTCCCTCAATTTCAGCCAGAAAATACCTGATATCATAGAAAAATATACAAACTCATAGTAAAGTCCATAAATGTGAATTTTGCTTAAAAACTAATAAAAATATACTAAAAAGTAGCTAGATCCTACTAAAAACTATCTAAAAAGAATGCCAAAAAGCGTATAAATTATCCGCTCATCACAACACCAAACTTAAATTGTTGCTTGTCCCCGAGCAACTGAAAATCAAATAGGATAAAAAGAAGAGAATATACAATGAATCTCACAATATCAATGAGCGGATAATTTATACATTTTTTGGCATTATTTTTACATAGTTTTTAATATGTTTTAGTTACTTTTTAGTATATTTTTATTAGTTTTTATGCAAAAATCATATTTCTGGACTTTAATATGAGTTTGTGTATTTTTCTGTGATTTTAGATATTTTCTGGCTGAAATTGAGGGACCTGAGCAAAAATCTGATTCAGAGGCTGAGAAAGGACTGAAGATGCTGTTGGATTCTGACCTCTCTGCATTCGAAGTAGATTTTCTAGAGTTATAGAAGCTCAATTTGTGCGCTCTTAATTGCGTTGGAAAGTAGACATCTTGGGCTTCTCAGCAATATATAATAGTCTATACTTTGCCCGAGATTTGATGGCCCAAACTGGCGTCCAAACACCCACCAGAAACCCTTTTCTAGCGTAAAACGCCAGAACTGACACCAAAGTTGGAGTTAAACGCCCAAACTGGAACCAAAATTGGCATTTAAACTCCAAGAAGAGCCTATGCATGTAAGAACTTCAATGCTCAGCCCAAACACACACCAAGTGGGCCCCTGAAGTGGATTTCTGCACTATCTACACTTAGTTACTCATTTTCTGTAAACCTAGTTTACTAGTTTAGTATAAATAGCACATTTTACTATTGTATTCCTATCTTTAGATCATTTTTAAGACTATATTTGGATCAATTTTGATCTCTTGATCACGTTTTGCAGGCTGGCCATTCGGCCATGCTTAGACCTTCATCACTTATGTATTTTCAACGGTGGAGTTTCTACACTCATAGATTAAGGTGTGGAGCTCTGTTGTTCCTCATGAATTAATGCAAAGTACTATCATTTTTCTATTCAATTCATGCTTATTCTTTTTCTAAGATATTCACTCATACTTCAACCTAATGGATGTGATGATCCGTGACACTCATCATCATCCTCCCTTATGAACGCGTGCCTGACAACCACCTCCATTCTATGTGCAAGAGCTTGAGTGTGTATCTCTTGGCCTCTTGGTTCACAACACATGGTTGCCTCTCCTGACAAGTGACAACAGAGCCTTCCATTCCGTGAGATCAGAGTCTTCGTGGTATAAGCTAGAATCAATTGGCAACATTCTTGAGATCCGAAAAGTCTAAACCTTGTCTGTGGTATTCCGAGTAGGATCTGGGATGGGATGACTATGACGAGCTTCAAACTCGTGACTGTTGGGCGCAGTGACAGTGTGCAAAAGGATCAATAGATCTTATTCCGACACGATCAAGAACCGATAGCTGATTAGCCATGCGGGAAACCGTAGAGGACATATTTTCACTGAGAGGACGGATAGTAGCAATTGACAACGGTGATCCACCAACATACAGCTTGCCATGTAAGGGAGTACGCATGATTGGATAAGAACAATAGGAAAGTAGAGGTTCAAAGGGAACAAAGCATCTCTATACGCTTATCTGAAATTCCCACCAATGAATTACACAAGTATCTCTATCCTATTTTATGTTTTATTTCTCTTTTTATTATCAAAACCTTATAACCATTTAAATCCACCTGACTGAAATTTACAAGATGACCATAGCTTGCATCAAGCCGACAATCTCCGTGGGATCGACCCTTACTCATGTAAGGTATTACTTGGGCAACTCAGTGCACTTGCTGGTCAGCTGCGCGGAGTTGTGAGAGAAGTGTGAACTCACGATTTCGTGTACCAAGTTATTGGCGCCGTTGCCGGGGATTGTTCGAGTTTGGACAACTGACGGTTCATCTTGTTGCTTAGATTAGGTAATTTTCTTCCTGTTTCAACCTTTATTTTATTTTCAAAAAGTTTTCAAAAATCTTTCAAAAATTTCTTCTTCTTTTTTCGTTTTTCCAAAAAATTTTCAAAAAAATTATAAAATCATAAAATAAAAAATATTTTGTGTTTCTTGTTTGAGTCTAGTGTCAATTTTTAAGTTTGGTGTCAATTGCATGTTTTTATTTTTCTAGCATTTTTCAAAAATTCATGCATTATGTTCTTCATGATCTTCAAGTTGTTCTTGGTGATTTTCTTGTTTTATGTCTTTTCTTGTTTTTCATATGCATTTTCGAATTTTTAGAGTCAAAAGTTTAAAAATGTTTAAGTTTGGTGTCTTGCATGTGTTTCTTTTCTTAATATTTTTCAAAAATATGTTCTTGATGTTCATCATGATCTTCAAAGTATTCTTGTATTCATCTTGACATTCAAAGTGTTCTTGCATGCATCATTGGTTTTGATCTTAAATTTTCATGTCTTGAGTCATTTTGTTGTTTTTCTCTTTCTTTTTTAAAATTCAAAAATAAAAAAATATCTTTTCCTTATTTCACTCATAAAATTCGAATTTTTGGGTTGACTTAGTCAAAAAATTTTAAAAAATTTAGTTATTTCTTATTAGTCAAGTCAAAATTTCAATTTAAAAATTCTATCTTTTCAAATCTTTTTCAAAAAAATCAAATCTTTTTCATTTTTCTTCTTAATATTTTCGAAAATTTTAAAAATTTATTTTCAAAATCTTTTTCTTATTTTTATTTCATATTTTTGAAAACCTTGCTAACAATTAAGGATTTGATTCAAAAAATTTCAAGTTTGTTACTTTCTTGTTAAGAAAGGTTCAATCTTTAAATTCTAGAATCATATCTTTTAGTTTTTTGTTAGTCAAGTCATCAATTTTAATTTTAAAAATCAAATCTTTTTAATCTCTTTTTCAATCATATCTTTTCAAACATATCTTTATCAATCAAATCTTTTTCAAATCATATATTTTTCAAATTTTCAAAATCTTTTTCTAACTTCTTATCTTTTCAAAACTTAATATTTCTTATCTTTTTCAAAACTACCTAACTACTTTTCTGTCTCTCTAATTTTCGAAAATAACTAACAACTTTTTCAAAAATCTTTTTTCTTTTTTAACTAATTATTTTAAATTTTAATTTTCTTCTATTCCTTTAATATTTTCGAATTTTTCTTCTCTCTCATCTCTTTCTATTTATTTATTTATTTATTTACTAACACTTCTCTTCTTCTTAAAATTTAAACCCTCTCTCCCTCTCTGTGTTCAAATTCTCTTTATTTTCTCTCTACCTCATTCTTTTCTTCTTCTCTTCTTCTACTCACATAAAAGAATCTCTATACTGTGACATAAAGGATTCCTCTTCTTTTTCACATGAGTAGTAACAAGGATAAAGATATTCTTGTTGAAGCCGATCCTGAACCTGAAAGGACTCTGAAGAAGAAGCTAAGAGAAGCTAAGAGAAGCTAAAGCACAACTCTCTGGAGAGGACCTGACAGAAATTTTGAAAAAAGAAGAAGACATGGCAACCGAAAATAACAACAATGCCAGAGATGTAAGGAAGATGCTTGGTGACTATGCTGCACCAACTTCTAACTTCTATGGAAGAAGCATCTCAATTCCTGCCATTGGAGCAAACAACTTTGAGCTTAAGCCTCAATTAGTTTCTCTAATGCAGCAGAACTGCAAGTTTCATGGACTTCCATTAGAAGATCCTCAACCGTTCTTATCTGAATTCTTGCAGATCTGTGATACTGTTAAGACCAATGGGGTTGATCTCGAGGTCTACAGACTTATGCTTTTCCCCTTTGCTGTGAGAGACAGAGCTGGGACATGGTTGGACTCACAACCTAGAGAAAACCTGAACTCTTAGGACAAGCTGGTCAATGCTTTCTTGACCAAATTCTTTCCACCTCAAAAGATGAGTAAGCTCAGAGTGGATGTCCAAACCTTCAGACAGAAGGAAGGTGAATCCCTCTATGAAGCTTGGGAAAGATACAAGCAATTAACCAAAAGGTGTCCTTCTGACATGTTTCCAGAATGGAGCATCATATGTATATTCTATGATGGTCTGTCTGAGTTATCCAAGATGTCATTGGACCACTCTGCTGGTGGATCTCTTCATCTGAAAATGCCTGCAGAAGCCTAGGAACTCATTGAAATGGTTGCAAATAACCAGTTCATGTACACTTCTGAGAGAAATTCTGTGAATAATGGGGTGACTCAGAGGAAAGGAGACCTTGAGATTGACACTCTGAATGCCATATTTGCTCAGAACAAAATATTAACTCAGCAAGTCAATATGATTTCTTAGAGTTTGACTGGATTGCAAGCTAAAGACGCCTCCTCTGAAGGAGAAGCTTATGACCCTAAGAATCCTGCAATGGAAGAGGTGAATTACATGGGAGAAGCCTATGGAAACACCTATAATCCTTCATGGAGAAATCACCCAAATTTTTCATGGAAGGATCAACAGAAGTCTCAACAAGGTTTCAATAATAATAATAGTGGGAGAAATAGGTTTGGCATTAGCGAACCTTTTCCATCATCTTCTCAGCAACAGATAGAGAATTCTGAGCAGAGCCTCTCTGGCTTAGCAAACATAGTCTTTGATCTATCTAAAGCCACTCTCAATTTCATGAATGAAACAAGGTCCTCCATCAGAAATTTGGAGGCACAAGTGGGTCAACTGAGTAAAAGAGTCACTGAAACTCCTCTTAGTACTCTCCCAAGCAATACATAAGAGAATCCAAAGAGAGAGTGCAAGGCCAGTAATATGACCAAAATGGCCGAACCTATAGAGGAGGAGGATGGCATGATTTCCATTGAGGAAGACCTCAATGGACACCCACTGACCAATAAGAAGTTTCCTATTGAGGAACCACAGGAATCTAAGGCTCATCTAGAGACCATAGAGATTCCACTAAACTTACTATTACCATTCATGAGCTTTGACGAATATTCTTCCTCTAAAGAGGACAAAAATGTTACTGAAGAGCAAGTTGCTCAATATCTAGGAGCAATCATAAAGCTGAAAGTCAAATTATTTGGTAATGAGACTAGGGAGGATGAACCTTCATTGATCATCAATGAACTAAGTGCATTGGTTCAGCTGAAGTTACCTCAAAAGAAAGAGGATCCCAGAAGGTTCTTGATACCTAGCACCATAGGCACCATGACCTTTGAAAAGGCTCTGTGTGACCTAGGATCAAGTATCAACCTCATGCCACTCTCTATAATGAAGAAACTAGGGATCTTTGAGGTACAAGCTGCAAGAATCTCACTGGAGATGGCAGACAAATCAAAGAAATAGGCTTATGGACTTGTAGAGGATTTCTTAATGAAGGTTGAAGGCCTTTACATCCCTGCTGACTTCATAATCCTAGACACTGGAAAGGATGAGGATTAATCCATCATCCTTGGAAGACCCTTCCTAGCCACATCAAAGGCTGTAATTAATGTGGATAGAGGAGAGTTAGTCCTTTAGTTGAATGAGGACTACCTTTTGTTTAAGGCTCAATGATCTTCCTCTGTAAACATGGAGAAGAAGCATGAAAGGTTTCATCCAATTCTCTCCATACAGAGTCAAGCAGAGCCCCCACACTCAAACTCTAAGTTTGGTGTTGGGAGGCCACAACCATGCTCTGAGCAATTGTGAAGTTCTGAAAAGAGCTCACTATCAAGCTATTGACATTAAAGAAGCGCTCATTGGGAGGCAACCCAATTTTATTTATTTATCTATGTTAGTTTATGTTTTCTTTATGATGATGATCATGTGGAGTCACAAAAATAACTGCAAAAGTTAAAAGCAAAATAAAAAATAGCATAAAAAATAGCACACCCTTGAGAACGAGCTTACTGGCGTTTAAACGCCAGTAAGGATACCAAAATGGGCATTTAACGCCCAGCCTAGCACCATTCTGGGCGTTAAACACCAGAACTGGCAAGCAAACTGGCGTTTAAACGCCAGTAAGAGTAGAAAAATGGGCGTTTAAACGCCCATCCTAGCACCATTCTGGGCGTTTAAACGCCAGAAAAGGGCATCAGCTCGGTGTTTAAACACCAGGAATGGCACATAGAGGGCGTTTAACGCCAACAAGGTGCAGGGATGAAAAAAAATCCTTGACATTTCAGGATCTGTGGACCCCACAGGATCCCCACCTATCCCACCTCACTCTCTCTCTTATTCACACTTCTCCATAACACTCTACCCAAAACACCATTCACCTATCAAATCTTACCATCTTCGCTATATTCTCTTCACCACTCACATCCATTCCCTAATTCCCATAAACCTATCATACAACCCACCTACCCCCACCCACTCAAATTCAAACCATTTTCCTCCTAAACCCAACCCTTCTCACACGAACCAACTCCCTCTCTTACCATATAAATATCCCTCCTTACTCCTTCATTTTCACACATCACATACACTCAAAACCACCGTTGGCCGAACCTTCTCAAGCCTCCATCTCCCACTTCTCTTCTTCTACTACTCTCTTCTTTCTTCTTTTGCTCGAGGACGAGCAAACCTCTTAAGTTTGGTGTGGAAAAAGCCTTGCTTTTTAATTTTCCATAACCATTAATGGCACCTAAGGCCGGAGAAACCTCTAAAAAGAGGAAGGGGAAGACAATTTCTTCCACCTCCGAGTCATGGGAGATGGAAAGGTTCATCTCAAAGGTCTATCAAGACCACTTCTACGAAGTTGTGGCCAAGAAGAAGGTGATTCCCGAGGTCCCCTTCAAGCTCAAAAGGAGCGAATATCCGGAGATCTGACATGAGATTAGGAGAAGAGGATGGGAAGCTCTCATCAATCCCATTCAACAAGTTGGAATCTTAATGGTTCAAGAGTTCTATGCTAATGCATGGATCACCAAGAACTATGATCAAAGTATGAACCCAAACCCAAAGAATTGGCTCACAATGGTTCGGGGGAAATACTTAGATTTCAGTCCAAAAAATGTGAGGTTGGAATTCAACTTGCCAATGATACAAGGAGATCTTCATCCTTTCACAAGAAGGGTCAACTTTGATCAAAGGTTGGACCAAGTCCTCATGGACATCTATATGGAAGGAGCCCAATGGAAGAGAGACTCCAAAGGCAAGCCGGTTCAACTAAGAAGGCTTGACCTTAAGCCTATGGCTAGAGGATGGTTGGAGTTCATCCAACGCTCTATCATTCCTACTAACAACCGATCCGAAGTAACTATGGATCGGGCTATCATGATCCATAGTATCATGATTGGAGAGGAAGTGGAAGTTCATGAGATCATACCTCTAGAACTGTACAAAGTGGCTGACAAGCCCTCCACTTTAGCAAGGTTAGACTTTCCTCATCTCATTTGTCACCTATGAAGTTTAGCTGAAATTGTCATAGAGGAAGACATCCTCATTGAAGAGGACAAGCCCATCACTAAAAAGAGGATGGAGCAAACAAGAGAGCCCACTCATGGACCTCAACAAACGCATGAGGAAGTCCCTCATCAAGAAATCCCTGAGATACCTCAAGTGATGTATTTTCCTCCACACAACTATTGGGAGTAACTCAACACCTCTTTAGGAGATTTGAGTTCCAATATGGAGCAACTAAGGATGGAGCACCAAGAGCATTCCATCATCCTCCATGAAATTAGAGAAGACCAAAGAGCCATGAGGGAAGAACAATAAAGGCAATGAAGAGACATTGAGGAGCTCAAGCACTCCATAGGATCTTCAAGAAGGAGAACTAGTCGCCATCACTAAAGTGGACCCGTTCTTTAATTTCCTTGTTATTTGTTTTTCTGTTTTTCGATTTTTTATGCTTTATATTTTTCTATGTTTGTTTCTTTATTACATGATTATTAGTGTCTAGTGTCTATGTCTTGAAGCTATGAATGTCCCATGAATCCTTCACCTTTCTTAAATAAAAAATGTTCCTAATTACAAAAAAACAAGAAGTATATAAATTTTAAATTTTATCTTGAAATTAGTCTAATTATTTTGATGTGGTGGCAATACTTTTTGTTTTCTGAATGAATGCTTGAACAGTGCATATTTTTTATAGTGGAGTTTATGAATGTTAAATTTGTTGGCTCTTGAAAGAATGATGAAAAAAAAAGAGAAATGTTATTGATGATCTGAAAAATTATAAAATTGATTCTTGAAGCAAGAAAAAGCAGTGAATAACAAAGCTTGCGAAAAAAAAGGGTGGCGAAAATTAAAAGAAAAAAAAAGGAAAAGCAAGCAGAAAAAACCAATAGCCCTTTAAATCAAAAGGCAAGGGTAAAGAGGATCTAAGGCTTTAAGCATTAATGGATAGGAGGGCCCAAAGGAATAAAATCTTGGCCTAAGCGGCTAAATCAAGCTGTCCCTAACCATGTGCTTGTGTCATGAAGGTCCAAGTGAAAAGCTTGAGATTTGAGTGGTTAAAGTCGTGATCCAAAGCAAAAGAGTGTGCTTAAGAACTCTGGACACCTCTAACTGGGGACTCTAGCAAAGCTGAGTAACAATCTAAAAAGGTTCACCCAGTTATGTGTCTGTGGCATTTATGTATCCGGTGGTAATATTGGAAAACAAGATGTTTAGGGTCACAGCCAAGACTCATAAAGTAGCTGTGTTCAAGAATCAACATACTGAACTAGGAGAATCAATAACACTATCTAAATTCTGAGTTCCTAATGGATGCCAATCATTCTAAACTTCAAAGGATAAAGTGAGATGCCAAAATTGTTCAGAGGCAAAAAGCTACTAGCCCCACTCATCTAATTGGGACTAAGTTTCATTGATATTTTGAGTTTATTTTATATTCTCTTCTTTTTATCCTATTTTGTTTTCAGTTGCTTAGGGACAAGCAACAATTTAAGTTTGGTGTTGTGATGAGCGGATAATTTATACACTTTTTGGCATTATTTTTACATAGTTTTTAATATGTTTTAGTTACTTTTTAGTATATTTTTATTAGTTTTTATGCAAAAATTATATTTCTGGAATTTACTATGAGTTTGTGTGTTTTTCTGTGATTTCAGGTATTTTCTGACTTAAATTGAGGGACCTGAGCAAAAATCTGATTCAGAGGCTGAGAAAGGACTGAAGATGCTGTTAGATTCTGACCTCTGTGCACTCGAAGTGGATTTTCTGGAGTTACAGAAACCCAATTGACTCGCTCTCAATTGCGTTAGAAAGTAGACATCTTGGGCTTTCTAACAATGTATAATAGTCCATACTTTTCCCCAGATTTGATGGCCCAAACTGGCGTCCAAACACCCATTAGAGACCATTTTCTAGCGTAAAACGCCAGAACTGGCACCAAAGCTGGAGTTAAACGCCCAAACTGGCACCAAAACTGGCGTTTAAACTTCAAAAAGAGCCTATGCACGTGAAAGCTTCAATGCTCAGCCCAAACACACACCAAGTGGGCCCCTAAAGTGGATTTCTGCATTATCTACACTTAGTTACTCATTTTCTGTAAACCTAGTTTACTAGTTTAGTATAAATTGGTAGCATTCTTGAGATCCGAAAAGTCTAAACCTTGTTTGTGGTATTTTGAGTAGGATCTGGGATGGGATGACTGTGACGAGCTTCAAACTCGTGACTGTTGGGCGCAGTGACAGTGTGCAAAAGAATCAATGGATCTTATTCCGACATAATCGAGAACTGACAGCTGATTAGCCATGCGGGAAACCATAGAGGACATATTTTCACTGAGAGGACGGATGGTAGCCATTGACAACGGTGATCCACCAACATACAGCTTGCCATGGAAGGGAGTACGCATGATTGGATAACGACAATAGGAAAGCAGATGTTCAGAGGGAACAAAGCATTTCCATATGCTTATTTGAAATTTCCACCAATGAATTGCACAAGTATCTCTATCCTATTTTATGTTTTATTTCTCTTTTTATTATCAAAATCTTATACCCATTTGAATCCGCCGAACTGAGATTTACAAGATGACCATAGCTTGCTTCAAGCCGACAATCTCCATGGGATCGACCCTTACTCATGTAAGGTATTACTTGGACGACCCAGTGCACTTGCTGGTTAGCTGCGCGGAGTTGTGAGAGAAGTGTGAACTCACGATTTCGTGTACCAATCTTCCCTTGTTGAGTGAGGCACTTTTACCCTTTCTGTGTTGTTCCATACCCGACAAATGTACATGGTAATGGCCTGAAATCTAATTTGTGCTTGTTGAAAGGTGTTTGGTGAGGAAAGCATGGGCACCCAAACACTCTTAGGTTCTCATAGGGAGGTTTCTTCCCAAACATTTTTTCAGTAGGCGACTGTCCATGTAAAACTGGTGTAGGTAATACATTAGTCAACTGGGCTACTGTTATAAATGCCTCTCCCCAAAATTTGGTAGGCATTAAGGCTCCAGCCAACAATGTTAGCCCCATCTCAACTACATGCCTATGTTTCTTCCCTGATTATAGTTTCTTGAATCTTCATAATTTCTTGAATCACTATAATTTTCTCTTCTATACTGCCCCCTTCCATAGCCAAATGAGGACTGGCCTTGTGTTGCTTTGCCTCCATTGTATAATTCTTGTGCCATTCTGTCGCTTGTATATGAGCTTCTTTTGGAGCCAAGGAATGTACAGCAAGCATTTCAATCCCCTGAATGGAAGGCAGCTATGAATTTGGAATATGAAGCCCTGTTGAAAAACAAAATGTGGAAACTAGTCACTCATCCAAAAGGTTAAGCTGATAGGAGAAGGTAACACTAATGGTTATATCTCTAACACTCCCCCTCAAACAAGAGCCCCTTTTGGGGTTGTTTGATTTTTTTGCATAGGCTTTCTTTTCTCTTTTATTTGCCTTATGCTATTTTTTACTTTTGGAGTTCACCAATGATCGAACTCTTGACCTTTCGAATATAGAGCTCTGATACCATGAAAGGTATCAAGAACCTAGATCAAAGATTCAAAGAGCTAATAGCAGGTTCAGAGAAAATAGAAGAAGTGAAGAAGAGAGAAAGAAATGAATATGTGAATTGCATTGTGAAAATGAAAAGTAGTTACTGTAGCAGTGGGTTTTGCTACTTATAGTAAAAAAGTCTCTAGAATTTTCTAGCCACTAACTAGTTTCAGTTTAGCAGTTGACTGGCTAACCAACTAGCTCAACTAAAGGTAGTTACTAAAACTTAAGCATACCTAACATACATGCATACTAAGTATGTATATTCATGATTTAACGATTGAAATGGATATCAAAGAGACGTCTAATAAAATAAAAGATATTATCTGTACACTAAAAAATCAACTATCAAAATCACTTATCATATATTTCTATACAAATATATATAGTTTAATTCGTTTTTAATATATATTTAATATTTTAATACGTATTCGATATATACTAGTAGTTTAATATAATTTAATAATTAATTTTAATATACACATATATGCTACAATGAGCAACTTAACTCATACACTTCATCTAATTACAATCTTTACTCTTTATATAATTTATTTTTTATCAATTATTTTATATAGAATTAGTAAATTATTGAAAGGAAAAAATGAGAAGAAAAAGACAAACAAATATGTGTGCATGGTTGCTTTATTAATTTGTACAACCACTTTGTTGAAGCCAAGTTGTATTTGTATATGTACGAATGTTATGGTAATACTACTAAAATGTAACATACTATATTCTCTTCCATTTATATTATTATGTTAGAGGCGTTAGCCCCTCCTGCTCACAAAGAAACAAGAGTCTTATCGTCATTTTATATAAACAACTGAAAGTTGTCTTGAGAATAACAATATTAACGATAATAATTAGTAACTACTAACTTGCCTTAATTTTATGTTTATCTATATCATGTTCTTTTATTGGTTGTCAGTTGTCACGTTGGCTGAATTATTAGGTGTTTAGCAAAAGTGAATAGCCCCACATATTATCAAATACAATAATAAGGGATCAACCTTAGCTTGTTATTTTATTAGGGAAACGATTACTACTATATATTTTATTTGTACATTGTTACGTAATGCTTTAGTGATTAATCAATACATAGTTGCGTAGACATGTTTTAATTTTGTGGATTACAGCTTAATCCTTCTATTATAATGCAACTAAAGCAAAGTTAAAGGCCATGATATTCGTGTGATTTCTTTTACTTATTTAATTTAATGTTAAGTGACCTTCAAAACCGAAAGTTAAAGTCAAATAAAAACAGTTGTTCACTATATAACTTTTAAAAAAGCTAAACTTGTCTATATATCTCTTTCTTTTTTATTTTAATTTGAGATTAAAAAAAATGCATAAAGACAAACACGTTATAAACGGATTAACGCAAAAACAAGAAATCATTATTTATTTTATAATTGAAGGATTAGCATACCCAAAAAAAATAGAAAAAAAGGAAAATATAATCAATAATTGATCATAATAAATTAAAACGCAAAAAAATTTGTCGAATAACTAGAATATACTGAGCTCATTTGCCCCAAAAGAAAAATAATCTAATCTCAATTTTCATGGGCTTTCCCTTTCACAATTTTTATACAAGATAGTTGTTTCAGCTACAACTCTATGTAGACATACAAAAAAGGTTAAACTATTTTTGTCCTAATTTTTGGGCTTAGGCCCAATTAACAGGAAAAAAAATGGAGAAAGTGATGAAAACCTCTCCAAAAACCTAACTTTCCTTCGCTTCTGCAAGTACTGCTTCATCGTCCATGGCGAGCAGGAGGAGGTGTCTCCAAGCTTTAGCTTTAACGCGCCAAGCTGCAAACTTTGCCCTCAATAAGCCTTCATCGATCTCATTTCCAAACCCACATCTCAATTCTAACCTCTCGCCAACTTTTCTTCCCATTTTCACCCAATCACTATCTCGTTCTCTTCCGCAATGGCACCATCCGCGGTTTTTCTCTTCTTCCGGTAAAGAGGACGATCGCGCGAGCAAGGACGATAGTGGCGTGGAAGAAGACGAGGATGAAGATGATTACGATGATGATGAAGTTGATTATGAGAGCGAAAGTGGGGAAGATGAGAGTGGTTTGAGGTCAGGTGGGAAAAGAGTGTACACGCCGGAGGAGAAGGAAGCGGAGGCGGCGAATATTGGGTACAAAGTGGTTGGGCCACTCACCAAGGGTGATGATGTTTTCAAGCCGTACGAGCCTGTTTTCGCTGTTGTTCAGGTTCACTTTATTTCGCTCACCATGTGTTTGTATAAATGTTTCGGTTTAAACTCGATTTTAGCTTTGGTAACTTTGTTTTTGTTGGTTTAGATTGGTTCGCACCAGTTTAAAGTGAGCATTGGTGACGCCATTTTCACTGAAAGATTGAAATTTTGTGAAGTGAATGATAAGGTCAGTGGTCCTTTTGCTTGCAATTGCAAACACATGTAATCTTTGTCAATACTTGTACTGTTGTACATGTGTTTAGGATGGGTGAGCGAGTTTTACTGTAACTTTACGATAGTTTTAAGGATTTTTGAAGCAATTACATTCTTGGTCTGTATATGTATGTCTCTTTCAATATAATGTGTATGCTAGTATTGTTATTAGCAATGGCTTCTGTGTTGTGTACTAATTATTTGTTATAGATTCTTTCATTTTGTTTGATTTAAATCTTCCCATGCAGTTGACTCTGAACAAAGTTTTGTTGCTTGGATCCCCTAGTCAGACAATCATTGGCAGACCCATAGTGCCAGATGCAGGTGTTCATGCTGTTGTTGAGGAGCATGTAAGTTTGAAACTTCTCAGCTTAATTGAATTTCTTTAAAGTTGTTATAAGGACTTGGTTTTCTTAGCTTAAGATGGCTCTATGGCAGTAGGAATCGAATATATTTCAAATAGAGTGATCTTTCCTCTTTCAGTTAGGTTGCAAATCCTTTTCTTTAATTCTTTCCATTAAAAGACTTGCTTCCTGCTATCATGATGAGATGGAGTCAGAATTATGATTTAGTTTTTAAATGTCATAAGTTTCTCATCTTAAGATGACTGCAAGACTTATATAGTACACTTAATTCTACAATTATAATCATTTGATTTCATTATAATAATATTATAGTTAAACCAAAAACTGATGATTGCATGCATTTTCGTTATGTATGTGTATTAAAGGGTTTCTTATTGAATTTTAGTAGTGAATTTGAAGACGACACTTGGTAAAATTTGTAGACATTTCATCTTGCCAAATGGTGGGATTAAAATATTGAATATCTATGTTTTCTATGTGGAAATTTGTATGATTGCTCATGTTTCTTATTTATCAGGCATTAGATGCAAAAGTTCTAATCTTCAAGAAAAAGAGAAGAAAGAATTACCGAAGAACCAAAGGGCATCGCCAGGTATGTTGGGATCGAATTATTTAATCAAATGTAGTTTTGCCCTATTTGTTAATATTAAATATGCTTGATGCCTATGTTCAGGAGTTGACCAAGTTAAGGATAACTGATATTCAAGGAATCGAGAAACCTGAAAATGTCCCAGCTTCAAAGCCTTCAAAGGCTGCTAAAAAGGAACAGGAAAAGGTTGCTGCTACTGCTTAATAAGGATGTATCCCCTTGGCTGTTTACAATAGTTGCTATCTTAGGTTTGACAGTTGGATGCCGTGTAATGAGCATGATTTTGTTCTTGAGGCACCATCTACATCTGGAAATTCATTTTAGGTGGACATTGTCGATGACCCAATGAGTTGGCAAGTTTTGTAGGGATTTGTCACACAATTCTTTTCCCCCTTGTAATGTTATATTTAGTGGTGCAAAATTTGATCACAAAATCCATTGATTCTTAAACAGGCTAAGTTCTAAACAAATTATGTATTCACTTCTTTACTTCGTTGTTAGTTAACAGCATGACACTTGATTGTACCAATTTCTGACACAAATAAAATGGTCTCGGAACTTAAGCTTTCTCGTCCTGTTCCGACCTTCTGGGTAAAGGAAAGAGGGAAGGAGATAAAGGATTCTGTGCTTCTTACACTGCAAACTATGTCTGGTTCTGTGTTATCCAAAATATCTGCATTTGTCTGTGACCATTACTTTGTTAATATCTTTTGCTTAGAGGGTTGAAAGTTGGAACACGGTTCCACTGAGGTTTAAGTTTTAGCTTAAGCAGCATCCAGTCTCTTGAGATTGTGTGATCAAATCTCAAACATAAACACGTTTCTTTATGGATGTACCTTGAAAGAGCCAAAGAGGTGTTACTGTTACACTAATTGTAAGTTATCACATTTTAACTGGAACCAGAACTAGAGTATTAGTTGGGTTCTTAAGAGAAATTCAGCGTAACTCAGTGATACCCTGGTTTATATTATAATGTTCCAACACATGCTTATGTTGGTCACTGTTAAATAGGGCTGGCAATTCAAATCTTACTCGCGGGTACCCAACCCGGTCCAACCCGCTCGGATAGGATAGGCTATCCGACCTGCTGCGGATAGGTTTAAGTTTTAGCTTAAGCAGCATCCAGTCTCTTGAGATTGTGTGATCAAATCCCAAACATAAACACGTTTCTTTATGGATGTACCTTGAAAGAGCCAAAGAGGTGTTACTGTTACACTAATTGTAAGTTATCACATTTTAACTGGAACCAGAACTAGAGTATTAGTTGGGTTCTTAAGAGAAATTCAGCGTAACTCAGTGATACCCTGATACCCTGGTTTATATTATAATGTTCCAACACATGCTTATGTTGGTCACTGTTAAATAGGGCTGGCAATTCAAATCTTACTCGCGGGTACCCAACCCGGTCCAACCCGCTCGGATAGGGTAGGCTATCCGACCTGCTGCGGATAGGGTAGGGTACGGTCCATGTATGCTTACAGGTAGGGTAGGGTAGGGTATGGGTTTAGGGTGTATCCTACCCTACTCTACCCGCATTTCATATATAAGTATATAACACATATTTTATAAAAATTAGGTATATAATGAAGGAAGTGAAAGTTGAACCCACAACCTCCTTTAAGTAATGACTTACAATAAGTAAACAACCACTAAACTATTTAGTTAATTTAGTAATTTAAAGCATTAGTTTTTTATTTTTTATGTTATTAATATGTATAAATTTTGAAATGATTGAATTTTATATTTACTTTGAAAAAATTAGATATTTCTGCAGGTAGGGTAGAGTAGGGTAGGGTTTAGAACTTTAAGGTGCAGATAGGGTCAGGGTTAAGAGATTCTCAACCCGCAGGTAGAGTAGAGTAGAGTTTTAATAAAATTTTCAAACCACGGGTAGGATTAGAGTAGAGTCCAAACTCTACCCTACCCTACCTATTGCCAGCCCTACTGTTAAATTAAAATAGTGGGACACACATTTCATAGAAGTTACAAAATCAATGGTGATTAATCTTTCACTTTACTACTTTATCAACTTCCTCATTTTAGAGGATCCAAATTTGTTGGTGGCATCATATGTTGTGGCCTATTTTTTTGGATATACACCAAGACAACAACATAACCTATTTTTTGCATGATGAATCTGCTAAGATTGCACACTTTCATTCATAGCCATTCTTGTATGCAACTAAAGAGTAAAGAGTATACTTGTCATGCTTTGTCAATTGTCATTGTGAAACACGTTTAATTATCCCCAAACTAAGGACATCTACAACACATTGCATAGTGCCATTAACTGAGTTTTGCATTTTCAACAGTTTCCTATTATATTTGGAATCAAAATATCCCAAGCTGAAAACCTTTTCTCCTGTTCTATTGATTATTTCAGATGGGCAATGGCAAAATTTATTATACCACTACCAAATTGGGTAAACCCCCGAACCCATAATATATTAAGGCTCTCCCATCTTGAAATGCATATTATGCTTGGAATCATACTTCAAATTCATGAATATCCTCTGCATTGATCCCTTTATATCACACATCACAGACATAGACATGACCAATGTGCCAGTACTGCTGGACTTTCTCTTAACTGGACATTTGGTGATTTAAAGTTTTAAACTCACCACTAAATTTAGTCTGCTATATGAACATCTGATTGGTACTATTTACTTCCAACTTTTATAATTTGTACTTTATACATAGAACATTAATCCCTTAAGAAGTTTGCATTTATATTTTTTATAATTCCAAAATGTACTCTGCCCATTTTATTTGATTAGAAATATTGTTAGTCATTCTATTAAGAAATTATGTTAAAAGAAAAAAAAAAGAAACAATATATTGTAAATTTTTAAAAACTATGTGGAATTTCAAATACTTAAGAAAATAAAAAATGTGTGTTAGACTTTTCTTTTTGTTTCCTCTCTGCTGCCTTCTAATATTGTAAGTTGGTGGGTCATTGGAATGGTTAGGTTAATTAAAAAGAAGATTATTAGAAGAATAATATCTGGTTCGATGGAAGAAAGTGGCTGTAAGTGGAGTCACTTTCTTTGTCAGCTATCAATCTTCTCTAGCTACATTGCATATTAGGACTTGCCACATTGTAAAGCACTTCCCCTTAACTCCCACTTTCGTTTTAATTATGATTATGTTAATGAATTGTTTGTTGCAATAGTTACTCCACTTCTTCCCACTACCCACTATATACTATACAATATAGATATATATATAAACGTTTTATTTAGTCCTCCAGGTTATGTTTCATGATTCAATTTATATATGTAACTCCTTTTTAAAATAAGTCACAAAATATAATCTTGAATTCTGAATTAAATCGTGCTTACAAAATCAAAAACTTATGGTGAGTTGTATGGTGTCTTTGTTATGGTATCCAAATTATCTAACTTATCTTTTAAAGTAAAAAATAAAATATTTAAAATAAAAAATAAATCATGTAAAATTTATTAAATATTATTTATTTATCCTTTTTAGTAATTTAGGTACAATATGATAGGCACCATAATATTCACTTAATATTTATTTATTTTTCAATTATATATTTATTTAATGCCATGGTGCATGTTGGGTTTCGATTAGAATCTATTAGCAAAACATGGGCCACTATCTTAAAGGTTTTCCATTCTGGTCAGACAAATGAGAGAAAGATCATGATTTTACAAAATTCATAGTTGGAAAAATAAAAATATGTTATGGGTAGATAGATATGTACCCAGTGGCGGAGCTTGAAACGAAATTTTGGGGGGGCCAGATAGAAGATAATTGTCAAGATGCTTTTGATATGAATCTCATTTAAGATAAGCTCGTCTAACCTCATCTTTCTGATTTGGGTAATATTGCCAAATTTAAAACCATTTTTCAGGGTATCGTTCTAAAGAATTAAGGTCAAACTCATCAGACGTAACTCTTTAAACTTTTGAAGGTTGTATCTTACTTTCTTCGTGATTCATTAAAGTAGAAGAACTATCTACAAATGTTGATATTATAAAAGTTATATGTTTTTCTTTTTGAATATTAGCCTTCCTCTTAAAAAATGCATCATCAACTCTTTGATTTTTTATGACTATTTTATATAAAAATTTGAATATATATCCAGTAAAATATGTAAAAAAGAAATTAGAAGGACAAATATTAAAATTTATAATATTTATTGA
Source organism: Arachis duranensis (assembly GCF_000817695.3). Classification (NCBI taxonomy): domain Eukaryota; kingdom Viridiplantae; phylum Streptophyta; class Magnoliopsida; order Fabales; family Fabaceae; genus Arachis; species Arachis duranensis. The sequence continues at coordinate 119,968,644 of NC_029774.3, read as the reverse complement.
ATTTTTTTATCAATTTATACGCATACAATAATATCAATACTTATTGAATATTCTAATATTTTTTATCATATAAAAAATTAAATTAAATAAACGGTAAAATATAAAATAATATTAAATTACATAAATAAAAAATACCTAATTTTTTATATTTGAACTCAAAGGTAAAGGGAGTGTTGCTTATTGAATAGAGAGCTGCGAAATGCGAATACACTCAATTCATTCCAAATCTAATATATTTTGAATGTTTAAAACTAAAAATTATTGTGCAATAAAAACAAGAGATGAAGATTAAACTTTGATATTTTAAGTCATAATAAAATATTTGAGCCAACTGAACTATTTTTTATTTTTTAAAAAAATATTACTAATTTTTTTAATAAAAGTTTGGGGGCCATGGCCACCCCTTGTCTGAACTAAACTCCACGACTGTATGTACCGCTATAATTGCATGGGTGCAGTGCTTGACTGATGCTAAGAAGGTTCAAAGAAACAAAAGGAAAAAAAATCTTAGTATCAAATTAAATAAATGCACGTGTGTGTTTGTGAAAGTCCACTTCAGTAGTGTTGTGACTTTTGAATAATATATTTACCAGCCAGAAGCACTACCCCACTTGTGGTGGGTTCCAAATTTCACAGTTGGAAATTGGAATGCTATTTTACTTGTTTATGTAATTGTGGTATTTAGCGGAGGGAAAGCTAAGGATTATTTTACTACTAACCATGGATTGATTTTAGGTGTGTGTAGTCATGATTACTATGTTATCAATCAAAATTTTACACCACAAATTAAATTGGATATTTAATTAAGGTGAGTTCTATGATGTAGAAAGGAAAAAATTTTTATATCTATAGATATGTGTTAATTTATTAGAGAGTTTGACAAGTGTTTAAAATGAAACAAAATCTGCACTCTTTACAGAAACAGTACAAAAATCTTGTGTTTTTTGCAAGTGATTAGTTCAAAATTTTGATTGACTAATTATATTAATTAAAATTAAATTTAGTAAGATGATGATAGATCTCACCACAAAAATTATTTTTCTCATCGATCTTTAACAACTATTAAAAAAAGGCTTCAGTTTATATATTTTATTTTGTTTGAACTTTGAATTATCTTAATCTTTTAATAAACTAACTTATTATTTTTATTTTTAATCCATATTTATTATTGTTATTACTATTATAGTAAATTTTGCTAGATCTAAATAAAGATTTAATTATTCCGTTAGTTCTTATAGTTTTGCAAAATTTTCAATTAAATTTCTATATTTTTTTATTTTTAATTTGGTCTTTGCACCAAATTTTTTTTAATTAGGTCATTTTTAACAGTAATTAATTTAATTGTATAGGAATCCAACTAAAAAAAATTTTGGTGTAAGAACCCAATAAAAGAAAAAAACGGTATAAAGACCCAATTGAAAAAAATTAGAACAAGGACTCAATTAAAAAAAAATATAAAGACCTAATTAAAAATTTCGTAAAAGTATAGAGAAATAAAAGACATATTCATTATATTATATTGTAAGCCAAAATACAATTGTAATGTATTCCAGAAATACAGCTCACATATTACATAATTAGTCATACTAACAATATCGATTTGTAATTAATTTTTTTCTTTTTTTTATATTATGAGCAATGTATACTGAATGATCTTTTTATTATTAAAATAAAATAAATTACACTAATTTTTGCTAACATCTAAATTCACTAAATACATTTAATTAAATTAATAGTTAACAATAAAAAATACCACTTGTCATATTGTTATTTACAATTTTTAAATTTTGTGACAGTGAACATATTTCTAAGACATTTTAAGAATATGAAACTTATGACACAAATATTTTTTTTATTAGATATATCATACAACCGTTTATTTTTAAACAATATTGCCATATAAACTAATTTACTATATATTTTGTAAATAAAAAATAAATTTGGATTAAATGGTTAATACTTGATACATGTGTTTCTTTTATTGGTTTGGCAATTTATGATTTGTTAGTATAATAAATGACCGCTTAGACTGAGTCGTTATTTTTCGAACAATAATAAAAAAGAAATTCAGCTTATGATGAGGTCTGTTGTTATGTCAACATAATTAGTCATAATGAAAATAATTACTCACTTAAACTTTATGCTAAAAAAGAAAGTTTTTCTGTATCATTGCTGCAAAGAATATAGACTTTGTTTCTCTAAATATTTGTCAAACTTTTTAATCAGTCAACATATATCTATAGGTATAGAAATCCTCTCATTTCTATACTATAGAACTTACTTTTAATTAATAAATGCATAGTAGCATATTAAGATACACCACATGAGACGCGACACGCAGATATACAAATTTTAAAATTTTATAAAATACAAGACCAGAACATATATATAAAATATAAAGTATTTTTAAATAAATTATAATCAGTAGAATTTTGACTTCTAATAGATATAAAATAATATGAAATTGAACATTACTCACAATAATACTCGCTATATATTTTGTAAAGAGAAAAAGCAATATGAAAGATTTCTTCTAACCAACTTTATAAGATGATGTAAATAAGGATATTGTTATTGTTATTAACTTCGATTACAATTCTAGAGACGTATATATAATATTTCTATGCTATAACTTCAATGAATAAGAATAAAATTCTCCGACAAAAATTTTTTATTAAACATTTTTGAGTTCTCTCTTATTAAAACTCATTTATTTTACTTCCTAAAATTACTCCTATCCTTCCTTTATTCTCACAATTCTCCACCTCGGTCACAATTTGAAATCTACTCAAATTTTGGACGATCAAAATATGGTATTCGTATCTCCATACCTAACATGGAACAACATTGAGCAATTTCAAACAGTGTTAGAACTTGCTTTCTGACACTACTTTAGTCAGCATGTCTGCGAAATTTTCATCTATGTGTACTTTTACAAGAGAAATGTTGCCTTTCTCTATAATATCATGCACGAAGTGATATCTTACATCAATATGCTTGGTACGAGCATGATGAACCTGATTTTTAGCCAAATAAATTGCACTTTAACTATCACAACTCAGATTCACGCAATTTTGCTGAAACCCCCAAATCATCTAAAAGACCCTTTAGCCACAATGCTTCTTTCACCCCATCTGCTACTATCATGTACTTAGCCTCTGTAGTAGATAGTGTCACTGTAACTTGTAGCATCGATCGCCAACTAACTGGAGCACCTTGTATTTTATATACATAACCGGTCATAGAACGTCTTCTGTCTAGATCACTAGCATAATCAGAATCAACAAAACCGTTGATTTGACATGATTTTCCACTAAAGCATAAACTTATATCAATGGTACCCTTCAAGTACTTTAATATCCACTATACTGCTTCCTAGTGTGCTTTATCCGGATTTGCCATGAACCTGCTAACAATATTGACTGCCTGTGAAATATCTGGGCATGTACACACCATAGCATACATTAGGCTACCGAGTACCGACTGCACTAGCATAAGGTACATTTTTCATGTAAGCATTGTCTTCTGCTGTTGTGGGAGATTGTTTACTAGAAAGCTTGAAATGTGGAGGCAACGGTGTTACTACTGACTTAGCATTTTTCATTTCGAACCTTTCAATAATGCGCTCAATGTACCTTCTCTGGCTCAATAACAATTTTTGGCTTGGTCTCTTTCTTTTAATTTTCATGTCTAATATTTTTCGTGCAACATCCAAATCTTTTGCTTCAAATTCTTTACCAAGTTGAACCTTTAACCTATCTATCTCCACCTTGCTCTTAAAAGCAATAAGCATGTCATCCACATACAATAGAAGATAGATATAATCACTTCCAGAAAGCTTATGAATGTATACATAATAATAATTATTTTTGAAAAAATCTTGTTTTAATATAAAGGAGTCAAATTGCTTATACCACTGTCGAGGAAATTGTTTTAATCCATATAGCGATTTATTTAAGCGACATACCTGATTTTCTTTACCCTTAACCTTGAAACCCTCAAGTTGATACATGTAAATTTCTTCCTCTAAGTTACCATGCAAGAAAGCTGTCTTTACATCTAGCTGTTCCAACTCAAGATCACCCTAAGCAACAAGACTCAAAAGCACCTTTATGAAAAATGTACTTCACCACAGGAGAAAATATCTCGTTGTAATCAACACATTCTTTTTGTGCAAATTCCTTTGCTACTAACCTTGCTTTGAATCTTGTATCATCTGACTTAGTAAGATCTTCTTTTCTTTTATACACCCATTTACAACCAATTGCAGTCTTTTCTACGGGCAACGGGACCACCTCCCATGTCTTGTTCTTATGGAGAGATTGCATCTCTTCTTTCATGGCGACCAACCAACTTTTTATATCTTTGTCTTTGATAGCAAATTTGAAGGTGACCGGCTCATCATCCTCCACCGAGAGTACATAATCTACCAAGTTTACCTGCCCATAATGTCTCTGAGACTTGTCTGACCCAAATTTTTGAATGAATTTATAATTCCTCTTTGGCCTAGTGGATGCCAAAAAATCCTGCTGCTGCTGTTGTAATGCATGTGCATTTTCTTACTAAATCTCCTCATGATCAAGTTTATCCTCTGCATCTACTCGAGTAGTATTAGGATGCTCCACCTGAACATTATTAGAATCTATTTGTTGATATTTAGACTCTATCTCCACCACTTGAGTATTTGAAGTTTTTTCAACATCACCATCATCTAACATCGTATCTTTAGACAAAGCTACCATAGATCGTTCATCAAAAGTAACATCCCTACTAATTACAAACTTAGAATCATTTACGCTCCAAAGACGATACCCTTAAACTCCTCTTGAATACCCCAAAAAGATTGCCTTTTTAGCTCTATCATCAAGCTTATTATCTTTGACATGATAATAGACTGTACATTCAAAAATTCTGAATTTCTCATAATCTGCATGTTTCCTTGACCACACCTTATAAGGTGTGTCTCCATCTAGAGAAGAATGTGGGGATCGGTTCACTATGTAGCAAGCTGTAGCAACTGACTCCGCCCACCATTCTCTGCCTAACCCAAAATTAGAGCGCATACATCGTGCCTTCTCAAGTAGTGTACGATCAGTCGTTCAATGATTCCATTCTGTTGTGGTGTTTCTCTAACTGTCCAGTGTTTCATAATGCCTTCTCGATCACAGAACTCTTTGAAAACCCCATTTGTGTACTCTGTGTCATTATCTGATCGTAGAGTTTTCAGCTTCATACCTGTTCGGTTTTCAACCATTGCTCTTTATCGCTTAAAAGTGTCGAATACCTCATTCTTATACTTGAGGAAGTAAACCCAAACATATCTGAAATAATCATCAACAAAAGTAACAAAATACCTGGAACCACCCTTGGAAGTAACTTTAGACGGGCCACAAACATCAGTATGCACGTAGTCTAACAACCCTCTGCTTTTGTGCTTGCTTGTAGAAAACTTCGCCCTGTGTGCCTTTCCATACACGCAATACTCACAATTCTATTTGTGGTTTTTTCATATTCTTTAGCAAACCTTGTCCACAAAGCAATGATAGACATTTCTCTGACATATGTCTAAGCCGCATGTGTCATATTCTTGTGCAATTTGTTTGATCTCTACTTCCACCAATTTCAATTGCTAACTCATCTGTGACTGTTGTCCCCAAAAGAGAATAAAGATTACCATAACGAACTCCATTCATCACTACCAAAGAACCACGAACAAATTTTAGTACTCCATTTTTCGTAACTATTTTGCAATCATTTTTCTCCAACAAACCTATGGAGATAAGATTTTTTCGCAAGTCTGGAATATGTCTCACATCCTTTAAGGTTATTACTATTCCATCATGCATCTTGATTCTTATAGTACCCAACCCCACATTTTTACAAGCATGATCATTGGCCATTAAAATTGTGCCACCATTTATGCTTTGATAGGTAGTAAACCACTTCCTATTTGGGCACATATGGTGAGATGCTCCTGAATCAAGAATCCACTTATCGAACATTTCATAAGATTTTTCTGTCACAGAGTAACAGTCCTCCTCATCATTTGAAATGTAGCTTACTTCTTGCTTTTCTTTTGGATTGTCATTGTTCTGTTTCTTAAAAGTCATCTTCTTATTTGGACAATTTGTTTTGAAATGTCCAGACTTCCCACATTTAAAGCATGTTCTCTCCGTGTAAAGTCTAGATTTTGACCTAGACTTTCCATGCTTATTACCTTTTTCTCTTTCATTAGTCCGTCCTCTAACCGCAAATAATCCTTGTGCTTGATCATTATACTCTTTTCTATTTGGAGATGACATTACACTTGTAGCAACCTTACATAGATCATCCGCTAAAAATGATGCTCTTGTCTCATCCATGGTCAAAGTGTCACCCACCAGTATCAATGTCTGCACCAGATTTTCATAGGACTTCGGTAATTAAAGTAACAATATGAGTGTCTGATCCTCATCATCAACTTTCACATCTATATCCTTTAAGTTTGATATAATCCTATCAAACTTATTGATATATTCTCGGATTGAGGTATCTTCTTCCATCTTGCATGTATACAATTTGAATTTTAAGTAGATCCTATTAGTTAGAGTCTTCGTCATGAAGTTATTCTCTAACTTTGCCTAAATGTCTGCTACAGTTGCTTCTTCATTTACCAAAAAAGTAACATCCCTCTCAAGGCATAAGATTATTGCAGCCCGCATCTCAAGATCTAATTCTTCCCAATCATCATCTATCTTTCATTTCCTCTAGCTTTTTCTCTTTTTTTGCCAGTGTCTTGTGTAATTTTTGTGATATAAGCAGATTTTTCATCTGCATCCTCCAATAAGAAAAATCATTTTCCCATTAAACTTTTCGATTTCATATTTACTTACTTTAGCATTACCACTAGTAGAAGCCATTATATTCAAAATTAAATTTTACCACGCAAATAATGAATAATATAACGTTGGCTCTTGATACCAATTGTTGAGTCTACAGTGAAATTTTGACTTCTAATAGATACAAAGTAATATGAAATTGAACACTACTCACAATAATGCACTCGTTATATATTTTGTAAAGAGGAAAAACCAATATGAAAGATTTCTTCTAACTAACTCTATAAGATGATGTGAATAAGAATATTGTTATTGTTATTAACTTCAATTACAATTTTAGAGACATATATATAGAATCTCTGTGCTATAACTTCAACGAATAAGAATAAAATTCTCCGACAAAAATTTTTTACTAAACATTTTTGAGTTTTCTCCTATTAAAACTCATTTATTTTACTTCTTAAAATTATCCTTCCTTTATTCTTACAATATATCATTTCTAAATTCATTTCAAGAATACAAGTTAAGAATAAGACTGGATACGTTGACATGTAATGATATTTAGGTCTGTCCAAGTGTGTTTGAAAATTTTTTTTATTTTATTAAGACATGATATGGTTGGACACAGCAGACACAGGTGTCGATAAATGTCGTATCTGAAATATATCTGACATATAATACGACAACTTAACAAAGTGTCCGTGTTTTATAAGTAGCATATATAAATTAGAGAACGAAAATATTTAATAACAAAAAAATTTAATAAAAAATAATTAAAATTTATTTTATTTAATATTCATTAATTATCACAATATTTAATATTATTAAGACAAATTCTATTTTTTTCCCTAGCATTTTGCAGAAATTGACTTAACATGTTCTCAACCTCTCATTTACTCTATGATAGCATGTTTTTTGTTTGCCACTGACAAGTGACATTGTTGTTCTGAAAGTGCTCCTAAAATCACATAAATAATCTATTTCACTATGCATGATAAGGTTAATTTAATTAATTTTATTAACAAAATGGAAAGATGACTCAAATTTGAGATTTACTATGGCAGTACATACATGTGGCCCTATGTAATAATCTTGCTCTAAAACAAAATCATGGTTGATTGAGGTGCTGTGTTTTCCTGCATAAGCATGAACCACCTTAATTAGCTTGTCATTTTAAGACGTGTGCAATCTCTTCTGCCACCTATGATTTGCATTTAATAAGCTTGATGGTTTAATATCTATAGTTTTCCATCACAATAATAATTAAGTAAAACACTGGACAGAGACAAAAATGACACGCAAACAAACCATTTCACAAGCATTTAATTAATTAATAATTGTAATGGTAGTGCCAATTGCCAAAGGTGGCTCAAATCTTGATGCACCTAGCTTTAAGTATATTCCTTCAAGATTTACATCCTCCATATTCTGCATGCACGCACCATGAACAAGAGGGATCAGTAAGTGGATATTGGCCATTATCGTAATCAATTTTTAATTTCTCATGTTATCTCCCAATTTAATAAATTAAAAATTAATTTTATTATAAATTTAAATTTTATTTAATAATTTATTATTCGTCAGTAAATTATTACATACATAAAGATAAAATCTAAGTTTTTAACATTTATTTAAAATAGATAAATAAATTAGTTACTTAACTAATGTAATTTAATTATATCATAATGAATTAACACGGAGTCTCATAGCCATATAACTATAGTCTTATATAATGGTCTTAATTTACTCTTAACTCTTAAAAGGTATTTCTTGTTCTATGTAAAATCCAAAACATTCCTTGATAACCCATTTATTTGAACCCAATAATTTATAGCATCTTCGCTTGTTAGACAATATATTAGTTAGTTGATTAGAGTTATAATCTATCTATATATAACGAACTCTGGTGTAACTCTCACTTAAATTCGACCAATTTTTTTCCATATATTTAAATTTCCTTTATATATATATTAGAAATATTTCTTTGATTATTTTTTTTATTTTTATTTATTTATTTATTTATTTTTGCTATAATACGTTCACTTTATGAGTGGCAATAGGGCGGATTTTTGCCCTACGCTACAATTACCCACATTGCTCCATTTCTATTTACGGATAGTAAAAAGTTAAACCCTAACCCGTCTTTATAATTATTAAAATCTAACAAATAAAATTAAATTTTAAAATTTATATAATCATAATTACATACATAACATAAATTAAAGTAAAAATTTAAATATGATACAATATTATTAATCATTTTACTAATTATTTTATATATATATCGGGCGGGTTTAACCTAAACTTTATCCCGCCCCGTTAAAAAATCGTCCCGAACGGAAAAAGACAGGATAGGTACCTACAGATTCGGATAGTGTTACTATCCCTAATTCATTTGAGCACACTGATGATCTACCTAGTTGTTAAATCCAAGTGATCCACTATGCAAATAATTTAATGTACCAGAGACAAATTGTTGAATTTAAAAAAAAAAAACAAGAAAAGAAATAAAGAGGAGCTTTGGCAACGACTGGAATATATCCATGTAGCATTTATGGAAACTTTTTTTTTTTGCTTTACCAAAGTTTGAGCACTTGTAAAATGGAGCAAAAAATTGAAGAAAAATGCAAGTTGCATTGCAACTAATCATCCAAGAAATTGAGAGATCGATGACCCAGCACATATATTTAAAAAACAAAAGTTAGTAAATTTAATTAGCACCTGTCTTTCTTCACTAAGGTCAAGAAATAAATACTTCCAAGTTCTTTTTGGCACTACAATACAATTATATATGAAGATTGGTTAAATTTTTCTGACCTTATTCTACAGTGACTAATAGCATTTTGTCAAATTAAAATTCTAAATTAAACTCTTCGCATACACCTAAGAAACATGGATTGTTGTTGATTCCTAAATGATATTCAAGTTCTAGTTTTTGAAACTAAAGAAACTTGTGAGATAATAAATTAAAGTAGTTGGGTATAAAGAAGTAATAGCTAGGTTAGATTTGCAACACCCAAAACACTGCCACAAATTAAAGTGCTACTTTAATTTATAAATGCTTTATTATTAAAGAAGAACCTTCGTATACTCCATTGCAATCATCAAAGAGTTATTGGGATTTGGAATGAAATCTAAATCTAGAGAGCACATTCATAAAAATGAACAAAGTACAAAAAGAACAGTAGTCAATGTGGAATCCACCCATGAGAGCAAAAAGAGAAAAGAAAAGGTTTTTAAAACTCTCATAAGGAGGTTAGTCATTTTCAGTTTATATATATTATGCGTTTCCAACTGGACATATACCCACCTTATTTTAAAAAATCTAAATAATTTCCTCTATTCTTTTGGTTCATTCAATTTCATATACATAATAAATACTATAGGACAAATTGATTGGGTCCTATAGAAATGGTTGGATTACTTGTTAGATCAAGCAATAACTAATAATGCAACATTTTGGTGTAAAACATTCCCACTAATTATGCAAGGATATTCTTAGATTTGGCATATGTCAATAACTTATCCTTATTTTGGATAGGATATTCTTTCTTATTATGAGAATTCTTTTATATAGCAAATCTTTAGATCTTAAATTGCAGTTTGCAGTTACAATTGTAGATGTAATTAAAATTTGTATCGATATTTTATGACTTATATTAAATGTTGGTTTTTTTTATTTTATTACAATTTGATTTCATAATACTATAATTTCAATTTTACTATAATTATTGAATAATAAAAAAACATGTACACACAAAAATTAGCTATTATATATTTAAATATATTATGTTACGTGTATACTAAAATTAGTCACTAAAATTAACTATTAAGTATAAAATAAAATATATATTAAAAATAAATTAAATTGCATATATTTTTTTATAATATTATAATATCGTCACTTTTTTCAGTCATATCCACTATATTATGACTCCCATCACTTGATGTGGTTAGCAATTTAATAATTTTATACCATTCTTAAAAGTTGTTTGGACCAGGCTAACACAACGCTTTTATGTAAAAACCACCCCCCGCTAAGTTTTAAAGCATCAATAAGCAAGGATATTCCTTGTGTTGCCTAGAAATTTAAAGCGCCATGTATATGTTGATGATATGGATATCCAGAAGAATAAACCCTAGCTTTACCGTCCTTAATGGCTAGATCCATATATTTAGTGCTTTTATCACTAAAATCATATAAAATGGTCGATCCATGTCACAATATATTATGACATTTTTTTTGGCTTTAAGTACTTCATTTTTTCCTCTGATGACAAATGTTGCTATCACAGCTTCATATCTTAAGAGATGTTTACTTTTTCTTTGTTATGACTTCACGTTAAGTTGATACTTGAAAGCCGTTAGATGATTTGATTGATTTGACTAAATTTTTATCTAACGGTTCTGAGGTATCAACTTCACGTGAAGTCGACTTCACCTGAGTTTTTACCTTATTATATATTTAGTTTAGTTAACTAAACAAAAGATGAAGTTAATTATGACTAATAATTAATTATCCCCCCCCCTCTTTTTACTGTAGTGTTATTTTCTCCTTTTAGTGATTATATTGATAGTGATGCATGCACAAATATTATGAGTGGAATAAACGAAAAATTAATGAAAAATGAAGGTGAAAAATAATGATATTTACATTATTTTTTGGATATAGTTTTTACAATTTAAAAATATTTTTTTATATTTTTATTCATTATTTTTAATATTAAAATCTAAAAATATGCAAAAAAAAAACGTATGATTTAAAAATTCTACGATAGAAGTGTGTACTTTCACTTGTTCTCAACTCAACCGTCGAATCAGGATCTTTCTTTCTTACTTTCTTTCAGTTGGAGAGTTCTAATGAAATACAACGAGGACAAACACGTAATTACACTCTTAACTGTCTTTGTGACAGTGACAGTGTTTTGTGTCTGATACTGTTTGGTATATTCTCTTCCCTTTCCTTCTTTCTTTCGATTCCTGTTGGCTGTTTTTTCAAATAGTGTCTCCTATTTCTATGTAAGGAAAAGCTTCCATTCACCTCACACCAGAGAGATAGAGAGAGAGAGAGAGAGAGAGAGAGAGAGAGACTGTGTGTGTGTTTGTGTCTCCCTGCAATGGTGGTTCCAAGGCTCGGTGGTGGGTTGGAGGATGGTGGAACCGGGCGTGGAACTAGGCCTATCTGAACAAATAACCATTTCTTCCTTCTTCTAAAAACCACAAGAAAAAAAGTTATTATCTAAGAAGAAAAGAGAAAGATAGTATCTTTCTTTTAAGCTGAAAGCAAAGTTCTGATTTTTGAGAGGTACCCTACTTTCAAATTTGTTATGTTGTGGGTGGAGTTCCTTCTTTTGTTGTTTAGAGTGATGAGGCTTTATTGGGTCTATATCTCTTATACCCTTATATGGGTCCAATCATCTCAATGGTGCAAATGGTACAGTTTTCTTGCTCTGCAATTCACCTTCTTTTCTTTAACTATTCATCACCTTCAATTTACTTGTTTGTTTTGGGGTTTTGTATTTCAACTTCTATCTCAGTAAACTCATTCTAATGATAGAGTTTGGCTCTTCCATTAACTGTTATTGTCGTTTAAGAACGTTTAGGTTCGACAAAATCCAAAAGAATGCTTTTGATGAGTTTATTCTTACCACCAAAGCAAATAAAACTTGTAGTTTAATTGACAAGACATTATAGATTGTGTCATGCATGGTAAATTATAATTGTTTCCTATGTGTACGTTTTTCACCCTGTTTCTTTCTCTTGACTATTTCACAGACCAAATTCTTTTGTCATTGTTTCCTTGTTTCCGTACAAAGTTGGGTGCTAGCCACCGTGTTAGGTTACTTTCATGCATTATATTTTTCAATTTTAATTTTATATAACCATGTGATTATATGAAGATGGAAGGAATCTTGAGAAAATTAGGAATTCTCTTTTTTTAAAACTTCTAGTTTCTACTGTTACTGATTTAAACTCACAGAGGTTACTATAGATTCCATTTATTTGGTTTACAATTAAAGTTTGTTCATTTATTAAAGGAGTTTACCAGTTTGATCTTAATATCAGCTTTCTGTCTTTCTACTACTATTACAAAAGAAAGGTAGCTTCCTGTCTGGAAGTTCATTCTTTTGTTCCTTCCATTTTCTTTTCATATTGAAAGATGTTAGAGAAAGTAATCACTAGTCATCATGTTGCAGGATCAAAAGAGTTGATCTGGTAAAAGATTAGAAGCCCTTTTGCCATTGATGATTGTGTCATCTGGTAATTGCCTGTCTAACTGTGAATCAATTAGGAGCAGAAAACATTTCTGTTGAATTGCTAATTACAACTCTGAAATTTTATTGGTTCTATGTTTTTTCCAATTTAACTTGGTACCAGATACAGCTGATGTGTGCTTGGCTTTGTTGTCGAGGCAAATCTTCTTTGGCAATATGGAAGAGGAATTTCTTTTTCCTTTATGGCAATTACTTATGTTTGAAGATTAACTGAAAAGGGCAAATCTCCTTTGGCAGAAAGTTCTTTAATTTCTTTTGGTTGGATTCATTCCAGTAATAATATATGAAAGTAACTTTTTTTAGGCTGTAAAAGTAGTATCATTCATATGTGATTCTTCTAGGAACTCCACCCTTTTTGTAGACAAAATCCCCTTTGGCTTTTTTTTATTATTGGTTTGTTTCCTCCAATAGCTAGAAATTTTCATTCCAGGAAACCACTACTCAAAAAGAGGGAGGAAAGAAAAAAACAGAAACCCAAAAAAAAAAAAGAATCTGATAGCTGTAGCTCTATGATATTGTACTTCTGGAAACCTCTCTCAACAGTTTCTTTCTGTGAAAATATTCAGTCCAAATTGGGCAAATCTCCTTTGGCATTTCGGAGTCCTTTGTTGACTCCCATTATCCTATAAGGGCATATCTCCTTTGGTATCAAATCTCCAGGTTCAGTGGTGTAAGATAATCTTTTGGAGATACTTGACTAACCATCTGTGACAGCAAGAAGAGTCAGTCAGAAATTGATTGTACTACACTCAATTGACCCTCTTGTGATTAAAGCTAACACTTACACTGGGATTTGATAGTTCAATTTGCTCAGCTTAATTACCAGTATTATTCCTTTCTTCTCAAGTTATTATTGAGTGGAGATTATTTCTGATTCCATCTCTGATGAGAATTCCTGTGCATGGAGAACACAGCTCCATTTGTCCCTATTGTTGTCTTATCATGTTATTTTTTGTTGTAGTTTAGTTTGTGTTACCATCAAAATATTATGACAGGCATATTCTTCATGGATGCACTCGTTAGTGATTCAGACTGGGAGACTAACAGTGAAAGCAACAGTGAGTATCAAGAGGACATCGATTTTCTCTACGGGGGCCAAGCGCAGAGCATATTATCAAGTTTAGAGGAAAGCATCGGGAAGATTGATGGTTTCCTCTCATTCGAGAGAGCCTTTGTCCATGGAGATGTTGTCTGCTCCTTGGCAGACCCATCTGGACAGATGGGAAGGGTCATTGGTGTTGATATGTTTGTGGATTTGGAAAATGTTCAGGGAAAGGTCTATAAAAACGTGAACTCCAAGAAACTTAGAAGGATTCGCTCTGTTTCGGAAGGTGATCATGTAATTAAGGGGTCATGGCTTGGTCGGGTTCATAGAGTGGCAGAGAAAGTTACAGTATTGATGGATGATGGAGTTGAATGTGATATCATTGCCTTGGAAAAAGAGAAGCTTTTACCACTAACTCAGAATTTCCCTGAAGATTTTCCATATCCATATTATTCAGGGCAGAGAGTGAAGGTTAAGTCCCCCAGTGGTTCAAAATCGGCCAGATGGCTATGTGGCACTTGGAGGGATTATCAAGATGAAGGAACTGTTTGTGCTGTGGAAGCAGGTCTGGTGTATGTTAAATGGCTTGCCTCGGTTGCCACGGATTGCAGTTTGAATGTGAATGCACCATTATGCTGGCAAGATTCGAAAAACTTGACCGTGCTGTCATGCTTTTCGCATGCAAACTGGCAGCTTGGTGATTGGTGCATGCTATCAGTTGCAGAACAGAAAGAACACATTGCTCCTACTACAATGGTGCATAAGATGGCAAGAGGATACAAGAGAAGAAACCTTGACTCTAGAGAGTTGTTTACTATTGGGAAGATCAAGACCAAAGTTGATGTTGTGTGGCAAAATGGTGAGCATTCTACAGGACTAGATCCAGAGGAATTACTCCCTGTGAATGTCATAAATGCACATGAATTTTGGCCTCATCAGTTTGTGCTTGAAAAATGTGCTTCTTATGATCCTCTTAAGCCTAATGATCAAAGATGGGGTGTTGTCCGATGTGTCGATGCATTGGAGCATACTGTTAAGGTACAATGGAAAGCTGTTTCCATTTCCAATGAAGATAATTTTGCTGGAGACAAAACGGAGGAAACTGTGAGCGCCTACGAACTTGTAGAGCACCCGGACTACTCCTTTTGTTTTGGTGATATTGTGTTTGCGGCTCAAAAACAGCTTGGGGACCAAGCTGGTAAAGATAATGGCAAGTCAGTGACTGACTTGAAGGCGGAGGCTACTCTTGAAGATGGGAACCAAGTTCATTGTCTAGATGAGTTCCCTGATAATCCTTTCCTGTGCTGTGTCGGGAATGTTACTGGTTTCGAAGATGGTAACATGGAGGTGAATTGGGCTAATGGTTTCACAACCAAGGTATGTCCTACAATTATCTGTAATCTGTATGCATATGCTTTAGTTAAATGAGTAAGCTAGCAAGTTATTATATATTTATTTTCTCAACAGGTTGCACCTTATGAAGTTTTTCGAATTGAAAAACCTGAAGGTTCAGCTGTTACCTCCATTCCTCATGAAACTAATGTTGATGAGTTACCTCAAGAGATAATTGAACACAGAAGTCTACCCTCTGACAAGAAGGAAAAGGTGTGTAATATGCATTTCCTTGAATATTAGTAGCTGTTGTTAACTGAATTATTTAGGTGACACTAAGACACAGGTCTCACCATGGAAACTATAATTGAAAACATCTAGTTCTAGTTCTAGTTCTAGTTCTAGTTGTTGCTGTTGTGTTGTTAAGATTCTTTACCAAATGCAAGTATGCAACTGTCTAATTCCAAACTGAATGTCATGTTTGATGAACAGGACTTGTTAAATAGTGATGGTGTTAGAGAGATTTGTGAAAAGCAATTCGGGGAGTGTAGTTCCTTTTCCCTTCCTCGAGCCGCCTTTGAACTTTTCTCCAGCATTAAAGCCAGCATATTCCAGACACTTGGTGCAACACCCCTTTCAGGAGCAGTTTCCTCAGTACCCACATATGAAGAGGAGAATGGATCTGATTTTCTTGATAATAAAGATTTGGAAACTTGTAACCAATGCACTCACTCACATCCAGTGGATAAGTTGCAATTTATTGAAGAAATAACTCCAAATCCAGAAGTCATCAAGACTCATGAACATAATGATTCTCCATTCTCTTTCCACAACAATAATTCAAATCAGTTTCAGCAATTTGACATAATAGAAAATTGCTCTGACCATCACTTCTTTGGTGATGGTAGAGCATTGACATTATCTCAGGTTAGAAATTAAAATGTGATAATTCAAATTGACATAATTACATTGAAACTTTTAGGCTAATTGTTTCATCTTCTTTGGACCCTTTGTAGGTGAAAAGAGGCTGGGCAAAAAAGGTTCAGCAAGAATGGAACATCCTCGAGAAAAATCTTCCTGGTTTGTACTTATTTGTTTTGAAATTTTGAATAAAATCTTCTATTAATTACTTGCGTAAAAAGAAATATTCAGCAAATACACTTACCATCTCTTTAATGGTCCAAACAGAAACTATTTATGTTCGTGTGTTTGAAGAAAGAATGGATCTCATGCGTGCAGCGATTGTTGGTGCATCCGGAACCCCGTATCATGACGGGATGTTCTTCTTTGATATATGTTTCCCTCCTGAGTATCCCAATGAACCACCTGTAAGCTTTTGAATTTAGTTTGCAGTTCTATATATATATGCCTCATGCTTCAGCATCCTTGTTTATAAGTTCCTTCACTCAGTTTAACCATGCTTTTGTTTAGAAAATATTTCAGGCTTACTTGTGAGGTGGTTGGTTACTTACACGAAACCGTCTTTATGCGAAGATGATAGTTAAGATGTAGACAAATATTATGTTAAACAGTTTAATCAAACATGTCAAATCATCTAATAATTCTTAGCTATCATCTTCATATATGTGAAAACTCTTATGATGTCATCATGGCATTTGAAATACCATGCAGATGGTGCACTACAAATCTGGTGGACTCCGCTTAAACCCTAACTTATATGAGTCCGGGAGAATCTGTCTGAGTCTCCTGAATACTTGGACTGGTGCAGGCTCTGAAGTTTGGAACCCGAGAAGCTCCACAATTCTACAAGTCCTTATCTCTCTGCAGGCCCTTGTCCTTAATGAGAAGCCTTATTTCAATGAGGCAGGATACGACCAACAAATCGGCAGAGCCGAGGGAGAGAAGAACTCTGTGAGTTATAATGAGAATGCCTTCCTTGTCACAACCAAATCAATGTTGTATCTGCTAAGAAATCCACCTAAGGTACATTATATTACTACTCCAATACTTCGGTTTCCTTTGTAGTTGCATTGTTGAGATAGTTGAGATAGTAGAGACAAAAAAATTATCCTAAAATAGAGAGATTTTGCTTGCCTTCCTATCTGTTCCAAACATGTTTGTGTTTCCTAATATCTCTGTATTTCCTAGACAATATGAATCTTTGGATATTGTTATGCCATATATGTAGGATTTAATTTTAATTGACACTATTATTCCTAATGCAGCATTTTGAGGCACTTTTGGAAGAACACTTCAGAAAACGGTCCAAACATATTCTTCTTGCATGTAAAGCATATATTGAAGGAGCTCCAATTGGATGTGGTTTTGAATGTGCGAAAACTGAGCTTGAAACCCAGAAGGGGACTTCCACAGGGTTTAAAATTATGCTTTCTAAGATCCTCCCGAAGCTAGTAGAGGCCTTTTCTGATATGGGAATTGATTGCAGTCATTTTGTTGAGCACCAAAATTCAGTTCCCTGGTAAAAATTGTATTTCCCGACCAAGATATTCCAATCATATGTATATAATATTAGTATGTTTACACGTATCTGTTGTATACGTTCAAGTATCAAATGTATGCTTTTCTGAGACACCAATCTCAGCTGGGTTTTGTACACAATAGATTAGAGGTTGTGGCATCATGTATGTGTAACTATGTATCATATGGCTTGCAGCTGTAAAATATGAAATAAGAAATAAAATAAATTATTGAAGTGATTTGCATGAATCACCTGTACATGTCAGAGAAGTATAGTAAGATCCAATAAATTCTATTTTCTATTAGTTAAGATATAAGCAACTTTTTATGTCAACTAAATTCTATTTTCTAACTTTTTATGGTACCCTAATTGCCATATAGTACATCCTCCATCCTTCAATATATTCCTGGATTTGTTATACAGTAATACAGTAATCTTTCACCTTCATCAGTTGTGCTAGACAGAGGCATAATTTTTTTTTTTTGGGACATTCGAAAGCCACGTGCAATTTAACAGTATATAATTGAATTGAATGTCTATAATTCTATATAAACTTTTGGAGTTTTGGGTAAATTACACACCCCTTGAAAATTTTCAAAATTACACCCATAATCTCTTTCCTCTTATTATTTTTTTTAACGTTGTTATGAATGATATTTTTGTCATTTCAATTGAAATAAAATAAAACAAAATAAACATTAATATACATGTAACAACTATCAAGCACATGTATAAAAAACTGTTAGTTACAATGACATCAAACTGTCTAATTCAGGCTAAATTTTAACATGGAACTAGAATGTGTGAATTTTATGTATATTGCCATTTTTGTGGTCTTTTCTAAAACATGGGGACTGTTTAACAAAATCGTTGGATCCGATTTCTGTTTACGAGATTTTTTTACCTTTTGGAAGAAAAGTGGCTGGGTCCGATTTTGTGTTTTTAAAATTTTTTACTTTAAAATAAAAATCGGTTGGTCCGATTTGTTCTCTATTCAAATTGCCAATACAAAAGTACTTTACCTCCCTATCTTCATGTATGTGTATTACACTCAAGTTTGGCCAATATCAAAATTACTTTGCCGTCTAATTCATCACAGGGAGTGTAAGTGTAATTTAACCTAAGCTTTTTTATTGAAATGAGCAATATATACAAATTAACTCTAAAAAATAAAACCAAAATTAAGCTTACATTATTCAGGGGAATTAAATGAGAATTACAAAGATGGTAATAGTCTAAGGTTAGAAAGAAAGGTTGCCAAGACAGAAACCATAAAAAGAAGACCATGATTGCATATATCTGGTACCCGTTGCGAAGTTGTGGAGGGGAAAAACTCCCATGGGAATGGAGTAAGGCATCCAAAGTTTTGGAGGACAAAAACACCCATGAGAGAATTTTAATTATCTTTTTATATTAATAAGATAATTACCACACTTCGATTCAATCTCAAGCTTTGATTTCTATGTAAAATTAAAATGTCATCTATAGCTAAACAACATTGTGATAACAATCTACTTAGATACATGCAAGACCACCAAAACCTATAAAAAAAATTTGTCAAATAAATTTCAACAATAGAGTAAAAATAGAAAGTACTAGTCTCTGAAACTCTGCATCTGTGTTTGCACCATTTCCTTCCTCAAACTTTCTGCCATTTCATCCTTCCCTTGCCTAGTGTACCCATCAACAAAAGCACTATATATCTCTAAATTCGGTTGATGATGCCCTATTCCTACCATCTCTGCTTGAAGCTTCAAAGCTTTTTCCATTTTCCCTTCAGAACACAACCCCTTTATCAACACCTCATAACTCTTCTCTTTGGGAACCAAATCATATCTACAAACTGCATTCCCAAGAAACTCAATTGCTTCGTCAACCCTACACTTATCACAAAGTAACACAACCATCATGTCAAGGATCAATGCACAAGGCCTAAATCCCCTCCTACACATATCATTATATACAAGAACAGCTGAATCAACATCCCCAATACTGCAATATGCCTTAACAAAATGCTCATAAGTTGCATTAGTGCTGTCAATACCACCCAATTGCATCTTTGTGAAAAACTCCTCAGCTCTACCAACATCTCCAATTTTGCAAAACCCACCAATGATAGTATTATAACAAACAACATCAAGTTCCATTTTTTTATTCTCCATTTCTTCCCACAACCTCTCAGCATCCACCATTCTTCCTTCATCACAAAAAGCAGCCATCAATAGAGTGTAGCTATATGCATTGGGTGCACAATTCGATGTACCCATCTCATTCCAAATTTCTTCAACTTTCCCCATCAAACCATCCTGATAACAACGTAGCATCAATACATTATAGGTATGTGCATTAGGGGATACCCTAAAACCAAAACCCCTTTTCAAAATCTTGTCTTTTACCTCAACCAACCCAAAAAACTCCCTATAAATCCCGTGGCCAGCATCAAAACCTTGAAGCTTGCAAACCCTAGAAAGCAAACTGTTCAATGTGCAAACTTTGGGAATGTTCCCGCGGGACATTAACATTCTAACGATCTGAATCGAAGGTTCAAGCTTATTGGACTCCAAACAAGAGCGAATCAACAAGTCGAAGACGAAGGGGGCAGAATCACAGAGCCGATAGGTCTTGATAAGGTGCTCAAAGAGCTTCAAAGGTGGCGAATCTAAACTAGAATGTTCGTGGTTTAGGGAGGCACGAATGGCGAGAGTGATGGCTTCTTGTGCATGAGTTTTAAGGCGGGCACGTGCGAGAAGGTGGATGATGGTGGAGTAAGAGTGAAGGTTGTGGTTGCAAAGGCATTTGGATTTGGTCCATTGGAAAAAATGGAGGGCGAGGTGGGGTTTGTTCTTTATGCCGAGGGCAATTTTGGAAAACTGGATGGGGCTAAAGCCGTTGGGGTAAAGGGAGTGGAGGGTGGTCCAACGGGATTTGGAGCGGTTGTGGGTGAGGATGCATATGGCGGTTTCTACCACATCCTCGGAGGATGAAGAATATGAGAAGGAGAGAAACAGAGGTTTCGTGATTATTGGGAAGCGTTTCAATATGAGGATTTGAGTCGCCATCCACATTGGTGTTACCCCGGCTTCACTTTTGAACCATAAAAACTGGGTACAAGGATCTATATCATTTAATCTTTATGAATTGGTGATGCTCTGCTAATATAACCCCATGACCTCAAAAAGTTAGAAACAACTTGTTATGTACTAACTTCTATCCAAGAATAAGTTCCTCAAAATTGTATTTTGGGTCATTGGCATTCTTGGTGATGATACAATCAAATGGATAAGCCTTTAAAATGAAGGAAGAATTTCTCTCTTAGAAACCAAATAAAGCAAAAACATTACAAGGTAAGAAACTACCAAAGTAAAAGAAGAGGTATTTATACCCTTTGTTAACTTTAAAAGTTCAGAGTCATTTAAGGCTTATCAAACAATGTTTATAGTTTCTAGACACCGAAAAAAAATTGTTTATAGCTTCAGCAACTTACCCTGAATGTTATACATGGCTATCTCAAGAGTCTAACTGCTTTTAAGAACTAACTATAACAGCTGTGTATATCTATCCATAGTAAATTGATTAGATATTGCTCAAATGTTTCCATAAGATGTATATAACGTTTTACCAAAAGAAAAATACGATTCGTCATCAAGTTATTGAAATCTACAAGCAACATTGGAACCATGAAATTGAAAAAAGAAGTCAACAATTAAGATGAAACCAAAACAACAAGAATATATCAATACCTTAATTCTCCAGAGCCACTAGGACCACTAGTTCTAACTGTAACAAGGCCTTCCTCTTCCTCTTACAGTTCTTGCATTCTTGGACAGATTTTACAAGTAAATAGACTGCACAATTTGCGTATTTGACAGCCACAACTTAGCAACACATCACAAAAATCATGAATCATGCAAATTTAACAAGAAAATTCAATAATTATTTCATGAATCAGTTTAACATGAACCAAACCCTGGAAATCAAGTAGCTAACACAAGAAAATCACAAAATATATCGCTAGAAAAACGAACCTTAATGGAGCTAGCGGCGACCAACGGTAGCACGAGACCAGAAGGGCTGTAAGGGAAGCAGAACAAGACCTAGCGAGTGAGGCGGAGGGGAGAATGAAGACGGCGTCGCCGTCGAATGAGAGGGAGATAGGAAGCACAAAATCAGATTGGCGGAAGAAGTGAAGAAGCACCAGCAGCAGAACAACAAAGAAGGCAGAGGCTAAGCTAGCGATACTAGGAGCGCCGCCGGAGGTGAAGGTGGCGAACGGACGCGGAGAAGGTGTCTATCCTAGGATTTGTTGCTTTTAACGTTTTGTTTCTCCTTGCAAAAACGACGACGTTTGAATTTAAGATTTTGTCAGACAAATAAACATTAAAATTTACACAACCCTTAATCTTTTAAAGGATTAGATTAGATACATTGATAGTTCTTAATATAAAAAAAAATTCTTATTTCTTTAAAAGTGATTAAAAGATTGAAATTAAAAGAGAAATTCTTAGAGGATAATAATTTTTAGTATTTTTTATAATTATTTGATCTGTATAAATATTAAATTGTCTTTAACAAATAAATTTAATAATTTATGTATACACACTTTAAAAAATATACGTGTAAATTATATTGATTTATATGTGCAAAGTAAACATAGATATAAATTATATATTTTTTATGTATAAAATATCAGTAAATATAAATATAAATTATTACCGATTATTGTGATAATTGTGAATATAGATTTGATTGTGCTGGATTTGATGAAACTAGAGAAAATTAGCTAAACATAAATAGAGGCAAAAAGGCTCCTTATGCCCAGAACATAAAAGAGCTGATAGAACTCAACAACTTCCTATTTTGTATTTTCAATTTTGTTCTTTTTATTTTTTGTAATTCAATAAAAAAATCAATTAAAGAGGATGAAATTTCACTGAATTCACCTCAAAACTCTACTTCTTGATGAGTATTAAATTGTGCAGCCAGAATTTTAAATACCAGTTTTTACAAATATCAATGTTGAGTGCCAAAGATATAACTGTCGTAGTAACATCTTTATGTGTGCAAAAGTAGCAGCCGAGTTTCTTAGGCATTCCCAAGCCTTTACCTTCATTTCTGGCAAAATAAAGCAAAATTTCTTTAATTTCTCCTCTTCAAAGGTTTCAGAGCAAAGTTTGCAATAAACCCTGCCTGGACACAAGTACAAGATAAGGCTTTCTCCCTTCAATCCACATATGAAACACAAAAAAATCCTTAAACTGGGTGAGGCAGCACTAGTATTTGCTGCTGATCAGAACCATACAGTTTTATTGGGTGAGCTATATAATATAGACAGGACCTTGTAATCTATTTGCATGTCATGTTATATTACTTCTGATACATAGTTTGGTTATATGTGTCTTGAAAACACTATTATTCTCATAGAGAGTGTTCTCAAAAGAATCCCCTATCAGTAAGATCATGCAGGCTTAAATCCTATCACCAATAATCTAAACAAGAGCACGAGCCTTCTCTAAAATGATGGAAACGAAGCTTGTCCCGAATGATTATCTCTCTATTTGTTACAACAGAGATGAACTTAATTGCTGAATGACAGTCTTCACATATCCTAAGGTTCTTAACGATCCTTAAAGTCTTTCCATGGCTACTTTTCATCAGCCCAAATGCCACGGCAAGCTTCTCACTATGGTATCTGAGGGCATACTCCCTCTCTTCTTCTTCCAACTCGTGCATCGCGGATTCAGGAACAGGTGCGTAACCCGCTTCCTTGCACCTCCACATTAATTCATCAAGATACTGATAAATTTCATTGGTCTCAGGGTGGGACTTATCACCCATACTAAAAAGAAAGCCTTTGTTGTTGACATCAATGGTACTATAGCCTACTTGCTTCTTAAGGCCTCTTTGGATCATAACATTTCGAACTGATTCCACTCTATCCATCCTTCCTGCCAATGCATACATGTTAGAAAGCAATACATAATGGCCAGGGTTCTCTGGCTCCAGTGAGATGAGATGTTCAGCTGCTTCCACACCAAGATCAAAATTTTTATGCATCTTGCAAGCCCCAAGCATCGCGGTCCAAACAGCGGGAACAAGCTCCTCAAGACTAAGTTCCTTGATGAACTGGTACGCTTCACTAAGCAAACCAGCTCTCCCAAGCATGTCAACCATACAAACATGGTGTTCTACCCCTGGAACAAGACCATACTCTTGTCTCATGCTTGTGAATGCTCGGCGACCTTCATCTACAAGGCCTGCATGAGCACATGCAGATAAGACAGCAACAAAAGTGACCCTGTTTGGAACCAAATGACATGCTTTCATCCTGTGAAAAATCTCCATTGCTTGAATACCATAACCATGCATGCCATACCCAGATATCATAGCTGTCCAAGCAATAACATTCCCCTCATTCATCGAATCAAACACAGCACGTGCTCTCGTCACATCACCACACCGCGAGAACATGTTTATCAACGAGGTAGCAAGAACCACATTCACACGAACCCCATTGTTAACAATATAATCATGCACCCAGCACCCCAGTTCAAGTGAACCTAGTTGAGAGCAAGCAGATAAAACACCAACGAAAGTCGCGGAATCAGGATCAACCCCACACTCACGCATCTTCCTAAACATCACCAAGGCTTCATTGGCAGCCCCATTCTGCTCATATCCCGAAATCATCGAGTTCCAGGCAACAACACTTCTCTGAGGCATTTCGTCGAACACTCTCCTTGCAACACCCAATGCACCACATTTCGAATAGAACGCAACGATTGCTGCCTGCACGAACGAATCTGAGCCATACCCACAAGCCAAAACATGGGAATGAACAACCCTGCCGAGTCTCAGGGCAGAAAGATCGGCGCAGGCCTTGACGACAGAGGTGAAGGTATAAGTAGAAGGTAGAACGTGGGAGAGCAGCATGAGGCGGTAGAAGATGACGGCGTCAAGGGAGAAACGGAACTTGGAGGAAGCCTTGATGAGGGAATTGAAGAGGAAAGAATCTGGGTCGTGGACGGTGGTTAGGAGGCGACGAGTGTAGGCAATGGAACCGGCGGCGCAAGATAAAGTGAGGAGCTTGGTGAGGAGGGCTCGGCTACGGTGGCAGCCGGTGACGATGAGGTGAGCATGGACTTGCCGGAGAGGTTTCAGACGCGGCCCCGCGCGTAGCAGTGCTTCGTACTCTGCAGATTTTGGCGGGCATTCTGCGATTTCGATTTTGTGCTTCGCTTCCATCACAATTTTGTCATTAGACAAACTATATAAAGTGCGTTTTTGTATGTTTTTTTTTTTAATTTCTTCTCTTTCTTTTTTAGTTACTAAATACATAGGGGACTATTCATTTTATTACTAAGGCTAAGAAAGGACTTTAGATTTAAAAAAAAAAAATTCTAATAAATATATAAAATTCTAAACAATTACTTGATAAGA
This sequence comes from Arachis duranensis, assembly GCF_000817695.3. Taxonomy (NCBI): domain Eukaryota; kingdom Viridiplantae; phylum Streptophyta; class Magnoliopsida; order Fabales; family Fabaceae; genus Arachis; species Arachis duranensis. The sequence goes on along the minus strand of NC_029774.3, from coordinate 119,943,297 downwards.
TTTAATGAATAATATTAAATATGAACGAATATTATAATTTCATAATGATAGATATTTGAAACAGCATTATCAACTTGTAATTTTTTTGTTGACCTAACATTTTCCCGTGAAAGGGATAGTTTTACAGGAAGAGAGGGTTAAGTATAAAGTGCATAGAAGATAACACGATTAATAAGTACAATATAGCTGCAATAAAACCGGCAACGAGAGCTCCACTGACATGGTCACAAAATTTAGGAACTTGTCCACAGATAGGTAGCCACCCTGCATGATTGTTGCCTTTCTTCCCCACATGAGCTATTGCCACTGCTGCTGAAATGCTCGAAGACAGTAACATTGCTATCACCTGATCCAACAATATTCCCAAAATTTTGACATACAAAACATTTCTTTTTAGTTCTAATAAGATAACACAATATATGGTGCAAAGGGAGACAGAAAATGGTTAGACAAATAATAAAGTTAATATTCAATTTAGTCTTTCAATTTTCATATAAATTTTAATCTAGTCCTTAAAATTTCATTGTTTCTATTTAGTTTTTAAAATTTGCAAATATGACTCACATTAGTTATGGGGACAAATTTTGACACACAAATATTAATGAAATCTAACGTAGACAGTTAGATACCACACTGGTACTTGTAAAATGATGTGTTTTGATTTTGGTGTTCAAATAGTTCAAAAACAATGTCGAATCACTTGTTTTAAAAAAAAGTTTCAATAAACATAACTTATAATGTTTTTCAGCTATTTGAATGCCAAAACAAAAACGACGTCGTTTTGCAGAATTTAACGTGTTATCTCTCTATCCACATTAGTGTCGGTTGTGTGTGCGTCGAAAATTATTTTCGATACTAACATGAGTCACATTCGCAAAGTTTAGGGACTAAATAGAGACAATTGAAATTTCAAAAACTAAACTGAGACTCCAAGACAAGTTCACGGACCAAATTAAATATTATTTCACAAATAATGATTTATGGTTGGTTTTGATTACCAAATCTAAGATGAGAAGCAAACGCCTAAGTGAATTTTGGGAATATGTGAAGAGAACAATGAGGCTGTATGCACTTGCTATGCCTTCTGCTATCACAAAGTACCTAGACAGCAATAACCATTAATAAACAAAATATGTAGGTCTCATAATAATTAAGTCACATTGAAATGCTTATGTTGATGACGCATTTAGAGCAAAAAAAATCCTCACTTGAAAGCAGGTTCGTTGCTATATTTTGCAGTGAAGGTTAGGTTGAGGACCTGAGCAGAGTCATGGCTTGTCACCATAACCACCACTGCTGCCACAGTTGCCCCAAAGGCCAGCAGCCTCAGGATAAGAGAGATGAGGACTCTCTTGCTCTTTGTCATAGAACTGAACACACACTACTCACAAGGGATATTAAATTGGTACTTAGAGAATAATCTTATAAACTTTCAAAGTTGAAGAAATTAAGCTATATATAAAAATACATGCATGTGCCAGCTGGTGAAGCAAGTGTATGTTAGGTTGCCAAAATATATTTAGTAGTCTCTTGAATGCATTTCATTCAAAAAATGGTGCATTTGATGGTTTACCTAAGTCTAGTATTCAGACCAATTATTTGGTTAGCATGGGTGGTGGACACTTCACACTTGTTCAGTGGGTGAAGCGGCCAGGTCACTTTGGACTTGGAGACTAATTCATGACGCCATCGTACTAGATTGAGCGAAAAATAATGAAAGTCAATGAGTTTTGATGAACTACTTAACTGAATTATGGTGCTGCTTCTCTTTGTAATGCCACATGGGGCTGAAAAAATTATACTGCTATGGGTCAAATATAAAATGTAAATTGTGTTTTGTACTAGTTTATTTTTTTATTTTAAAATTCACAAAACGTAGGTTACGTTTTGGAATTTTAATTTCTTTTTTAGACTAAACTCAGGTTGTGTTTTTTAAGCCAAAAAATTTAAAATTTTTTTGAAGCCCACAAAATGCAGGTTGCGTTTTGTTAGTATCAGAAATTTTTTTTTGGAAGCCCCAAAACGCAGATTACGTTTTGTACACAAAATAATATTTAAATTCACAGCTTTGTCTATAAATACGAAGTCCAGTTTCATTCATCTTCATCTTCACTTCTCTTTTTTACTTTTTCTTACATAAAGTCCTTAGTGGTGTGCTTTTTTGGCAGATAACTGTGTCAAAAAATAGAGCTAGTTGAAGCTGAAGTTATGAAAGGTATTGCAAATTTGCAAGTATATTATAACGGTGAGGTTATACTAAACACACATGAAGGAGTGGCTTTTGTTTGTGAATGTTTGTTGTCATTTGCTATTCCATGTACCATGAGTTTTGTGGAGTTGCAAAATGGTCTTTGTAATAACATTCAAAGCCACATTTTGAAAATGGTGAGCAATCTTTTATACAGAAGTCCTGTACAAGTATTTGGTGGGCTAATACAGTTTCAAATAATGCCCATCATTGACAATACCAGTATGCAACAGATGTTGTATGTTTATCAACAAACCCAATCTCACGTGCCGATGATAGAGCTGTACATTGAGTTTGAACAGCAGTCGGGGATTAGGGGTGGTAGGAGTACCCTCGGGGCGGGTTAAAACCCGACCCGGAGCGGGGGCAACCCTAACAGCTTCACTCCTTGTCTCCTTCAGATTTGAGGCTTTGTGCCCCCATTCCCCCAACCCTAACAGAGAAAGTTCACACCTCACCTCTTCTTCTTCAGCCGCAACCCACTTCCTCTCCCGCCGAGCCAATCACCGCCGCGACGCTACCTTCCTCCGAGCCCCTCGCCCACTTCCTCTTCCTCTTCAGCCGCAACCCTCTTCCTCTCCCGCCGAGCCTCTCACCGCCGCGATGCTACCATCCTCCGAGCCCTCGCCGAGTCTTCATTTGCTGAACAGTGAACCCCTCGCTGTGTCACTGCGCTGCCGTCCTGCTCTACCGAACCTCTGCGCTGCCCTCTTTGTCGCCGTATTCCTCCTATAGTAAATGGTAAGTTGCCCCTTTCTCTATCTCATGCTCTCTCTGCTACCATATCTTAAAGCTTGAGTGCATTAATATTGTCATATCTTAGTGAGGTTATGTAACTATATTTTTGTTCAGGTCTAGCATCACATGTATATTCATTTGCAGGAACAATTTTAGTTTATGGGACCGATTTTGTCACAGGATTAACTGTTCAAAAGAATAAACACTGTTTGGAGAAAATTGAGATCTTAAACTTCCTTTATTTTCTGTACTAAAAATTGAATACGAAGGGAAGACATTTTTTCTATCTCTGAATAAAGATATTTTTCTATCTCTGAATCTTTATATTTGTGTCCTATTTTAGTTACCAAACACAGCCTTGATGAATTCATCCTTGATTCACACTGCATTATAACCATTAATTCATGCTGGGTTAGTGTGTGGTTTTATTGAGTGAATTAGAGTATTATTCTTCTTTTTCATTCCTTTGAAGTCATATATTCAACATGTGCAGAATACTTTGAAGTCATATATTCTTCTTGTATTTTTTATATTAATTAAACTTTCAATTTGATAACAAACATATTCATCCTTGATTTTTAATATTTTAGCTGAGTATGCTATTCTTTACAAACAAGATGGGCTTACCGGTGGCCATGCGATCATGCTCGGTGCGGATCCTTTGAGCAAAGCTGCTGCACTTGAAGCATTGCATGCTTATCCCAGTATGGTTTTCTAAATGCTGCCACTGATTAGTGGCATTTGTGTTTTCTAAAGGAACATATTTACTAAAATTTTGTGTTCTTAATTGTTATTGAGAATGATGTTGTTGAAAGTTGAAACATGAGTCTTAGCAATATACAAGTTATGTTAGCATTTTCATTGTCCTTTATGGTTGATGAAATGTTTAAAACTTACACAGATTTTTTCTCTGCTGAACTTAAATGTGGAGGACTGGTAAAATTTAGGCGGTTTGCAAGTTGGAGGGGGAATAAATTCAGACAATTGTTTGAGTTACATCGAGGAAGGAGCAAGCCACGTCATTGTCACATCCGTAAGTTCTTCTTTGAGTTTTTCCACCTTTTAATTGCCATTAACTTTCATCCATTGAGAAAGTATTTGTATTAACTCTCTCAACCAATTATGTTATTCAAGAATGCCACTTATGTGTTATTTTTCAATGAAAATAATTTAGTCATGTTGTATTTAATTGATTTCTCTCTTTATAGTATGTGTTCAACAATGGTCAAATGGATCTCAAAAGACTAAAAGATCTTGTTAGAATTGTTGGAAAAGAGAGACTTGTGTTGGACTAGGTGATGTGAACATGATTCAGTTTGCAAATTCTTAAATTTTGTTTTGTATTTTTTTAATTGTCTCCTCTTGTTCATATTTCCTCTTATTTGTTTTTTTTTTTTCAGGAGGATCCATATTTCATTCTTTTGCTCTCAAAAGCTGCTCTCTCTTATCTTATTATTGTACTCTAATTCTATTCCCTGTTGATTCTTGGACTTGTGTACTTGAACCTGAATTCATCAGATTCTTCAGTTTCTATAGATTTTATTTAATTATATTTATTAATACAGTATATGTTGAGTGAATTAGATATCAAGCTATGTTGAGTGTTGCTTTCTTTCTTGTGTTTGAGTGATGGGAATTGAAATTAGATATTGAAATTCTTCTTGTCACCCTTGTGTTATTACTAATTTTACCTATATTAGATTTGTCATAATATAAAGCATGCTTTCCCAGTGACATTTATTTGTGGACAAGAATTTGTTACTTTATTGTTGTGATTCATTCTCCATACTTATATATCTCTAGTTTATATGCTTTGTGTTTTCAATGTAGGTTTGTTAAGGTAATTTTATGGCTAGCAATGCTAGAGAAGATACACAAAGCAATAATGTGTAAAATTTAAAATGTAGATTTGTTAATTTAGTTATAAATTTTAAGTTTGTATCTTGATTTATATATGAATGTGTAAAATTTAAAATGTCATTTACTTTTTATAGGGGCGGGTAGGGGCGGGGCGGATACCCGCAGGGACGGATTATGGTTCAACGTTTTACTACCCGCAGATAGAAGCAGGGCAAATTCTATACGGGTTGTTGTACGGCGGGACGGGGTCGGATAGAGCAAAAACTCGCCCCTACCTACCCGTTGTCACCAGGTCAATGTTGATGAGCTCAGGGATATAGATTGGAAAGAATATAATAATGACAGCAAAGAGGAATTCGAAGCTAACTATGAAGTCAATGACGAAAACGATAACGGAGACTTGGCAGGCAATCCGGCAGTGCAAAATGAAGCAAATGCGATTGTAAGCCAACACCCATTTGGTGTTCTGTCTTTTATGCGGACTTTAGATCTCCAAGCCATGCATGCCCCGGAATTTTCTGAGTATGCGAATACGGGTATGTTATGATTATTAACTCAAGTTTCCTAAGTGCTTATTTTATTTGCCTTGTCCGACTGATGGTGGTGCACATGTTGTAGGTGAAGGCAATGTTGCGGCAGAAGATGGCGAGTTTAGTGTCGGAATGGAATTTGGTTCGACAGAGTCGGTGATATCTGTAATAAAAAATTACACCATCTCTAGAGAAGTTGATTACACTGTATATGACTCTGAGTCGCAGACATTCTATGCGAAATGAAAGGGGTATGGTGCAGGGTGCGACTGGCTTATCCGAGCTAGCTTGATTCGAAAAAAAGTTTGTTGGAAGATCAGGAGATACAATGGCAAGCACACGTGCACCATAGGCACGATTTCACAAGATCATGCCAAGTTGGCTGTTGGTCGAAGTAGAACCCTCAATAAAGGTGAAGTCTGTTATTTTAGAAGTTCAAGGTAGGTTCAACTACACTGTGAGTTACCGCAAGGCTTGGTTAGCAAAGCAGAAAGCTATCACAAAAGTTTTCAGTGATTGGGAAGTTTCTTACCAGACTCTGCCAGTATGGTTGAAAGCAATGACAGTGAAGATGCCACGGTCTTGTGTTCAAATTAAAGCACTCACTGTTTACCGTGAGAGTGAGGAGGTTCAACGTGTAAGAGTTCTGCACCGCATTTTTTGGAGCTTCTATCGATGTATTGTAGCATTCAGACACTACAAGCCACTGGTGCAGGTTGATGGCACGGACCTGTACGAAAAATATAAAGGTGCACTTCTAGTAGCGGTTACACAAGATGAGAATTAAAACATTGTGCCTATTGCATTTGCGATTGTCGAGGGCGAGACAGCAGACGCATGGGAGTTTTTCCTAACCAATTTGCGGAGATATGTTATCACCATTGATGGTGTGTGTATTATTTCTGACCGCCATACCTCCATCGACGCTGCAATAATAGCTCGCAGTAACGGTGCATGGTCACCACCAAGGACGTGGCACATGTACTGCATCAGGCACATCGGGTCCAACTTCTTAAGGAGGTTCAAGGCTCCAAATTTGCATAAACTCGTGGTGAACATAGGTATATCAACTCACTGTTATGGTTCTATTCATAGTAAATTTGTGGCATTTGCTTATGATTAAATGGTTTGTTCAACAGGCTATTCTAGGACGGAGTAGGAGTACAACAAAAACTGCTAAGGGTTTAAAGAGTGGGGTGAAGCATATACTCAATGGTGCGATGAGATCGATGTTGAGAGATGAGTGTTGGCATTCGATGGTGGTCATCGTTGGGGACATATGACGACAAACTTGGTAGAGTGCATAAATTCTGTCCTGAAGGGTGCACGTAACCTTCCTGTGACTGCCCTTGTCCGGTCAACTTTCTATCGGCTGAATGAGTTGTTCACTCGGCAGAATACCGAGGCTCATGAGCGTCTCCGCAATGGATTTATGTATTCAGAATTTGCAACGAAGAGAGTTGAAGAAAGCTTCCGACGTTTAGGAAACATTGTGGTCAATCGGTTTGACTGGTGCAACGAGATGTTTGAGGTTCGCGAAATACAAGATGATATCATTTACACTGTTAACCATGCGCAACGACACTGCGACTGTGGCCATTTCCAGGTCGAGCGACTTCCATGTCGCCACGTGCTTGCAAGTTGCGCCAACCAGCATCTTAATTGGCAAGTGTACGTGCACGATGTGTACAAGATGTCTGAAATTTGCAAGGTGTACAGAGGCGAGTTTGTTCCGATGGGTGACCCATCTACGTGGGATAGATACGAAGAAGCGAAGGTGATCGCCAACTGGACATTGAGGCGCACGACAAAAGGAAGCCAAAGTCAACCCGATACTTGAATGAGATGGATTCGCGGGATATGCGTGGTCCTCGCCGGTGCACTATATGTGGACGCGAGGGACATAGCCGCAGTCAATGTCCTCAGTGCGCAGGTCCAAGCTCCGCTGGAGATCATTAGTGGTTAAGCTTTTCAATGTAACTTTGTTATGATGTACTTCACAATTATATGTTACCTTTTTTCTAACCTCGTCATTTACTTTAACCTAGTTAACGATTTATAATAAATAAACTTTTTAACCTCGTTATTTATTTTTTTAGAGAACAAACATTTCGATCCAAACAGAGTTATACGAGAACAAAGCTAAATATGTCATAATAATAATAATACTGAACAGAATCATCTAAATAAAAGATACGATACTGAATACAAATCTGAATACAATGCTGAATACAAGATCAACTGCAACTGACTACTTCCTCGGCGCCTTCTTCGAATACAAGGATGGGGTGTATTTGTTCGGAGGTGCAGTCTGTGTCCGTAAGTTATACGAACGACCCTGAGACACACCGGCATCCAGCCCACTGCCAACGTTAGGACCATCGAAATTTGTCATGCTCGCACCACTAGTGTCATAGAAACTGGAGCCACTCATCCCTGGAGCACTCGCTCCACCAAGATCATACCAGTGCTGCAAGTCGTATCCCAAGTCTCCCTCTTCCTGCTATGGGTACTCGTTCAAACCAAACAACTGGCCGCGTGGTGGTGCGGAAGGACCGGACGGATCTACATGACCTGTCAACTGATCAAAGTCGAAGTCACTGGCATGACCTGAAGTGGCGCGACGACCACCAGAATGCTGAGATGTAGCAGGCCCTTCCTGCGGTGGCGTCGAAAATAGAAAATCTGTATCTCTCAGGACCTGAGAGAAGCTGATGGTGTCAGATCTACCCAACGGACTAAAGTGATCCTCGGCTGGAATTACCAGCTGTGGTATGTAGGGCTCAGGTGCCTGAGGAGGCTGTGGTTTCGGTATATATGGTGCCTGCTGCTGATATGCCGGTCACTCCTGGGCATATGCCGGATCCTGGAACTGATGGGCATTTGCCGGATCCTGAAACTGCTGGACATATGCCGGATCCTGAACCTGGTGCTCATATGCCGGCACCTAATTAACAATTAAATACAATTAATAGTAATTACTGATAATAATTTATAACCCTAAAAATTGATAATAATCATCATAATACTAGTAATTAATAATAATACTTGTTCTACTGCTCATGAGGCGGGACTTGCTCCTGAAGGTTAGCTGGTTCTTCCCGTTGCTGCTGTGGTACATCGGCGCCAACCTCTTCACCTGCAACTCTATCTGACAGTCACTGGTGCATCCCATACTGCTGTGTGTACCACTCGTAGTACACTGGGAGAGGATGGAAGTCAATAATCTCCTCGCCTAACTGCAATGTGTTATAGCGGTCAAATCTCCACTTGTTAACCCATTGACTGTAAATCTCTCCCCAGTCATGGTTCTGCGCTCCTGTCAACCGCTTGCAATGATCACAATTCACGACCAAGGTCGAACGCCGGGCCTGGTGGAAGTTATTGCATCCCGAACTGTCATCTAACTCGGCCTGTCGGATGCCATTCTATGCACTCGAATGACACTGACAGTGACTGGGTGGAGCAGATAACCAAATGGGGAGCGAAGACATCCGGAACCCCCACTCCCATATACGGCTGCCATATAAACTGCACATTAGTTACCAAGAGGCCGATTAGAAAAATTATTCTTCTGAATAAAAATATTTAACATTAATGGTTACAACTTACATCATTAAATCCCATGTCGTCGAGTGCTCGCCTAAAATGCGCAGTAGGCCGCCATATATATCTTGTATGTCGGTGTCAATGACTCCACCTAACAAAAAGCAGTATAAGTGGGCCATCCATCTCTTTGCAGTTGTATCGTGATGCACGACACAACGATCTGTATAGGTGTGTCAGACTGGCTGCCCCCAACTGTATGCTGAAATCCAGTGGAAATCCCGAAGTAGCGGTAGAAATTTCGAGTTCAATGAAGTGGTCGACTTATTCGGAAACACAACCGTTCCGAGCACGTAGAAAATGTTCGCTCGGACGTAACTTTCAATAAACTCCTACGTGTCACACGGCTCGGTATCTCTGCACCGCCGGACCCAGGGTATACTAACCTTACCCAATACGTGATCCTGCGGACTGGACTCCTGACCAAAACACGTGATGCAGTTCTCCACCAAAAACCGGTGACTGCTGTCTGATCTACCAGTAATGGGCTCCCTATTAACCGGGAGACCAAAAATATATGAAACATCTTTCAGCGTCATTGTCACCTCACCAACCGAAAGATGAAAATGTATGGGTCTCTAGCCTCCATCTTTCGACCAAAGCACTCAGTAGTCCAGAATGACCTCTCAATTCGCCTACTCGTAAAACGTGTTAAACCCCAGTCAGTACTAATGAAGCTGCAGCTACTTCGTTAAAAGTCTCTGACAAATCTAATTTTCTAGACAACAAATTCTTAATAACCTGTGAAAAAAAACAGTATAATAATAATAATAATAATAATAATAATAATAATAATAATAATAATAATAATAATAATAATAATAATAATAATAATAATAATAATAATAATAATAATAATAATGACAACATTACTAATAATAATAGTATAGTATAATTACAGTAGCAATAATAAACCCTAATAATACTGTTAATAATAACGATAATAATAATAAAATTACGTATTATAATACACAATAAACAATATTCGAATATATACATATATATTTTTAAATATTAAAAAAATTACTTACCAATTGAGGATAATCTAAGTATTCAATAATGTGTTTTTTAGGTTTAGTAAAATTATGAATAATTTTTTGTTTTATAATATTTAATCTAAATTTTCTATTCTTTTTCTTCCTCACAACAAATTTCAGTAGAATCTTGCAACTTAAAACCCCAGTAATTCTTTCACCTCTTATACCTTTGCTTCCTGCATTTTGCTTTTAGTTTCGGTTGTATAGACTCTATCCCTCTCACCTCTTCTACCTTTGCTTCTTGTGTTTTGCTTACAGTTTCGGTTTTATAGACTCTATCACCGCTCTCTTCAAATTCATGCAACTTAGGAGCTGCCAAACGCAACTTGTGTTTTACTCCTAACTACTGTCAAATGTAACTTATATTTTAGGAGTTCCAAGTGCTCAACACGTTCAATCATTGCCTGCATACGAGGAGTAGGACACGTTTCGAGGTTTCAACCTGTTTCTCTACTAAACGCATGTTGTATTTTAAAACCTGCATGTAAGTCTGCTATTTTTAGGTGCATTCAAAATATAACCTGCATTTTACATGTTATTGAGATTTACAGATTCACATTTATGGATTACATTTCATGCAACGATATATGAGAACAACACCATTTTTACTTCCATTCTTTAAATAATTTTCGGCCACTACATGGACTTGCTGCTTCTTTTTTATCATTTTGCATTATTATTGGGTTGATTTGTCATTTGTATAAATTCGATTTACTTACTTTATTAGAACAATTAATAAAGTAACACCCGATATTTAATATAATATAGAAAATATGTTCGTGTTTTTTAAGTAATTTTTCATACAGAAATACGTTTGTAAAAAATTCAAAGAAAATAAATTATCTTAATTCTTTCAGTTTAATCACCAATAGTAAATTAGTAGAATGCTCAAAAACCAAATTATACGCAAAAACAGTTTTATTAACAAATAATCATTGAACTAAGTTTTATTTTGTAATTTTTCAAAACGTGTCATATGTCTATAAATTACTATTGATTTGAATATTCTAGTACACTTTAAAGTTTAATTAAAATGTTTATAAGAAAATGTTTGATCACATAAATAAAAATGATAAAATTATATAATTATTCAATTAAATTTATATTTTAGATAATTTTTAAATAATATATTTAAAAATTAAATATCTATATAATTTTTTTACATTATTATTGTATAAAATTAAATCCTATTAATAATAACTATGTTGTTTAAAATTTGGAACAAAATAATTTCAAAAGTTCTTCATAAAGAGCAAAAATAACTATTATATATTTATATTTTATACATGTTAGTTATTTAACACATTTTTAAAATAAATAAGTACCAAAAAGTTTATGGAGAAATACCCAACCGGAATTTGACTACTTCAGAGTCAGCAGCCATTAGCGGTGGGCGGCATAGTTTAGGGCTTAGTATAGCGATGATGCAGATTGATGAAATCAAGACACAGCAAGTAGTAGGAGAAGACGACGATGGCCCGCCACCGGGTTGGCAACCCATCCATACGCCACCGCCACAACCGCCTCCACAGTCACAGTCACGGTCACGGTCACCACCTCGATGTCCATCCAGTGAGTCACTATTTCTGCATTCACTCATTCTTATTCTTCTTTATCATCTTTGCCCTCTGTTTCGAATTTGAGTAATTAAAGGATACCCAGTTGGATTTATCCTAGAAATTTATCGACTTTTTGAAATTAGTTATGAGTTTAAGCTATCAGCAGCTGCACGATTAAGATTTCATGAACAGGGGGTTTCCATTTTGTCCTTGATTGAAATCTTCAAACTTGCAATCCTATTTTATTATATGAGCATTAACCAAAAGTATTGAACTTGATGAGAACTCTCTGACTGGTGAGTGCGCCAACAGATTTGGGTCAAATAGTTTGTGGGTCTTGCCATCGCCTGCTTGCATATCAGCGAGGTGCCAAACATGTCCAATGTGTGAGCTGTCAGACAGTTACTATTATATTGTTGGTCTAAGTGCCCTATTATACATTCTCTTTTGCTTCTGTAAACATTTTCATGTCTGTATCAAAGTTATATCTTTAATATTGAGGGAGGAGGGGGAAAATGGTTTTCTGATCTTCCTACTAATGACCTATCAAATTTGGATTTGATGGTGCTATATATCATGCTTCAACTTTTAGTAAGCTTAATTTCTTTTACAGATATATACCTTATGGAACTATATTTTATATTAATAGCTTATTCCTTCTTTACAGCTGATCAGGTTGGACAAGTTAAGTGTGGGGGCTGTGCAGTATTGCTAATGTACCCATATGGTGCTCCACAAGTTAGGTGTTCCTCATGTCGATTTGTGACAGAAATTGGGGTATGCTACCTGCTTTCCTTCACAAGTTGGTTTGATTTGGTTTCAGTCTGTGAATTTCACTAATGCGACCTGCCAACCTTGTGGTTCTGTATAAATTTAGTGGCACTCATCCACACTGAGTAGAACTAAGTATTTTATTCGGGTCACATAGGATTGACAGTGTTTTAGTTTCTTGTAAAAGTTTCTATCAGGATTGGATCCTAGGTCTCCCTACAGTGCCTTTATGTTTTATTGCCTGAATAACCCGGGTATTCAATTAAACAACAATTTGGCCATGATTTTTGTTCAGGCACACAACAAGCGACCTCCATGGTCTGAACAACAAAGGAAACCAACCCTACCTAAAACTGCTTGTTAGTGATCAGTTTGTTTGCTCATTATATGGATGATCCTTATGTTGTCACACTTATTGATGAGAGGATTTGGATAGTTATACTACTCAGGCTGAAAGGCCTACAGAAAACAGATGGCTTATACAAGAGCTATACGGTTTAAAGTCTTCAAGAGGATGTTAGAGCTGGCAACCGTGTATGAGAACGGCAGCAGCAGCAAGTGGAGTAAGGCATCAAAATCAGAGCAAATTATGTATAGGGAAAATTATATGTCTTAACCACATATTGCACTGAATAATCACAGTTTATGACTTATCATACTCACATCGTATGGAATTTGTCTTCTAAACATTATATATCCGTCAGTTGACTGTAATGAAAGATTAAAATGAAATATATTTACTCTGTTGTTTTTACTACTGATTACTATTTCCAGTAGAATGAATAGAATTACAATTACTGATTGGGGATGAATTGTGGGGTCTTGTATTTCACTCCTCGTCATCAGGAGGGAAATCATCATCCGAGGTACTTTCCAAGAATGAGCCTAGAGTTTTCCTTAAAATGCTGAAAGTTTTATCGTCCTGTGTGAGAAAAGGAATTAATAACAACAAATAATAAATTAGAGATGCTCGAGTATAAGTGAGCATATACACGTGTAATTTGTGAGTTGCGAAAAGCATAGGAAAAATGCTGCTGAAAACGTAGATCGGTCTGCTCAGTATACCTGTTTCTTCTTTTTCAGCGACTCTTCCAGCTGGGCAATTTTATCGTTGCATGCCTTTTCTTGTTCAGATATAATACTTTTTTCCTTCTTCCCTGAAATACTAGCAGTGTTAAGAAGGGAAGATTGTAAAGAAGTAGATAAAATAGTGAATTTCAGTTGCCGTTTTTCAGTTTTTCGTGAAGGCGGATAGCTTACTTAGTTGTTCATATCTTAGGAATAGCTTCGCCTTTTCCTCTTCAAATTTAGAGATAATATCTGCCACATGACATTAGCAACTACCAATTAGTATATAACCAGAAATGTGTTTAAGATTTTATCCAAGAAATTTTAACTCTATTTATAAATCACTCAGTCTTAAGATTCCAGCAACTCATGATCTTTTTACAGAAAACATTTTCTGCTACAAACCGCAGCAAGCTAGAGCCTGCAGTTGACACTAAAACAATCAACGACTCCACAAAAGACCAATTTAATCCGAGTTTTTGGTGAACAGACTGACAATGTGTGCAATATAATACCTCTGTTTCAATTTTCTAAAAAGTTTAGTGTAGACTAGAATCTTAACAGGATTAATTATACAGAAATGGCATAATGAAAAAATTGCAAAAGCAATTATATCGGACTGCATTTCATAGAATTATCCATTTACAATACTATTTCATATAATTTTTCAATATACCATAAGGTTATTACTGCAAACTATTTAGCGGTTTCAAACAAAATAAACTTATATTAAATGATGTTGAATCATCAATTAGTCTACCGTGATAACGTTAGGGGTCAGAAAATACCTTTCAAAGCCTGTAAAGAAGCAGCTTTGTCCTTGGAAAATTTTTCATGAAGTGCTTGAAACTTGGATGTTTCATTCTTCAAAGCACTCTCACACTGCAATAATGCTCGCAATCACAAACACAAATTAAGGTAAGTTCTGGGCAACATGTAAGATACCCTTACCACCCATGACTCTAAATCTCTAATCAACCCTTGTAGTGTCTACGAACCTCTTTAGAGCTCTTTGAAAGTGCTTTAGCAAAAGTTAGCCTGAAATTGGAAAATCGTCAGTACAGTGAAACAGAAACAAAGAATGTGGCCTAAACAGAGGGCCAGCGTGCATGTACCATTCTAAATTTGGATTTACCTGTCCTTCTCTAATTTGGACCTCAATTCCTCAATCATAGCCTTTATCTCAGGAGCCACACTATCAAAGAAAAAGAAAACAACACCACTCGGAAACCTTACATTGCAGTTCAGTCATATTTCTAGAAATCATATAATTGAATATCACACAAGCCGCAAGTAATCGAAAAAACGAGATCTAAGACCAATACCAAAGTTAGAATATAGATCGCTCGGATCTTCTTACACGTATGAAACTCAATCATTCTAGTTACAGTCTTCAACAAAAAAACCTTGTTAAAACTTAAGTTTCAGCTGAGACCGAGTCAGAAACACAAAAACGCAATACCTCGAAATAGTTTCTTCGTTCTTCTTCTGGCCATCCTTCTGAGCCTTGTCTCTAATCAGGTGCAGCGCCGACACGATTCCTTTGATATCACTGCAGTAAAAGGAATTCAGCCATAGATTTTCAATTATACAGAATTCTTATCACGATTTCACCATAACAAAGCAAATAAACGGTAATAAGATGCATGGAAGACGAACTCAGAGAGATCGAAATCGAAATCGAGATTGTCTGTGGCTGATCGGTTCTTCTTGTCGGATTTGCTGCAGTCGGGTTCGGATACTCGCTTCCTGGAGCTGGATTTGGTTGCAGACATAGCGAATTGGTTGGAAGCTCTGTGAAGAGAACACAGGAGACGCTTATCGAGTGAAGTTGAGTCTCAAGCTTTCAAAGCTACCTGCGTCTGCGCGCGCTCACACGGTTATATTCCCGAATTTCAAAATTTCCACGTTACTTACATACACCCACCTCACTCTTCCCGTTTTCAAGAGTTTGCATGTCCATTTGCAAAATAAACCTTTTTTGTTAGAAAATAAACCAATTTAAAATTATTTAGTCAAAATATGTTTTCATACAATTTAAAAACATATTAATAAGTACCCCATTATACACAAATATTTTTATATGCTTCATATCAGTCTTTACGTAATTAACTTTCATTTTCTTTTAATATTGACCTAAACATAATTATTACATATGAATTTAGTTAAATTATGTGACACTTTTAGTAATTAGTATACAGAAACTGATGTATCACACTCAAATATAGTGATAAATAAAAATACAAATTAAATTAACCTTTCTTTTTTATAACTCCACTATTTCTTTTTAAATATACACAAAATTTACGATTTTTATACGATGTGTTAGGCTTTTACAACTATAAATATAATTGATATTCAATTTTTTGCTTTTGCTATTATTAAAAGAGTTTAATTTTAATCCATAAAGTACAGGACGGAGTTAGAACAATTCTTAAGAGGCGTCAATATAAAAATATAACTTTAAAAGAAGAAAAATTAAAATTAAAATGGACTAATATAAAAATTAGTGATCTTTATACATTAAAATTTTTAATTTGGGAGGCTATTGCCCCTTTCTCCAACACTAGCTCTCGCTCTGGTAAAGCATTTTATACCGTCGTATAATTACATTCATTTTGTTAGATGACCATTCACGCTAATTCTTATTAAAATCATCTAAATAAGTATGTTATTGCTACCTTGTACATTTCTATTATTTTGTCATATAATCATATATGACAAAGTATTCATATTAATAATTTAATATTAATTTTTTTTAATGAAGAATGATGTTGGATGAAAAATAAAAATTATATTTAATTTTTAACTTCATTCTTCAGTGTAGTATTACCCTTAATATTATCTCTAATGTTTTTTCCTTCTACTCGTATCACAAATATTTTTAAAATGATTCGATGTTATCCCATCTTTAATTTCATAAAAATTACTAATGAATGCGGTGACATATATAGTAAACATTGCATGTGCCATGCTCTTAGTATACTATTGTGAATAAATTTAAAAATAATTAAATAAAAACTAAAGGTTAAAAATAATAAAATTGAAAACAAAATATAAATTAAGAAAAATTAACTTATAAAATATTTAGATATTATGGTATTCTCACCCATTCCACATCATCAAGTTTTTATATCTATATAAAACTACATTTTCTATTTTTCTCTACTAAATTGCATAAAAAAAGAATTTGGAAAGATATATATATCTCCGTTATTATTTTTGGTTGAATTAAAAATGAGAATTACATTGAGTTACTCTTAAAACTTTTGGGGCACAAATAAAACCAAAAATAATATTTGCCACAAACATTTGGGATATATTATTAGAATTATGTCAAGACAATTAATTTTTCGTGTTGGCTCAATGATCCTTACTCATCAAGGAGCTTAAACTTTTTTAATTCCAAATGGTCCCTTAAACCTTGAGAGAGTTTGAAAGAGATACAATATTATGAATTTATGATGATTGTATTAGGGTGAATACAACAGCTCATTTCTTGAACACAATGTTATCCCCTGTAGAATTATCAAACACTAATAATTATTAGTGGCGTTGTCTTCTTTTATCCCGATAAACTCCAATGATGACTAAAACAAGAAATAGTTTATGCATTTAAGTATAGAACACACAATATAATGTGATAGTAAAAACAAGTTAAATGCTTGGAATAACCCACTGAAGTACTCTCATGATCTATCAACTAATCCTTCCAACATGAATGACACTTTTGCCCCCGAAGAATAAAATGTCTTTCTGCAAAATGATGTAAAATCTCAGAGAGGGAATCTTTTTTCTGCAAATTGAGCTCTGATATTTCGCAATGAATTGTTGGAGAACACAAGATCATGAGCCAATATAAAGGAAGCTAATCTACCTGGTTCTTAAGCTTACACCAATACCACTTTACAAATTATACAACTAAGGGAAAAAAAGACAACACAAATTTCAATTGCTACCTCAAAAGACAATAAGACATAGAATAAAGCAACATAGCAGGAAAATGGAGATTCTGTTCAATGACTTATCTGCCTGCATCTCTTGCCTTCTCAACCTAGGGCTAATACTTCCCATCGTGTGATAAGAATTTGGGTATCCATACAAACTTTCTGAGTTGCCAAACACTCTGGTGTAGAACATCTCCCCAAACATTCCAACCATCGGGTGGGGGAGGAAGGCCGGCGTTACAGAAGCACCAAGATTCAGCATTTGCGAAGCATTGTCCTCCTCTTGCGCGACGCTAAAGTGTTGACCCTGGTAAGGATTCCGATAAGGAAGCCGCTGCTGGCCATTCTGAGACATGGACAGCAAAGACAGGGGACCGGAAGCAGGTGGCCTCGGCGGGACACAAATGTCCCTGCATGAGGCCGCCTTCTCTTCACGGTTGCTGTGGCCACGGCCGTAGAGGGGAACCATCGTGGCATGGGATATTTCAGCTTTGCAGACAGGGCATAGCGGCTGCTGGTTGTAGGCAAGGGAAGCGCTCTGGACATGGAGCCATTTGTAGATGCAAGGCCAGCAGTAGAGATGGCCACAAAGCGTGACAACTGGCTCGTTTGCAAAGTCTAAGCATATGTTGCAATCAAAACAACCATTGGAATTGTTATAATTTTCTGTGTCTATAAGGGAATGTGGCAGAGTTTTACATCCCCGGGAATAGTAGTTATGATCGAAGGCCATCAACTATATAAGGTGTCCCCAAATTGATTACAAAACCCTTGGAATTTTTTTATCAATGCTTCGTTACCCCTGCAAATGTAACAAGAACCCTAAATTTAAATTCATAGATCCAAAATCAAACAATAAACGAATACAATATATCAGATCCATCTAATCTAACCCAATTAAATGAATACAATATAATTCAACCAAGAAAGGACTCTAATAGGCGAAAATGAATGAGAAATCAATAAAGTATATTAGAGATTAGAGACATACAAGTCGAAGTTACTAACAAAATAGCGTGAACGAGGCCACATCAAAATAATGAAAGTGAAGCATGAACTAAATAAGAAATGAGGAATAGAGAATCGAAAGAGGTAGTTACCGTGAGAGGAGAGAAGGTTCTAGGAGCGATAGGGGGGAGCGGACGGAGGTTACAAAGAAAAAACAAATGGCAACGGAATGAGAGAGAAAGTGGTTGTGTGTGTGAGGGAAGACGAGAATTGTGAGGGGTGGCGTTTGGAAAAAGGGCAAATAGTGGAGCGAGGCTTTCGGTAATGGTCGCTGTCACACAGCCATAGCTTTACCCTTGAAGGGTGCAAATACAATTGTGCAAACTAACTCTCAATTTTACACCCGACTTTAAAACAATTTGTTTGTTTTTTATTTTATAGTTACAATATTCTATCCATCCATACTTATAAAACAGATTTTTTGGTTCTGTTGGATGCGCTTGGAAAATTAATTTTACAGAATATTTATAATTTTCAATGACAAAATAATATGATTAGGTATTTTTTGAAGAAAATTTTAAAATACAAGAGATATTAATGAAGAACTTTGACTAGTAAAAATAAAGAATTTTAATTCCCTAAAAAATAATTATTTGTTTCTTTCTTCTTTTCTTTATTTTACTTCAAAATGTATTTATATGCATTAATTAATACTTATAACCAATAAATGATAAATTTAACTATATATTTTATTAATAAAAATAATTTAACTATCTTTTCCAAACAAATAAAGAAATAATACACTAAAGGTAACTAAAAGAAATAAAAAAAAACACATACAAAAATTAAAGAGTAAAGCCATATAAATATAATTAAAGAAATAAATATTGAGTTTAATTTTACTTTATTAACCATGTAAAATATTGATAATAAATTAAAATTAAATTCATAAGTATTTTAATAAATAAAGTTATTAAAATATTACAAAAACGTTACATGACTAACAAATATTATCATTTTGAGATAGTATTTAGTCAATAATAATTTATATTTATATTTATAAGAAGAATAAATAGTTATTTCTGACCATGAATGATTGAGCCTCTAACAATACTGACTATGATTAATTAAATAAACTTTGTAACCATGAAATATTATATTCGTTTGACATTTTTAACCAAATGTTAGTTTATGAAAGATATTCATGGTAATGTCATCCAAATTCCTTCTTTCTCTCTGATATTCTCCTCGTCTTCTTTATCAAATCAAAACTCTAAGACACCATCTTTTCTTGCTCTATTCTCATTGTCATTGGTGTCTCAGAATGAATCAATTCACACTGAAGTGAAGCCAATCGAAACCCTATCGCAGTAGAACATAACCGCTTTATTGAAAAGTTGTTGACGAAAGTAGCAAAAAGCATTAGACGTCCACAAAGAAAATGCCACAATCCTTTTCTAACAATAATCACCATAGCTTCAACTTTTACTCTTCCTCTCAATAAGTCATTATATTATGTCTCTGTCTCTTATCCTGTGATTTTGAATCTCTATTACTAACAGTCTTTAAAAAGATTATTAAATAATATATACTTGACTTTTTGTAATTTGAGTTGTTAACATTTGTTGTACTGAATTTTTGGTTATATTTTGTAACATCTTAATTACCCTAAACCTTACCTCGCGTTGTAAAGTAAAGGTTAATCAAAGGTTACGACAGTTCTAAACTCATACATATAGTATATAGAAAGAATTAATATAGTCTAGAAGCCCGATGAAGGATACAGCTCAAAAATAGAGTTTAAAAAGTGCAAAACGTACTCAGGAAGCTACTAACTTAATGCACAAGAAAAAGATATAATATAACAAAATATAAGAGTGTAATAACATAGGAATCTAGCCACGGCTCGCAGAGTTTAAGCTGACTAGTTATATATAGACCATACAGAAATCTGAAGTTAAAACAGCTTATACAAGTTTTTCTCTCAAAGTAAGCCTCTAGGAAAAAGTAAATACAAAAGATGAGAGGCATATACAAAATAAGCAAAAAGAAACTCCAAAACAGATAGAGATCCTCTGCTTTGTCACCATCGAAACAACTCACCGAAGTGGGTTGCGACCTACATCTGAAAAACAACAACAGAATATGGTATGAAAACCGGAGGTTCTCAGTATGGTAACAGTGCCCAGTGATATAAGATATAAGACCCCGGAACGTTAGAGGTAATCCTAGAACTTCATATCAATCATAAGATTCATCTTAAAGCATAACTAAATAATAAAGCATAACATAAAACCTTAACATAATAAAAGGGGTAATCTAACTTAAGGGATTTTCTAATCTAACAGTTCTCCGCTGTCCTACAGCCTTCACCAATCTATCCTCCATGCGATTCCATCACCACCGCCTTCCGAACCTCCTCAATCCCAGTAGAAAGCATAGATAATATCAATGCAAGTAAAACACAAGTATAGACATATATGGCAAGTAATTCAAGTAGGCAATTAGGCATGTTATACAATTAGGCAATCAATTATAAGTCAGCAAAGCAAACAAACAAATAGAAGATGTACATGATGAATGCCTATCCTACTGGCTGTGATATTACATTGTCGGTTCAACTGCCAACCCGACACATCTCCATGGAGATGTCGCCCTTCGGAATCATGATTGGGAACCCCCGACATCTGGTGCTCGGAACACCATCCAGGATTTTGTGCCTCCACACTCTAGTGATCCGAAGGGATGCGAGCGGGATACTGTTGTCATGGACCTCACATCTCAACGCAAGTGGAACAAATCACTGCCCTTACGCCGCCACCGCTACCTCGACAGGCAGGATCCGACCGCCGTCTCTGCCGGGCGCATAGCGTCTCAACAATCTCAGTATAAAACAATAGTTTAGTGGTTTTCAGAAAACATTTTTCAGTATAGCATGGATCCATCATTTCATTCCGAGTCCTCGACTCATCTCAACCACTGTCAATTCAACATTTTCATTCCAAACTCATTAGTTCATCAATTTCTCAATTCATATATCTTTCTCCCTTCTCAATCTACCAGATCCATCCTCAATACACAGAAACCTAAACCTCCGTTCTCTAACTTTTCAAAGTAATACCAAGTAAATTTCCTAAGACCTTTCCCATGCATTGATACCCAAAATTTAGCCAAAGAGTATTAAATAGGTGTCACAGAAGTTTACAAACTTGTTGGGAATGTGAAGTAGTTAGAAACAAAGTTTTAGTTGAGAAACAAGGCATGTGCGTATGCACAGGGGTGTGTGCGCACGCCCAAGGAAAATTTCAAAAAGTGTGCGTACGTATAGAGGTGTGCGTACGCACAAGTGCAAAATTTTGCAATGAAGGTGTGCTAACGCTAGGGGTGGAAACAGGCCAGGCTAGGCTTTGCTCTTAACAGGCCTGGCCTGTCATGTAGTCAATTGGCTGAGCCTAACCTGCAACCTGTTATAGGCTTTTTTTAAAGTACTAAGTCTGGCCTGTTATCCAGCCTGACCTGGCCTGAAGCCTGATAATTTTTTTTTATAAAAAATAAAAATATTATTTTAAAAAAATATTTTTTAATAAATATATTTAAATGTAATATGCCATATTTAATATTTATAAAAAAATAAATTTTAAAGTATTTAGAATATACAAAACTATTTATAACTAAATATAACAAATTTAAAATCAGGCAGGTCTGACAGGCCAATAAAACTAATTAGTGAGTATGAACCTGACCTATTAACATGCTTTTATAAGAGCCTGGGCCTGTGCCTATTTTATAACAGGTTAGGCCAGGCCAGGCCAAACACAGGCCAAGCTACAGGCCCTGACAGGCCGCCTGGCCTTTTTTCACCCATAGCTAGCGCCCTCAACAGAATGCCCTTCCCAACGTGTTCGTGTGCACAAGGCTGTGCGTGCGCACAAATTGCAGAATTTCGTTGGTTATGTGTGCGTACAGAGCGCGCTAACGCTCTCATCAATAGCCATGACCCGGTGTGTGCGTGCGCACAGGTTTCAAAATTTACAGAGTGTGCGTGTGCACACAAATCAGAAATCACAAATTCTACAGCATGCACATAATTTAGATTTTTACACAAAACTTTGATTGATCATAACTTCCTCAACAAAAATTTAAATTTTACAAACTTTATATTAATTTGAAGATTTTTCAATGAACTTTAATTCTAAACAAATTTCAACAAATTTTAAAAACTGAGGCACAAGTTATGACTCGTCAAAGTTCACTAAAAATCAGTTTTTACCAAAATCCACAGATTTCTCAATTTTCCAATGTTCACAACCAAAAATCAGTCCAAAACCATGCAAAACTCCAATTTACATCACAATCTACCCTCTTAGGTCATAATTCACCATTCATACCAATTTTTTCCACCCACATTACTATATCATCAACTTCAACATCACATATATCATGCTAAACCATTTTTCAATCCACACAGTCATCCATCATCATTATATCATTAATCAATCATCATAATTAAACTTATTCAACCTCAATCTCACTCTTCAACATCATAATTTATCAACATATTCAACAATCATCAATTCATTATAATTCATCATTCAACAATTCAACCATTTCAATTCAACCCTATCCTATGGGTCACTAGCCTAAGTGTACAGAAATATTATATATTACATAGAGAAAACTGAAATCATACCTTGACCGATTCCCAATATGTACCAAAACTCAAATTGAGTGCAAAGTCAATCCCCCAACCACAATTCAAGCCACCAATCAACTCCAACAAGCATCAACTCAATTCCAAAGGCTTCCAAACTCACAATAATCAAGCTATATACACACAAATCATAACTAATCAACCTAAGGCTCATCATAATTAAAATTTCACAAGATTTCAAGACCTCTTACTTTGCTCAACAATTTTGGAAGCCAAACTCAATGGTAATCAAAGGCTAGAGTGTACCTAAACACTCAAAATCACAAAATTTCACTTAATCCAAAACCCTAAAAATTTGAAATTTTGGAAGGAATAACTGAGAGGGATTTCATAATTTTCTTACCAGTTTCTTGGGTGAGTTTTGTAGAGCTCTTTGAAAGGAACGCGTGGCCACAAACGGTGTGGCAATCGGAGCTCCGTAACTCAAGTTATGAGCTTGGAAAGTTCTATGTGAATAGTGACAATGGAGTCTTCTCTCCTACTTCCCCTTTCAGCATGAATGTGTTGTGTTATGGCTGAAGAGTTCATTAAATGAACCTATATATATGTTGGACTTGTGCCCAACTTGGACCCGATCTAATCCGTTAGCATTTTTAGTCCATTTGGCCCAACTTTGGGTCAAACCCGTTTTTTCATTTTTAATATTTTTCTAAGGTTTTCGACTGTTTTTTATTTTTCTCACACAGTACCGGACAGATTTAAACCGGTTCGCGGTTTTCTCAGTTTTTCGCAGAAAATACATTTTCTGACTCTGAAATCTACTAAATCCAAAAATCATATTTAAATTCTCAAATTATCATTTAAATTTTTGGATCCTATTTTGAGCAATATTAATTATTTAATTACATGGTTAATTAATCGCGGTTCTTACGCGTTTCAATAGAAAACGGGACAGAAGAACTAGAGTTTCATAGAAATGATGAAGTTTGCAAAAGATTGTGTCCAAGATGAAAAATTAGACAATAAAAAATATTTTTTTAGAGCTTTTAATTTTGAACCATTTAAATTTTTTTCCAAATTTTTATCTTCATGTTAATTATGCCATTTTATTTTTTTATTTTTATTTCGTTCCACCTTTACAAGTTGGAGTTTAGGATTTTGATTAGGTAAAGAAGATGAAAAGAAATTGTTTCTTTCTTTTACTCTATGTTATTGTGTTCAGCTTCTGTTAAAAAAAATGAGAAGAAGAAATGAAAGAGAGTATTCAAAGAGAAAGGAAGAATTTAGGTGACATTACGTTATGCCAACAAACTACGTAGGATTGAAAACTAACGATATTTTTTATAGATTAATGTTTGGTTAGAAATGCCAAAAGAATATAATCTTTCATGGTTACAAGTTTAGATTAGTCATAATCAGTATTGTCTGTGCTTCAATCTTTTATAGTCAGAAATGATTATTTACTCTATAGGAATTTGCACACAAAAATAACATAATTTTCACTTTATAGTTATATTTATCAGAATTTATATACGCAAGTCAATACAGTTTATACTTTATACATACATTTATTAAAAGGGTATTGCTACACATCCAAGTATTTTTTTCATCCAAGTTTATCCAAGTAGGTCCAACATAAAAAACCACTCTCATTAAAAGAGCGACAATAACACACGCTTCTTCTTCTTCTTCTTCTTTCAAATACACACATACGTCCTCTTCTTCTTCTTTCAAATTCACGCATACCTCCTCCTCCTCATCCTCCTTCTTCGCGCATGCAGATTCTTCTTCTGCTTCTTCTCCTCCTTCTCTTCTTCTTCTTCTCCTCCTCCTCCTTCTCTTTTCTTCTTCTTCTCTTTCGTTATCGTCATCACTAACAATACCAATATTTTGCTAATGGATTATTTTTTCAATCGAATTGAATGGAATGTAATTGTTAAATTGAATTGAATTGAATTGAATGGACGCAGGTGTTCTGAATTGAATTGGTAATCTCTAAATTGTAGACACGGGTGTTTTGAATTTGATTTATATAATGGATAATGTTCCGTTCATTTAGTACTATACAAATGTTTTACCTTAATAATGTGTTCGGTTCATTATGCAGAAAAGCTGTTTTGAATTTGCTTTTATATAATGGATAATGTTCCGTTCATTTAGTACTATACAATTGTTTTACCTTAAAAATGTGTTCGATTCATTATGCAGAAAGTTGTTTTCAATTTGATTATATATAATGGATAATATTTCGTTCATTTAGTACTATACAATTATTTCACCTTAATAACGTGTTCAGTTCATTATGCAGAAAGCTGTTCTAAATTTGATTTTATTAAGTGGATAATGTTTCGTCCATTTAGTACTATACAATTGTTTCACCTTAATAACATGTTCGGTTCATTAAGAATTGAATTGAATTGAAATGATAATCTCTAAATTGTAGACACTGGTGTTTTGAATTTGATTTTATATAATGGATAATGTTCCGTTCATTTAGTATTATACAATTGTTTCACCTTAATAACGTGTTCGGTTCATTATGCAGAAAGTTATTCTGAATTTAATTTTATATAATGGATAATGTTCCGTTCATTTAGTACTATACAATTGTTCATCTTAATAACATATTCGGTTCATTATGAATTGAATTAAATTGATTGGATACAAGTGTTCTGAATTGAATTGAATTGAATTAATAATCTCTAAGAGGAGGAGAAGAAAGAGGAGGAGAAGAAGAATGAAAGAAAAAAAATTTGGGTGTGCAAATTTGGAAGAAGAAGAAGAAGGAGAAGAAGAACCTATGCGAATTTGGAAGAAGAAGAAGAAGAAATACAAGGAGGAGAAGGAGAAAGAAACAGAGAAGGAGAGCGTGATTTGAAAAGTTGTTACAAGAAAAAACTACCAAAAGTATCCATGAATTTTACGAACGTTGATAAAAGTACCCATAAACTAAGAAAATTAACGCTATACCCATGAAAGATGGGTTCCGTACGACAAAAGTATCCAAATCCTAATTTTTTGTTAATTTTTTAATAACATTCTCAAACTACCCCACCCTAATCCCATTCTATCGCCACTCCCTCTCTTCCCACTTCTTCCTCTCTCCGTACTTCTTCCTCTCTAAAAAATCCTTACAGAGTCACATATCTCTCCTCCTACCTCCTCACTACTGTTCGTCACCCACCTACCCTATCACCGCCAATCTCCTCCCCTCTCACTGCTTCCCCTCACTCTTAAGGTGGCTACAACACCTTCGTGTGCGCCTGTGACCCAACCTAAGGAGAACGTCGTTACGGCGCGCCTGTCCCAGTCGAGGAGAACGTTGTCGTGGTGCGCTTGACCCAGCCGAGGAGAACACCGTCGTCGCGCACTTGAGAAGAGAAAGGGGTCGTGGTGCTGCTACATGCAGAAAGAGGGTTTGATAAACTTGTGACTAAACCGGTTGAGGTCCGATCCTCCACCACCACCACCACCATTGATTTCGGTCTGGTCTGTTGTAGGAGTAGTTTTGGACTCCATGGCAAAGATTTTAAAGGTGTAGGTTGAGTTATGGAAGGTTGAAAAAGTGAGTTGAGGTTGAGGGTGTAGTAGTTTAGGAATTTTATTAAAAAAATCAACAAAAAATTAGAATTTAGATACTTTTGTCTTACGGAACCCATCTTTTACGGATACAACGTTAATTTTCTTAATTAATAGGTACTTTTGTCAGCATTTGTTAATTTTATAGGTACTTTTGGTAGTTTTTTCTTGTTACAACAATTTGGATAGACTTGGATAAAGATTTTATTTGGATGTAGAGTTTTATTCTTATTAAAATTTTTATATATAAATTAATAAATAAAATTTATTTATTAAAAATAATTTATATTTATATTGGCCAAATATCAAACAAAATTATAAAAATTGCTACTCACAAGGATTTTTGTAAACATTACAATGAATACAAGTTTAACCTACACCTCTGAATATACTATTTTTTTTTTAAAAGTAGAAGCTCAACACAACAAGTGGAGCACAAGGTAACAGTAGGCCAATTAGGACAACAGACTAAAGCAAACACATGTAATACTAGTAGATATCTTCTGTCACCTTCGATAATGCCATCAACAACAAAAGGGATCTACACTTAGCTACTCCTTATAGCTTATGAAGGACTGTTGTATAACCTCTTCAACCCCTCTTCACTCATTCTTGAAGATCATTTTATTCCTTTCTAGCCAAACATTCCATATAATCGCACAGAAATATACCATCCACCTCTTTCGCTCCTGTTTACTGGTTGGGGAATATACTATTTCTTACATTCAAGAAATTAATTTTATTTAGTTAATGTATTAATTTTAAGTTAACAAATTAATAATTATACATTCTAATTTTATACTTTGTATAAAATATGACACAGGTTATTACACTTAGTCACTTATCACATTTATTACTTGTTAAATAAAAAAGAGAAGCGTTTTTTTTTTTTGGTGACTAAGAGAAGTGTTTATATGTCTTGAAAGAAAATGTATTCTAATAAGCTTGTATTTTACTATTTCTATTGCTCTTGTTCTTAGATTAATCTTACATCTGTACTGTGTCTCGGTCTCCCTCCCGCGCAAGGCATATATCTAATCTATCAAGGGAAGGGATCCATTGCCATTAGCTCCGATCTGGTAGGAAACATAAACTAAAATGGCGTCGCTGTTCGGTTCGTCGTCGGGCTCCACATCGATGGTGGTAACGAACACGCCGTCGCAGGACCTTGCCCTCACCAACCTCGCCTTCTGTTCCTCCTCCGATCTCCGCAACTTCGCCGTCCCCAATCGCTCCAACCTCTTCCTCGCCTTCGTTGGCGACTCCTTCGTCTTCTCTCTCTCATATCCTTCGCCACCGCCTTTCATTTCAGTTTTCTTAACGTATAATTTGATCATGGATTTTTATTTTTTTTTATTGCGTTGTTAAATTCATTATGGTAATGTCGATTAGTGAATTAATGTCAACGCATTGGATAGGTTCGATTTGTGGTTTTGCTTTTTGTGTTCTTAACTGAGATATACAGCTCATGAGAACATTCGCAGTGGCCAGATTGCACTCAATTCCATTCAACGTCGCTGTGTTAAAGTCTCTGCTGCTGAATCCATTCCTGTCACCAGGTGATTTTCTTTTCTTCTTTTTTTCTATGTTTTTTTTTAATAAATTACTCTTATTTTACTTTTATGATTCGTGTTGTTGTTAATAGATTTGTGCCACCCGAAAACTTCGACCTGGCATTGTTAACCCTTGAACTGGAATTCATTAAAAAAGGAGCAAAGAGTGAACAGGTACGTTTGACTTTTAAGTTACCCGATTTGTTTGTTTCCAATTGGACTGCTCCAGGATTGAAAATTGCTGATGATGCTCTGTCTGGCTTGTAGATTGATGCTCCCCAACTGTCTAAGCAACTTCGGAAAAGGTTCGCAAACCAGGTTAGTCCTTCTCTAGGCTTCTTATATGTTCTATGTCATTACTTAGACAATTTTGAGTGTGCATAAGTGATAGTTTTTATGGCCTTTTAGTTGTTGCTTATTACTCATTTAATTTTAGTTTTTTTTTACTGATCTAATAGCTTCCCTAATTTCTGATTATGAAAACTTTAGAAATAGACATGGTCATGTGGTCTCTAAATAATACTAATTTGATTTCGGAAAGGAAGATGTCTCTTCGTTGTTGCACGACTTAATTTGTTTTGTTTGCATAAATATGTGCTTATGATAATATAATTAAATTATTAATCAAGTGATAGTTGGTCTTTAATTTAGCATGCCATTGTCAAGGGAACTATTGGTGTTCTATTTGGTTTTCTATAACTTGCAAGGAGTGTCTTAGTCATACATTATTTATCTATTTATTTTCCTACATCTATGTGGAAGAAGATAATTTTCCATTGTTTTAGCCTTTCCACAAGGAGGGGAAAGAGAGTGTTTCAAAAGAAAGCCAGGCGGTTGGGTTATCGGGGTTGTATCTTTTATGTGAATCATGATTGTGCTTTACATTTGATTGAATGGAAGATCAATTCATTTTCTAATGTTTCTCAGGTTGCCCGTGCTGTTGTTTTCCATTGTCTCCCTCATGCATTTTTTTTCCCTTTCCAACTTTCTTCTATTCTCTTCTGATCTTAATTTTTAATTCATATGAAGTTTTGGAACATCCTGTAATAGGGGTCCCTCTATCAGCTCCTGTTATTTACATTCATCTCACGTTGCTTGTTGTAATATGGATTTAAGTTGGACCTTATGTGATGCAGGTTATGACAGTAGGGCAAAAAGTGTTATTTGAGTATCATGGAAATAATTATAGCTTCACAGTTACACAAGCTGCTGTTGAGGGTCAAGAAAAGACTAATGCTCTTGAAAGAGGGATGATCTCAGATGACACATATGTTGTTTTTGAAACAGCACGTGATAGTGGAATCAAGGTGAGTTTCCAATTTGTTTTTGACATTTAACTGGTTTTTTTTCTTCTTTTTTTTCCCTAACCCTCTCCTCTTGATTATTCTGAATGATTATGGCTTAACTAGCTTGTGATGATTAGTGTCACTCATTTTGATTTGGGGAGTGCTACGCTAACCTTCACATTAGAATATTCATACAAACGATATGTTTGAAAATATTATGAATTTCATATAGTCATTCAACATGTGCAGTAATTTAGTATTGGTTTTATTATAACTGCTCCTGTGTTGTAATAAACAATCCTTTAGTATGCATTACAGTGATGTGTTATTATAGTTTTTTAATTGAACTCTACTAGCTATAATAATAATTACATTTTTTCGCTTTGCAGATTGTCAATCAGCGTGAGGCTGCCACTAGCAACATTTTTAAGCAGAAAGAGTTTAATCTTCAGTCTCTGGGTATTGGAGGCCTGAGTGCAGAGTTTGCAGATATATTTCGAAGAGCTTTTGCCTCCCGTGTTTTCCCTCCCCACGTGACATCGAAGTAATATGTTGATATTGTCACCCACCTATGCACTATTTTATGATATATCGTCTTCTTACTTGAATACTTTGATGTCTCAGATTAGGGATCAAGCATGTGAAGGGCATGTTGCTTTATGGCCCACCTGGAACTGGAAAGACTCTTATGGCCCGGCAAATTGGGAAAATTCTGAATGGGAAGGAACCAAAGGTTTACTCCTTGTACTTGAGTAATAAATTGCTCCTGATACAATTGGAAGCAGCGACGGCTTCTAATTGTGTCTCATACTGGACTAGTGACTGTCTTGGAATAAGCTTTCTTGAACTTTTTACCATTTGGTGCTTAATAAATTTTGTACAATCTTAATTTTCCTTGTGTGGTTGTACTAGATTGTAAATGGCCCTGAAGTTTTGAGCAAATTTGTTGGTGAAACTGAAAAGAATGTGAGGGACCTTTTTGCTGATGCTGAACAAGAGCAGAGGAGCCGAGGTGATAAGAAACACAGATTGCATGTACTTAAGATTAAATTTTCTGATAATTCACTCTTCTTAATCACTGTATTTTCAGGGGATGAAAGTGATTTGCATGTAATTATCTTTGATGAAATTGATGCTATTTGTAAGGTATGGAATTTCTGAACTTTGGACCAACTTGAATCATGCAATGTATTATTTGCCTATTTGTTGATTACTGTTAATTCATGATCATTCTGTGTCAATATTAGATGCTTCAGATTTTCTATGCTACTAATACTATGTGACCCTCCTTTGTGGGATTTGTAGATAGTTAAATTAGAGTCATAAAAGCTTTTCAGGCGAAATTTTTTTCATGTAGTTTTCTTCAGATTTATTTAAGTTATATATTTATCATTGACTACTCCTCAAAATTGCAGTGCAATGAATTTTAAATATTAAGATTTAATTTAATACGAGTTTCCTTATCCCTAACAAATTGCAGTATTGAGCTTAAAGTTGTATTGTCATAGAATTCTCTGATCTATATTTAGTCACACAATCTTCCTTGGTGTGAGTGCAGTCAAGAGGTTCAACTCGCGATGGTACTGGAGTTCATGATAGCATTGTGAACCAGCTTCTTACTAAGGTCAGTTTAAATAATTTTTTATTAAAATAATAACTCCTCTCTACTAGTCATAAGCATATCTAATAAACAATCTGATTGGTTTGCAGATAGATGGTGTGGAGTCACTAAATAATGTTTTGCTTATTGGAATGACTAACAGAAAGGATATGCTTGATGAGGCTCTCTTAAGGTCTCTAAATTTTCCCTCCTTTCTTGTAGGTTTTTTAAATATGCTTGGTGTGGAAAGTATGAATGTAAATTTGTGAACACTCAACAAGGATATGCTATTGTTTATTGAATTCTGGAATTGTTATCCAATCTACTGCTGCTTTGATTTCTTATAATAAACTCCTATAGTAACTATATGCATATGTAGTGCATACCTCTTAGTCGTTGCCATTTCTTTTGCTTGTAGACCAGGGCGGTTGGAAGTCCAGGTTGAGATAAGCCTTCCTGATGAAAATGGACGATTGCAAATTCTTCAAATTCATACTAACAAGATGAAAGAGAATTCTTTTCTTGCTCCCGATGTGAATCTTCAAGAGCTCGGTATGTGTTTATTATGGCAAATTTAGGATGATATAAGTTTGTATATTTATGTCTTTGTTATCTTTGATGGAAGTAATCAATAAGTAATCTTGATTAGGTTGATTCTTTACTAATAAATATTTTGAAGCAAGATCAGCTACTTCCGATGTCAAGCTTTTACTTATCATTTCGCCAAAAAAAAGTAAATAGTAAAATTATCAGCAAAGGTTTACTCTGGGTTTGCCCTATCTTTTGCAGCTGCTAGAACAAAAAACTACAGTGGTGCAGAACTTGAAGGTGTTGTGAAAAGTGCCGTCTCATATGCTTTAAATCGACAACTGAGTCTAGAGGATCTCACGAAGCAAGTTGAAGAAGAGAATATTAAGGTTACCATGGATGACTTTTTGAATGCACTCCAAGAGGTTATTCCTGCATTTGGGGCTTCCACTGATGATCTTGAAAGATGCAGGTATTAATCAGAATTCTTTAGTATTTTCAGAAGTTGGTTAGGCTATTTCATTTTATTTATTCTTGCCTTATTATCATTCCAAAAATTTGGATAAAAAGTAAACTATTAGGTGCCGTCAGATTTGCCCTTATAGGGTTAATTAGCTGATAGTATGCTATATGTTAAATGGAGGGCCATTAACACGTCGCTTCATTTGAACATTAGAATGCTTCCTTTTTAATTATACTACCAAATAAATTTATATTTCAAGATATTTAAAAGAACAATAAAACTAGTCTTGCCGTTCCTTAATTTAACTGTCCTGCACCACGTAATTTGATGGTTTTAAAGGTTTTCATATGTTTCTCGCTATTTGTGACGGTCCCTTACCTTTGTAAAAATCTCTTTGGTTTTTTAGCTGTTTTATGCCTTTTTTTAGTTGTTTCAAAAGTAGCTATTAGTTAGATAATAAATGTTGGCAAATTGGAAATCCGAAGTCTGTCTGGAAGTAAACAGAAACCAGGAAATATGCTTTAAGTAATATTATTTGTTTCATTTGATTTATAGACTCCATGGCATGGTTGACTGTGGTGACCGACATAAGCACATCTATCAAAGAGCAATGCTACTAGTGGAGCAAGTAAAAGTAAGCAGAGGAAGCCCACTTGTTACTTGTCTTCTGGAAGGTTCCAGTGGCAGGTATGCGAATTTTCATTTTAATTTTCATTGGAATTGTTTTTGATAGAATGTTTCTAAATTACTTTGTTGTTATAGTGGTAAGACCGCACTTGCAGCTACTGTTGGTATTGACAGTGACTTCCCATATGTCAAGATTGTAAGTTCTCTAATTCTCTTGAATATTACTCTTCATGAATCTGCATTGCTTCTGTTGTTGTACTTTGCTTCCTAGTTTATATAATAATATTTTTGGAATTTTTTTTTTATTTTGATCTTTTGTAATTGGTAGGTTTCAGCTGAAACAATGATTGGACTACATGAGAGCACTAAATGTGCACAGATCATTAAGGTTGGT
This sequence comes from Arachis duranensis, assembly GCF_000817695.3. Taxonomy (NCBI): domain Eukaryota; kingdom Viridiplantae; phylum Streptophyta; class Magnoliopsida; order Fabales; family Fabaceae; genus Arachis; species Arachis duranensis. The sequence goes on along the minus strand of NC_029774.3, from coordinate 119,910,304 downwards.
CATATTTAAGAATTTTAGCCATTCTTCAAATCTACTTAGTACTGAGTCTATGTATAATATATTAAAAGAGAGACCAAAGTAGCCTCTCAATAGCTATTTGCCATTCTCTGTTTTCTTATAATTATAAGAAGTCTTTTCCCATCTATCTTGGAATGATAGTATTAGATGAAAAAGGTACATGGTTCTTATTTTTTTATATTGTAGGAAAAAAACAAAGGGGAAAGAGAAAAGGGGGGGGGGATGTTTTATCATGTATTTTTCATTTCTTGAGCAAATAGTTAGACAAGCATAAAATAAGCTAAATAACATAAAGATATTACAACTTATTATACTATTTACAATTTTGAAAAAAAAACCCCTAGAAATAATATAATCTAATTAACATCTTAAAAATATAAAAAAAAAGTTTTAAAACCTTAAATTTTCAATTTTTACACGACAATTGATCCATGTTTTAGTTATTTCATAGTAAAATTTTTTAATTTTAATTTTGGCTATATTTTCCGTGCATTGGGCAGGTATTAGTCTAGTTTATATAATTTATGAAGACGGATTTCTTGGCCTTGCAAGATAGGCTTTAGTTTTAGTCAATAGTGAAGTATATGTGCCTTAATACATTAGCATTGCAACATTAATCTGTTTTTGCATTTTCCTTATATGGTTTTGTATCATGTAAATCCTAAGGTCTTGTTGTCAACAGGTTTTTGAGGATGCATATAAGTCACCGTTGAGCGTTATTGTCCTTGATGACATTGAGAGGTAAGAATTGTTGATCCTTCTTTTAGTATCCTCAATTGTTGCAGGTCCTTAAACATATGATCAACGGTCTCTATATATAGGTTATTGGAGTATGTAGCCATTGGTCCCCGGTTTTCAAACTTGATTTCTCAGACACTATTGGTCCTACTCAAACGGCTTCCTCCAAAGGTGTTCTATTTGTACTTACCCTTTCAGTTTCTTTTTCGGGCAATGTTCCAGTACGAGACAATTTACAGAAACAGGAATAAACTTCAAGGAATTGAGAAAAACCAGTGTAGTTTATGATGCTGATGCTGCTCACGTCTTACTGTTTTACACTGTGTTGTCAGGGGAAAAAACTCATGGTTATTGGTACAACAAGCGAATTGACTTTCTTGGACTCAATTGGATTTTGTGATACTTTCTCTGTCACTTACCATGTTCCTACCTTGAGCACAAATGATGCCAAGAAGGTAAACATATTTTGTTCTTAACATTGTGGCATTATGTGACTCGAGCTATTTATAGGCTATTGACATGTGCACCAAAAAAGTTTCAACTGTTGCCTGATATTATTGAAGTTATTCTATTCTCTAGAAAACAAGTCATTTGTTTCATCTGTTGAAATTTAAGTGATCGTCTCACTTATGACTTAACAACTATCTTTTCTGTCAAGTCTTATTTTCTGTCCTCTTTAAAATTTCAGGTCCTAGAACAGTTGAATGTTTTTGCTCATGAAGATATTGATGCTGCTGCAGAGGCAATGAATGATGTGAGTAACCCATTTCATGTTGCATTTGCTTAATTGTAGGGTTTGCTGAAGCTTGGTTTTATTTGTATATGTGGGTTATTCAAGTGGTTGCAAAGAACTGATTCTAACTGGTCTCTTGTGCGTTAAATTTTGATTTTCAGATGCCTATTAGGAAGCTGTACATGTTGATTGAGATGGCAGCACAAGGGGCTCAAGGTGGATCTGCAGAAGCTATCTATTCTGGCAAAGAGAAGATCAGTATCTCTCATTTCTATGATTGCCTCCAGGATGTTGTCAGAATATAATTTCTTGTCACCTTTAGATGACATACTTATGATCCAACTTTGTATTGTAATATCATTTTCTTTTCTTTTTTTTTTTCATTTTTCTTTGTATATTTTCGTTGGTGCTTTGCTTGCTTTGTTAGTTCTCTCTGGTTTTGCTTAGGCATTCTCACTGTTGCTTTTTCGTGCTGAGTATCTTTGAGAGGAAAGAGTTTCTAGTCATTGTTTTATCGTATGTGCCTGTGTGGCTTTGGAAGTCGAGATCGGCATACCCAGAAAAAAGTAACATTTTTGTAGCTCTTATCTGGTGTCTATTATTATGAACTTACTTTTGAAGCTAAAAAGAAGAATCACGTAGAACCTAGCTTTCCTGCTTAGTTATTATTCCTGATCAACATCATTATTTCAAGAGTATTAAACACTTTAGAATTTTGTAATTAGAGTGCTTGCATAGTCAACTTTCATTTACATTGCTATTCAGTCTATCAACTTTTACCCTAAGATCAAACTACGCTTTTCTGAGAGGGGAAAAAAAAAGATAAGAGTTTACAGCTTTATATATCGGTTGAAAATTTCATTTTTTTATTCTGACCTCTGTTCAGAATAATGCATGTTTTACAATAATCTATCTGAATGGTTGTCATAAAATGCGAGAATTTACAAATGTCTCCTCAATTTAGCAGTAACGGGATAAGAGCACTTACTCCGCAGCCAGAAATTCAAAGCAATTATCTAAAATATCGGAAATCACCATCACCCAAAAGAGGAACAAATAGTAGAATAAGAAAAAAGAGAAGAGAAAGTGTGGCGGAATTTTATGTCTCTTTCAAAACGACTGTTTGTTCTACTAATCTTTTTAGTCGAAATAATACANAAACGAATATGCTACGTAACATAACATGGCAACCCGGAAACGCTTTTTTATTTTAAAAAGAATAAAGTAAAGAAAAAAAAAATACCCATATTATATGCTTTGCCAACTGTTGTTCATTTGAAACCATAAGTTGCGAATGGCTGCTGATACCGAGGATTAAGGCATTGAACAAAACATGTAGAGACTATTCATAATATAGTAATTTGAATAATCTAACTGTATTTTGTCATCTTATATAGTAAATTAGTAATCAGCACTAACTAATAGACTACATAATAATGAAGTTGTTGAATAAAAAGTCATCCATTGTGATTAGACCGCAAGCAATTCAACTCAATCTCATATCTTACTCTTTTCGCATCAATTTTCACCTATTTCGTGCAAGTTAGTACTATTCGTATAGCATTCCTACTGTTCTTTTGTTTTCTTTTTCATTTTTATTTGAAGAAAAAGTAATAATATAGAAGGAAAAGTGTTGTTTGGGAAAAATCTTAAGAAAGTTTTGTAGATAAAAATATCTGGCGCTGTGTTTTAAAGGAAAAATTTCAACACATTAACAACAGAGCTTATTATAAAAGAACTTAATGGTAATGCTAGAGAAACAAAAAAATAAAATAAAACTTATCTTATTTAATTTTCATTAATTAGTTTAAATAAAACAAATTTTGGTTAGTTTTGATTAATTTTTTTACTATCAAATATTTCGTTCTTTCTGCTCACAAATGAATTATGAATATATAACTTCACTAATATTTATTATTGAGTGTTAAAAGATCCTCTCATTCTTGTTTAACTAAACATTCCTCTATTGTCTTCATTTTATGTCATTTTAATATTTTTAAAAATTTTAAATGTTTATAATTCTATATGTTAAATAATTTGTTTGTATAGTATTTAAACTCCAATTTTGTTGATAATTAAATGATTTAACATATTGACCTAACTTTTCAACATACACTCGCTATTTTAATGTTGTGAGTCCTGTGAGTGGAACAATATATATTCAAGGCATGCATGCAAATTGTCCCAATGCTATCTATTAAGTGGATTCCATCATCTTTTAGGGTTCCAAAACCTCTCGTTCATTAACAACATCAGTCATATAGTATATATTCCTTATTAACAAAGTATGGTGGGTTCTAATTATAACAATAACTATATGAGAAATCATTTTTTCTATGTAAACACCCATTTTGGCAATTTCTTTACAAAGAAGAGTAACAACAAAAATATGAAATTATTTGTTTTTAGTTTTCTTTTTTAAAATTTTGGAGAAATTTTAACTGGGTATATTGTGGATATTGTTATTGTAAAAAATTAATACTAATATCCACTTAGATACTATCAAAATATTTAACTTCTATATATATATTATCTTAAAGAAAAATATAACTTAATATTTTTTTGAAAAAATATATATCACTTCTATATATATAATTAACTCGTTATTACTATTAGATATTATTGGACAAGACTTTTGCAATGATAATGCATAATATTAAAGAATGTTCTTCACAGCTGCCAGCAAATTGTAAAGTGGCATGCATTTGCAGTAGCCGAAATGCATGGTTACAACTTGCATCATGAATTTGGAAAAAGCAAATTCCTAATAATAATAATTATTATATAATAATGCATTATTATGCCAAAGTTGAGCAAACGTTGGAAGGTTTAAGATCGCCGTGGCCCTTCCAAAATATATAAGTCAAACTTCTCGGCCATTCCTCTGATTTTCTATAACTGTGTACCCTTTTTTCTTGGACCCATATGAAGTGACACCATATTTGATGATGAGTCTAGATCAGGTGTGTGAATGCAACTATTTTATGTTATGGTTGAAAAATGAAAACTATATGTATATTTAATTTAATTATTTATAAAAGAACAAAAACGTCAAGATTCTCTACATGAGTTTTTGGAAGATTAGAGAAGATGTAGTTGTACAACGTCCTAGTCCCTAATCCAATACAAATTATTAGTCGCTTTGCTTTATTTAATGATGGATAGTAATATTATTAGTATTATATTTTAAAAATAAAAGTATATGTGCTATAGTAAATTAGTAATTATATTTTACAAATATTTATACACAACTATATTATATTAATAACTGATTTAATAACTAATTTTAATATATAAATAATATTTTTGATTAAATATAAAATAAATATATAGAAACTTAATCTTAAGGAAAGGTATATTATATATAAAATAATTGAACGGGTTTTTCTCGATTAACCAGATTACTATGTTATTCTTCTTCCTACTAAATACTTTCTATACTTATCACTAATTTTGTGATAAAATATCAGAAATTTAATGGATTTTAGACTAATAACATTTATTTTTTTATCTTTACAGTTGATATTAAATCCTGTATATATATATTATATATGGGTTTATTTTTTATTTTTTGGACTGAGTATTAAAAGCATTAATTATCACACGCTACACTCTTTTTCACTACTGTTTATTGGGCTTATAGCACTTTCAAGTTTCAATTCGTCAACCAATTAGCAGTGATTTTCTAATAACAAAGTCAAAAACCGATTAGTTGTTTTTGGTTTTTCATGATGTATGTAAGTATGTTAATAGGAACAAAGTATTAATAATCAATATTAATATACATGTCACTGTCACATGTACAGTGGTTCGTTAAACTTTCTAACTCTGACTAGCTAATACATGTTCAAGTTGAGTTAGTGCAGTAATTAATCTATTTAGATAAATATTAAAAATTTTAAATGGTTTAATATGTACGGTAATTTATTAATTAATAATAAGTTTTTAAATAAAACTCAAATTAACCTGCAAAGATAAAAAATACAAAAAATATAAAGCTCTGATTAATAAATAAAGTATCATAGATATTATCCCTTTTTCAAGACGTCAGTAGAATTGTCTGCTTTATTTTGTTATTACTTGATTTTCCCCCACAAGAAAGCAATTAAGCGTGGGATGCACAATAAAGGGAGAATGAAGAAAGTAAAAGAAACCAAATAAAAGAATAAATAAAATGACAAAATAAAAGAAAATAATAACAATAATAATAATAACAAAAAATTGTCCACCTTCCACGGCACTAGGTAGTAGTACCTTCCTAGCTACCAAATGGTTGGCGTAGAAAATAAAAAGTGCGTGTGTGTGTGTGTTATATATATGGAAGAGTGTGTAGAATATGTAACTGTTTCGGCAAAACAAATAATGAAAGAAGCTCTAGAGTTATTATATCTAATTAGCTAAACTCTCAATTATAAACGAAGCAAAAATCAGCCCAAAAGAAAATGGGTGAAAATGATAGTAGTAATGTGTTAGACCTCAACCTTGGCGTAGGGAATGGTGGTGGCCAAGTAGGGCAGTCGCTCAGGCCACGGTGTCCGGCACCTTTTCTTTTGAAGACTTATGATTTGTTGGAAGAAAGCGGCAACGGCGGCAAGATAGTTTCATGGAATGGAGATGGGAGTGGTTTTATTGTGTGGTCTCCGGCTGAATTCTCTGAGCTCACCTTGCCTAGATATTTCAAGCACAATAACTTCTCAAGCTTCATTCGCCAATTGAATACATATGTAAGTCATTTTCTTTTTATTATTCTTAATTTTTCTTTCTTATTTTTATTTGTAACAAATAACAATATGTATAGAACCATATATATTTACTCCTTTCCTGCTGTTACTATTTATCATTTGTGATTTAAGATGTTTTCTGAGTTTATTAGACTTGTGACTACTCGTTCACTATAATAATGTAAAATATCTATTAGATAAATACAAATGAATTATGGAGAAATTAAAACACAACACAGAAATGATCATTGTTCAATTTTTTTTTAATGTGATGATTAATATTGATTGATCGGATATATTAGTTTTAGAGCATCTCCAATGCTTGATTTTAATTTCATTTTATTTTAGATTCTACACATCACATAAATATTTGTGAAATTATATATTAAAAAAATTGATTTGAACTCAATGTGAAATTCGTCACTCCAATATTTAATTTTATTTCAATTTAACACCTTTATATAACAAGTTTACAATGTTCAATTTAATAAATTTAATAGATATACAAATTATAGTATTTTACTAATTTTTTAAAAAATTATACGATATCTTTTTACTAATATCAGTATCATTTAAAAAATTATATCAAATATAAATTTCAAATCAGAATCAAAAGCCAAAACTGATTTCTAAAAAATATCTTATTGGAGTTATTCTTAAGTGTCTTTTTATTGTCTTCACCTACCCTTTTCTCATAGCTAGCTTCTTCAGTTACTAGCTTTCTTCAATTCGAATTGTAAACAGACTTATCAAAAAATGAATATCACAGTCAAACATAACAAATCAAACCACGTGCACATAGAATTTGGTCAATTAAGTAACACGTATATAGATATAGATAAATACATTAGATATGGTCAAAATCAGTTATCTTAACCCAAAGTCAAAGTCGACGTACCATGCATGCTATTTGTATAGCACCCTCAAATTGAAAATAGTAATAATAATTAACCTTAGCTTGCTTGTTTCCAATTACAACGTGCTATATTTATATGGTGAAATAATATCGATTTTTTTTAAAAAATTCTTTGACGTTACGATCTTCAGTGATCTATATATATAACTATATTATGTTTTGTCTTCGTAGGTATTCAGTGTTTTTAAAGAAAACCTCGCTTCCTATGTCCCTCAGAAATTTGAAAAATATTTTATGTTCAAAGACTTACAAAGCTCCAACAATAAATATATTAGGACATTCACAAGCATAATTATGCAATATATTGTGCTACTTTTAGAGTATAATTAACTTTGTAAGACTTTTAATTAATAGGTAGTTGAATTAGAACAATGCATAATTAGATTCCTATATATATGTAAATTATTTTATATCACCCAAACAAGCAAATTAAATCATTTATATTTTGGTGGAAACTCATATAAAGTTGTCTTCATGTGAAGTTGATAGCTAAAAATCATTTGATAATTTAACATGTTTGACTAAATTGATATCTAACGGTTCTTAATTATTAACTTCATATAAAGACAACTGCACGTGAGGATTCATCTTATATTTTATAGTCCAAAGTGTTCTAGTAATATAATATCCGTATAAACTAAGAATGAAAATTCGGAAAATAGTGCTCCATTTTACTGATCTGTGTTTGGAAAAATGACAGGGATTCAAGAAAATATCATCAAAAAGATGGGAGTTCAAGCATGAGAAATTTCAGAGAGGGTGTAGGGATATGCTAGTTGAGATCACAAGGAAAAAGTGCGAGCCTAGCGTGTTCCCTTCATACCTCAAGTCTTCTTCAGAGGAAAATGCAATCACTTCTAATAATTCAATGGAAGAAAGCAACAATAATAGCCATCAACTACTTATGGAGGAGAACAAGAACCTTAAGAAGGAGAGGTTGGAGCTGCAAATGCAGATAGCTGAGTTTAAATCACTTGAAATGAAGTTGTTAGAGTGTCTCTCTCAAGTTATGGACAACCACCAAAATAAAAGTCGGGGACAATGTTAGCTTATATTCAATTAATGACAAAGTGAAATAGAGATAGAAAAAAAAAAGTGCCTTTCATCAAAGTTCCTGGTTTAGTCACATGTGAGTAAGGCATTGAAATGATCAGCACCAACATGCAACAATGACTTTCCCTCTTAATTAGCTTCATCCTTTGCCATAACATAGTGTTCAAAATATAATTAATTTAGTACTAAAACCAGATTGGTGACACGGCAAACAATCCTATGTTCTTCTTAGCAATCTTGAATTCATGTCTTGGACATGAAAAATACCCATACTCAAATTATTAGTTGAGATTCTAATTATATAATACAAACACCAATACTAATGAAAATTACCAAAAATGAATAAACTTACTCTAGTCATATGTAAGACTTGTAGGTATTGGTTTATAGTAACTTTTGTTGTGGATTTTATTATACAAGTGAATGAAGTGAGTAAGGTTTTGTATCCCTCCCTTTTTGGTGGGCGAAATGTCCTTTTTCGTGTTTAGAAAAACATGCCCCTCCATCTCGAAAAAACATCTCTGAAGAAATAGAATACTATTAGATTCCACCACCTCACTCGCAACGTTACTTCAGGAGTGTCCCAAGCCAAAGATGCATATAGAATTCACATTTAAGGTATAGAAATCTAATTATACATTGTTCTATTACGAGATGCATATAGTACATATATGGTGTATCCAAGACAAAGATGCATATACTAGTACATAACCGGTCTCATTTAAGTTATAGAATTCACATCAGGTATCCTGTCTGAAAAAAAGATGCATCAAATATTTAGAATTTCCCCAACGGCTCAGAAAAAACTTCCATTTCAAAATCGTTCTTCAAGGTTTGATGGTCTGAAATAAATCTACCTGCAAATCTCCAACAGAGCGCAAAAATGATGTACTAACTATGAAAAGAGATATAGTATCCATGTAAAACATTCTAATCATCAACACAACCTCCTGACTCAGCATCAAAATTTGCCATATAAAATGTCATCAAACTCATTCAAGAATCAAGATTCAATACACCACCAAAATGGCTTCTAAGTATAACCCGTTATTAAATGTACTACTAATAATAAACCTACTCAGATAAGGTTGACTTCAGCTCCCCATTATTCCGCAGCTCCATCACAATGTCGGATCCACCTATCAGCTCACCTTTGTAGTAGAGTTGAGGAAAGGTAGGCCAGTTTGAGAATGTCTTCAATCCCTGTCTCACCTCCTCATCACTCAATATGTCAAAGGACCCGAAACTCACACCCTCATCTCGAAGGGCACCCACAACTTTGGAACTAAAACCACATCGCGGAGCATCTGGGGTACCCTTCATGAAAAGCATCACAGGTGAAGAAGCAACTAATTTCTTCAGACGATCTTGAAGATTCTCTTTGGGAAGAATACCTTTCTCATGTAAAGTCTTCTTAAGTTCTCCACTCTTTTGCATCTCCAGCACAATGTCTGATCCACCAATAAGCTCTCCCTTGATATATAGTTGAGGATAACTGGACCAGTTCGAATAAACCTTAAGCCCTTGACGAACTTCTTCATCAGAAAGAATGTCAAAACTCTCAAAGTTCACATTCTCTTGTTGGAGAATATCAACCACCTTCCTACTGAATCCACACTTTGGTTCCTCCGGTTTTCCCTTCATAAACAGCATAACTGGACTTGAATTTACCAAGCTTTCCAGCCGAGAGGTTAAGTTAGTGCTCAAATCGGTGGATTTTGAAATGCCACCCTTGGCATTTCCTGATTCTGTTACTTTTGTTTCATCAGTGGTATCAACCCCATGATCTTTAAAAACCTGCTGCAATTCCCCACTCTCATGCATAGCAATCGCTATGTCACATCCACCCAGAAGTTCTCCTTTGCAGTAAAGTTGAGGATATGTAGGCCAGTTGGAAAACTTCTTCAAGCCATCACGAACCTCCATGTCTGACAGGATGTCAAAAGTTCCAAACTTAACCTTTTCTTTCTTCAAAATATCAACAACTTTTTGGCTAAACCCACATTTTGGTTCTTCGGGTGTTCCTTTCATGAAAAGCATGACAGGATTAGAGTCGATGAGTTGCTGCAATCGCTTTTCCAGTGGAGCACCAAGCCCGGGTTGAACTTGACCTTTTGCCTTGGAAGAATCATTTTCTTTTGCTAATTCTTTCACTGTTTCAAGAACAGCAGCTCCTGCAGCCATCCCAAGACTGGCAGGAGAAGCAGCTTCTCCAGGGTGGATTGAGCCTGCTACTTTAGCAACCTTATTGGCCAAACTTGACGGATCTGCTCCTTCCAATGTATCAAAGGTCTTGCCATCCTGACAGAAAAATGACTTCCAATCAACTAAAAAAAAAAATCAACCAGAAGGAGGTGAACACTCTACTCTTAATAATCAACCTGGCTCCCACAGTCAACATATAACTAATAAATTATACTCCAAAATTAGCTTAATATATAAATGCAGCTTTTTGCATTGTACTGGGGAAAAATTTCCCTGGTCGAAATGCAGGAAAGGCTCACACTTGACTATTTTTCAACATAAATCATTTTAAACACTCAATTACGGTAATAGACTTTGTGGAAACTCTCTCATCACATCACATTATCACAATAATCAAAATGTTCAACTTTAATAATCATGTTCCAACCTTTATGTGCATACAAAACAAAGACCAATGAAATAATAGAGTAATCAATCAATACTTCCCGTTCTATTTTATGAATTATCGGTCATAAATAGTCAAGCTGAGTAAAGACACCATAGGTTTTCGCTCTGACTAAACAATGCTAGATATGGAACTTGCTCCTTTTAGAAATTACATCCATATTATACTCCATAGTAAGTGGTAACATCAACTACAGGAATAAGTCACCATCAGTGGTTAAAAGTAATGTGAATGTGTCCAAACCAATCAACTACAAGCACACTGCAACAAACTATACTACCGAATTGATCATGAAAGTAGAAACATTGTCATTGATGGGATCAATACGAGTCGTGTCAAATCAAACCGAACCTAAGATAGGTAGAGAAGCCCCAATAGATTGAAATACAGAGAATCATAAGTTGTCCTTGATCCTTATTACTTGATTGATTCAGCTATGGCGCCGTTTAACTATTTATCGAGCAATTAACTATCAGCAGAGTTTTTTATTCAAGAGAGAAAAAGGTGCAATTTACCTTGAAGAAGACAAAGAAAGGGACAGCAGAGACGGAATAAGCCTCGGATATCTCTGGTTGCTCTTCCGCTTCAACCTTCACACCAATAATCAAGCAACAGTAAAGTAATTGAAATGAAAATGGAGGAAGTGGAGAAGAAGAAAAGTAAAAAAGCGAACCCTTAAGAAGTGGGCGTGAGGGAAGTCAGTGGATAAGTGAGAGAAGAGTTGGTCCATGTGCTTGGAGGCTTCGCACCAGGACGCCCAGAAGTGCACCGCCACTGGAGCGCCGCCGTGAACCACCTCATGGAGCTCCTTTTTCGACTGCACATCTTTCACTGATCCACCACCCATTCTGATTCTGATTCTGATTTATTACAAGTTACAACCGGAGTAGGGCTAATCCCCAAATAAAACCCTAAACCACGATCACAGTCACACCCTCAAACCCAGCAACACAACTCTGTATTCTATTCAATTCTATCTATTAATTAATATATGTCATAATTCTAATTTCTAATTTTTTCTTTTTTCCCGATGCTCTTGTGGGGTCCATAAATTACGATTCCATGACTCGTGTCTGGTTGATATGAGGTTATGAACTATTCACAACTTTTTTTTTATTCTTTTTTGGGTCCATGCATTCTCCCTCGTTCGTTTTTCCGGGCTGTATTATTCTTTGGGCTTTACCTCTGTTTTTATTTTTACCCAAATCAAATCGTTTATGGGTCTCATGGGCCTGTGTACATGTAGTGTGTTAAAGTGTATTGTGTGAGTATGTGATGCATGGGTATGGGTGTAATGCCTAACACTTTATAAAAAAAATAAAAAAATAAATGTTAGATCTGCAATGGATTATTTTTAACTTTTTGGATTGGGAGATACTCTAAAAAATAAAATTGTTCTAGTGGGCCCAAAATAAGTCACATTGACATCCGTTCATTTTGGTTCTTTATTCTATCAACAAAAAAAATAAAATATTATTTTAGTTCTTAAAATTTGGATCAAATTTTTATTTGATGGTTAACATTATAAATATTTTATTTTAATCTAAAAAGTATCAAATTTTTTATATTAGTCCCAAAAAGTTTTAAACAAATTTAATATTATCTTATTGTTAAATTTTAAACATCATATTTTACTCCTAAAAAGTATTAAATATTATATTTCTAGACAATCTTCTCATAAATAGAGAGTTGTATACTCTCTATAATTTGTTCAATTGTTATTGAAAAATTAACTTGTGTTATCATAATTAATACTAACCACTTCTCTAACCTTAGTTAATTAAACTAAGTTCCTAAATCATGTTAAACCTATTTTTCAAATTACGTTCGTTTTTAAAAGGTCTCATTTTACATTTTTCAATTCTCAATTCATCCAAAATTTTCCTAATGTGTTCTAAAACCAAAAAATAATAAAACAAATAAAATTAAATTAAAACTAAAAAAAAAATTCAAAAGAAAGCGAAATCAAAAGTAAAAACGAAGAACACTTATAAGGAAATTAGGGGTGGATATCTTAGAGATAATGATCATAAATAATTAAGTATGTGGTTCAGAGTTCAGACTATACACATCCTCTCTCTTTTGAATTTGTTCGACATTTTGAATTTCTGTTTCGGTTTTTGTTTTGAATTTGTTTAACTTTTATTTTTAGCTTTTGATTTTATTTTATTTATTTTATTTTATTTTGGCCGGAACATATTGAAAAAATTGGATAGAGTGAAAATTTTGAAAAATGAGATCTCTTTAAAAAATTTTGTAATTTGTAAAATGAGTTTACCATGATTTAGTAATTTGGTTTAATTAACTAAGATTAAAGAGGTAGTTAGTATTAACCATGATGACATAAATTAATTGTTTCAATAATAATTAAACAAATCATAAAGAGTATCCAACCTTCTATTTTTGAGGAAATTAGCTAAAAATTACTCACAAAAAATAGATATATTTATTTATATATTATATATTTTTAATATATAATTTATATTTATAGTTAATTTGGTAATTAAGTTTTTTGTATACGTAATATAATTAAAGAAACTGATAATTTATTCCTATCCAAAAAGAGAAAAACCGTTACTAAAGATAAAACCATCCTGTTGACCAAACTCGAATTTATCCATAGTAAACAGTCACAAAATTTTCTCTGGACAGCTCACGTATGTCAAAAGTCAAAATCATAGTCCGTAAGTGCATATCGTCAACACACACAGATGAGGTTCAATTCTAAAACTAAGGCACCCTTGTCCCTTATTTCCAGGCTAGCCATTGATTTCCACACCCTAACCCTACAGTTACTATTATTAGTATGTATAAGATATTCCGTAAATATATACAAAAGAATTATTTTAAAAAATATTTAAATACATAAATTTAATTGAATAATTATATTTTACTTTTACACTCTATTTTTAATACCAAGAGAAAAATATATACAAAAGAATATAATCAAAAGTAGCGCAACAATATTTATAGTAAAAAGAAAAAAGCTCCCAAATTTACAAACTCATATTCATTACCTCCGGACAAAACCTCTTATTATCCAATCATCAGAATCAAAACCAAACTACTCCTTTATTTCATGGCATCCCAATCACACCAGAACCAGGTACCTTACGTAAACGTAATTATCCTCTTCTATTTGTTAATTTTTAGTTTATTTTCACGTTTAATCTTTAATAATTTCATTCATGCATGCCATGCAATATGCAACGTTAAGTAAAGCACTTAATTTTTCAGGTATCTGAAATCGAAGAAGAGCAACCACAAGCACAAGCACAAGAGCTAAAGTACCTTGGGTTCGTGCACGCTGCAAGCACACAAGCCCTAATGCGGTGGTCCGCTGCCTACAACTATGCCAAGGACAGCTCTGGCTCCTTGAAGCCCGGCGTTCAGACGGTGGAAGAGTGCATGAAGAACGTCATAGAACCCATCTACAACAATTACCACCTTGTCCCCAACGAGATCCTCCGCTATGCCGACAAGAAGGTTGATGCCTCTGTGGCTGCCATGCAGGTTGCTCCCGCTGCCGCGAGAGACACCATTACTGAAGCCATGAAAAACGTTTATACCAAGTATGAGCCGTCCGCAAAGGAGCTGTATGAGAGGTACGAGCCAGTGGCAGAGCAATATGCAGCCTCGGCCTGGCAAAGGCTGAACTCGCTGCCGCTGTTCCCACGCTTGGTGGGCACAATGCTGCCAACGGCAGCATACTGCACGGCGAAGTACAATGAGGCAGTAATGGCCGCCGTGGAGGATAGGTATAGGGTTTCTCCGTACCTGCCTTTGGTGCCTACGGAAAAAATAGCTAGGGTTTTCAGTGGAAAAACCAAAAAGCAAGAATAATCAATCAAGAATGCTGTGTTGATAATTTTGTTGCTGTTTAATGTGATTTTTCTGCGATTTTGTGGTGATTTGGGGTGTGGGATGTGAATGAATGAAGTGGCTTCAGTTTGATGAGCAAATAGTGAACATATATAAATCATTTTGTAACTTTTTTTTCGTTTTCTTTTCCCTTGGTTTGTACTGTATTCCATATTGAAAGAAACGAAATCCATTTTTATCTTCTGGTGGTAATTAAATACATGCATTGATGCATATACTAGTGCTGTTGACATGCAGTGCATATCTACAATTTAATATTTATGCATATATAATATAACATACCTATTATACAGAGACCATAAGTTGTATATAAGGACAAAGATGTGTAGTAGAATGCTTCATCATTTGACATAAGCAATGGTACAACCATAGTTCATTGGATTTTCTGGTTCATAGTTAGTAACACGTGGATGATTTCGCAGAATTTCAAGTGCTCGCTCCTTAATAGCACCGGTTCCCATGCCATGTACAATAAAAAGAACAGAGTATGGCCTGCATTCGGTGATTGCCATCTCAAGCTTAATGGAAGCTTCTTTCAGTCGCATACCTCGCAGATCCACTGTATTCTTAGATGTCCGCACTACCGGACCATAAGAAGGTTCTATGTTGCTGTTGGTCTCTGAATTTCTCCTCAATTCTCCATTCTGCAGATTCAACATTATTACATCCAGATGTTAAAAATTCAGAATTTTGATTGAGCCCAAAAATTTTCATAATTTGAACAATCCCTCAATTTACTCATTCAAAACGATCTAAGTACAAAAGTCAAATGTTGAACATTTAGAATCATTCATGTATCATATCCTAGTATTACTGGACAAACAAATAGTATAAATTGATGCAGAAAAATGGTCATAGGAAACAGTAATGTTCGGGTCTGAAATTACTTTATCTATGCAATGTGTTAGAAATATCCAAGTCGAATTTTTCCTAAAAGGACAATTATATCAATTGAACTATACAAGACAGAAAAGATATAAACTACTTTACATACCTGTCTCCCCTGGAGAGCGGAAGAACCCGTTACAACATTCTTTCCACTCGATGGAACAGCTCTGATGCTACTTTTCTTCACACGGACTTTCACTTTGCCATACTGTACTAAGATTGTATCATCATTCCCAGGTGATTCAGCCACTGTAGCTAATTTCCCTCCCAATCCCTTGACACGAACTTGCTCCCCAAGTTGTGGAGTATATGAAGCACGATCAGCTTCACTGATGGGAAATGACTCTGCAGGTGTATGAGCTTTTACAATGGAGGCTATTGCTGATTCAGTCTCTCTAATAAGTGAGCTGAGTTTATCTCGATCAGCAATTTTGAGTTGCTTTTCGAACTTCTGTATCAGAGTTTCGATCTGAGATCTTGCATCCATTAGCTCTTGTTGGACTAGCTGAGCTTCCTTTGCCATAAGTTCCATCTCACGTTTATCAAGGTCCTCTGCTTCATCTTGGATCTTCACAATTTATTTTTAGTTTTATAAGAGATGGAGGTGAAAGAAGGAAATGAAGTACTCCAGAAATAATAGAAATCAATTAAATTTTTATAGAAAACAAGAGAAACCTTTTTTCTAGACAATTTTTTCTGGCAACAAAGGCATTATATGAATCCTTTTGGATTGACGAATCTTGTGATTGTGAATAGAGTCAACCACACAGTCATATTCTATGCATAAACTCCCAAAAAAGTATTGAACTTTCAACAACTGTTGCTCGGTCATCTCCAAGGATTTGTCAGCCTAGTAAAGGTTATTAGTGAACTAATTTAAGATGAAAATTAGGGATAAACCAAGACAAGGAATAACTTTAATTACGAATTTATAATACTATGTGGAACAAGGAACATAAATTGGAATCAAGAAACAAAGAACGGATGCTGCCTTTTCCAGAGAAACATCAAGATTCTACCTCGTAGTATGTGTTCAAAATTTCTGCATGAATGGATGCTGCCTTTTCAGCCTGAGTTTTTAATCGGTTTCTCTCCTCCTGTAATGATTGATAGAGCATCCCTCTCCTCTCTTGCTGCTGTTCTGGCTTTAACTTCTCTACCCATGTATGTGCACGATCAATTATATTTCTGTCAAAGCCAATTGACTGTGCTATGTTCAATGCATTAGAATCACCAGTGGATCCCCATAGGATCTTATAAGTTGGTTGTAATGTTTCAAGTGAAAATTCCATTGCTGCATTGTCAAAACCGATATCCTTTTCCTTCATTCTACTTAGATCAGCATAATGAGTAGTCACAACAGCCACATTAACACATTCCTTCAGATATTGCAAGATACTGGTAGAAAGGGCTACACCTTCTGAAGGATCAGTTCCACTGCCAATTTCATCAATAAGAACAAGTGACTGTTTCGAGGCCACTTCCAAAATCTTGCAAATACGTGAGATGTGCCCACTAAAAGTTGATAGATTTTGTTCAAGGGACTTCAATATGGAGAGGTGGGGAAAAAAGGATCAGGCATGCAAATGAGACCATATCAAATTAAAGTCATTATGGGTCAAATTATAGTTCAGATACTACCTGGTGATCTCCAATATCTGCCAGGATAACATCAAACCAAGGCAGTTTTGGACAGTTCTGGGCAGGCAAATGCATTCCAGCCTTCGACATAAGCGATGCCAGGCCCAACGTTTTCATGGAAGCTGTTTTCCCTCCAGTGTTAGGTCCTGAGATGACCACCACTCTGGTTCCCTGTCTAATTTTAAAGTCCACTGGCACAGGGAATTCATACGTACCTTTTGACATACTTTTAGATTTCAGAGCTCCATTTCCATTACCCATATCAGCATCATTTACACATCCTAGTGCAAGACCATCTTTAAAGTTTTTTAGAGAGGACTCCAGAAGTAATGGATGCCTTATACCGTCAATATTTACTGTTAAATCATTGTTCTCTTCAACGGAATCACAGCCTTCAAAATTGCTTAAACTGAAAGTAGGACATACCCCATTCAGCCATTGAGCATAAGCTGCCCTTGCAAAAGCAAGATCAACTTCAAGAATCTTGTCCAATAAATCATTTATCTCCTGTTTTGAATTTGCAATTTCAGATGCGAGCAAACTCAAAATTGCTCTTTCCTCAGTCTTCTCGGAGTTTGAAAGTCTAACTTCCATGTTGTTAAGATCTATTGCCTCTTTGGGTTCCATAAAGTATGTTGCTCCAGAACTGCTAACATTCAGAATTATACCATCTGGAAGCAAGTATCTATGGGAAGCTCTAATACCAACACACGTTCTAGATCGACGCTGAGTAATTAATGGTCTGTCAATACCCCCAGCGTGAAATATTCGAGAAGATACTTCCCTTAACAAAGAATCCAAATTTTCTATATTCCTCTTTCTTTCTGATCTGATTATCTCCAGCTCTTCACTTGCTCTATCAAGAATAACAGAAAGTTTGCAATCGATGCAAAACTCTATTTTCTGCTCCAAGCCCACTTGGAAATTACAATGTTGCAATATTTCGAGAAGTGGAGAGTACCTAATTGGAAACAATTGCATGGATAAAGTTATTTGAGTACTCCACTATGCATACCATGAGAATCCACTACCATATGATCTATGCTCCAAACTTTGTCAAAGAAAAATACAATAGCTAGCCAAATGCATAAAAGAAGCTGCTTGAACTGAATCCGACTAAGAAAATGCCTTGAACATTAGGGAAAGCTAGGTTTTATAACTTCATACCAATAGAAATAGAAAATAAAATGAAAGTAATAAAAACCACATAGGTTACTACTCCAAGTAATGGTTGACAGCAAAAGCATATATCTAAATCTTTTGTCCTGATAATTGGACAATCTATTCAGTCGAACAAGTATTAGGATTTAAGATTATTATGAAAGTAATAACACAATCCCCCCCCCCCTCTCTCCTCCTCTTTCTTTCCTCTTTCCCTACTGATGATTGCATTAAATTAAAAATAAAACACTCTTATTCACCTTAAAGATGAAACCAAGCAATTTCACTGAACTAGCAGAATAATACGAAAAAGTTTTAAAAGGAGTAAAATTTATGAACCAATTGCCAAAAAGGTTCAGAGATTTATACCTCTCTGGATTATTAGAATCCGAAGCCAACTGTTCCAAATACTGGAACACCTCCCTAACGGCTTTAAGCGTGCGACGAACGGTACAGAGCTCTCGGATGGTTAGCAGCTGGCCGGAACTGGCGACGGCGACAATCTCCGATATGTCCTCAATTTCGGAGAAGTCCGGCGGCCGAGAGATGAGCCTCGCCGCCGTGGTTTGATCGAGAAGCATCTGGCTCTCCTGAGGTGAGCGGCCGACGGGAAAGCGGGCGTTGTTGGCGACAGAGGAGCCCATGGATGTGGAGGTGAATGCCGCCACCTGCTTGCACACGGAGCTCCATTCCAGTGTCTTTAGTGTCTCCGATTCCAGTGAGTTAAACTCGGCCGAGTTGGAGATCGTCAAGCACAACCACCGCTTGGAAAAAGGCTTTGGCTTCGAAGATTTGTTAGGGGAAATGAAGAGCTTTCTGCTGCAGCTAATGGTGCAGCTGCTGAGTTGCATCGCTGAGTCAGTGCCGAGTTTCTGAGTCCAACTCACTCCGGGGAACGGTTTATAAATTGGATTCCGAATTTCAGTTTTCTTGTTTGTTTACTCACTCCTTGGCTATCCTATTACGTGATCCTATCCATGGCGTAGAGAGCTAAACGGTGTCGTTTCCTCTTTCTGATAATGTTTTAGTTTGTGATAATAATTTTCTTAAATCTTAATTAACATAGTGCCAAATTGATAGATTATTTATAAGTCAGTTTGTTCCAATTTAACGTTCACAAAAAGAATCAAAATTAATTTATGCATTATTTTAATTTTAATGTAAAGCGTTTTATACAACATTACATAATTAGATGCTTATTTACACCGAGAGCATCAAAATTAAATTCTTTAAATATTTAAATATTTGTTAAATGTTAGTTGGGTTGAGATCCACGAATTACTGTTGGGAAGAAAATGTTTTGAGACGATGCAGGAAAGTCGGAGATACAGTTGGCAGTGGGAAGTAATAGGACATGCAATATGCATCATGGACGAAACTACCCTTTGTGTTGTGCATGTTACATGATCCCTTCTCGTTGATGTTTCAGTTTGTTACGCGCGAAGTGAAAGAAGTAACAAGAATGATACCAGAGCAATGGGCATCTCCATGTGGTGGCCAATGCAACAACAAATACGCAGCACTCACCCAAATCCCATGTATGTAATCACGTAATGACACCATCCATTCATCAAACCATCTGCTAAATCTTCTCTCTTTGTATGCAGGGCGAGTATTCTGCAAAAAGGGTTGTGATGCAGATGGAGACACATGGGAAGAATGTTAGATCCCTTTACTTAAACATATCCATGCTTTTTTAATTTTAATTAAATCTAATAGAGTATTAATTATTTGGTTAAGCAGGTTTGGAGGAGTGCAATCAATTATGCTACAAGGACCCTGTACTCGAGAACCAGAAGTGGAGTGCGTATATTGATCGTTCTCCTGGATCTCAAAGTTATTCCGAGGCAATTTAATTTCCTTTTCTAGTTATATATGTTACAACATGCTTTCTCATTTAATTAATATTAATAGGATTAATTCATGTTTCCCTTCATGTACAGGAATGTTTCCATGCTTGTGTATCTGGCTGCAGTTACAGGGTATAGGTTTGAGAATATAATTATGAATCATAAGTAATTGCATGTTGATGTTTTAGGAATATTCATCTTATAATATGTATATCTATGCATATATTGCAGTTTGAGGTTGAAGCAGAAATAGCTGATAAAGTTATTCCTAATAGGCCACCAAAGTCTGAGCCTGAGCCTGAGCCTGTAAAGAAGCAGAAGCCACAATATGAAGACCCTAAATACCCGGATACTTCTGCATAGATAGGAATTAGTTTGATGTTACATCCTGCTATTGTTATATGGAATTTTCATTGGTAGCATAACTAGTGTGTAACCACTGCATGCATGGTTTTATTTAAAGATAGTTGGTTGAGCTAGGTTTGTAGTTTTCTATCTGGTCAGTAACTTCATGAATCTCAGATGAAATCTTGGTGAATAATAGCAGCTTCTTTTCAGCAATTATTTTTCCCTAAATACACTGATTAAATAAAAATGTGCCATATGACAAAGGCTGGAAGTGAGTCAAGCCAGCTCATGAGCTAGCTCGAGCTCGACTCGTTAATAGCTCAATAGCTAAGCTCGTGAGCTAGTGAACCAAGCTTGAGCTTGGAATTGAGCTCGTAAATTAAATGAGTCGAGTTTGAGCTTGGATAAACTCAGCTCATTAGCTCGTGAGCTGACTCGATTATATATATATATATTAATGATCTTAATTATTTAAAATTTTATATTTATTTTTAACATATAATTTTAATGTAAGACATAAATTTAAAATGTATAAGTTATAATGTATTGATATAGAATTATAGATTGTATTTATGTTTCTATTATTTGAGCCAGCTCGTGAGCTTTCGGTGAGTCGATATTGAACTTAAGAAATAAGCTCGATTGTTAATGAGTCGAGTCGTGAGTCAAGCTCAATTTTTGTAAGCCGAGCTTGAGCTTGAGCTTGGTATAACTCGACTCAACTTGGCTCACTTCCAGCCCTACATATGACTAGGAGGCAATAGTTAGGCACCAAGTGAAATGCACCATAGAGTTGGCCAAGAAAAAATAACAAAATTGACTGAATATTATTAGAAAAAGGTTAGGTTTTTAGCCTTTTTTTTTTCTTTACCCTTTAACCTACTCATTATACCACCAATCTTAAAAGGCAAAATAATTAAAAGTTGGAACGAGATTTTAGTAAACTTCTGGATGCAAAAGAAGGATTAAAAGATAGTTTCTCTATCAACCAAAAAAGAAAAATACAAGTCAAACAAATGAAACTGGAAGTTGCCGTTCATACTTTAATAATATTCATTTGTATTTGCACCTCTCAATTATTGGTTGATAAGATCTTGCAAATAAGGCATAGACGTAATATTTTCTCTGATTTCCAAACAAGTTAATTTAGTTATACATGTGCAAAAATGGAATTTCGAACTGACTATGAAGTAGTGAATGGTAAGATAAAATAGTTGAGAGTGGAAACACAAGATTTACATGTTATTCTAAATTTTGGTTTATAACGAATAAGTAGCAAGAGATTATTGAATATTTGGAGTAAAAAAGTCTCAAAAGTGTGGCATATTTTACAATAAGATCATCAGAAGTCTCAAACATATTGAGACTATCAAACTAAAAGATTTGGCATCTTTAACCCTTTTTCATTTAGTCAACAAACTAGAAGCATTTCCTTGTTACACGAAAGTTGTTTCTCGAACATAATCCACAATATAACCTAACCCTGCTGTATTGGAAAAAGATTTCAGCATGTGTTTATAAAACTAAAAGAGAATAATGCCCTAATGTGTGACCCCATTGCCTCTTCCATCTGTTTCCCTTCCAAGGAGCAAAAGATAATGCAAATTTTTGTTTCCTGGTTTTCCATAGCACGTTAGCAGGATGCAGATGCACCATTCCATATGGTCTTTGCATTTTGCTTCTACTTTTGGCTGCGTAAATACTCTCGTACGTATGTATGTACCCCGGTCTTAACCACCATGTGCATTTTCTTTGAGTCTTCCCATAACAAACCGTTCCATTCTCTGGCAGTGTCACATGCACCTTCAAATACATCCTGCTCACACATATGACACAACGTATCATATTAGACATAACGTGATCAAGGACATGAAATGAACTCAGGGATACTAATTTGCATACCCTTGAAGGGAATTCGTCATAATAATATGCTTCAGTCATCTCAACTCTATTTAGATCCGATTCCCACAGCCTAATCTGTCACATTGTGGCAATACGCATCAGAAAAATGAAAACCAACACTCGTGTTGTTATATGTACATATATACATATACATATCTAAAACCTGGTCTGTGACGTTTTCCGGGACAGTTGGTGTCCTATCTGCAACCCGAGGATGAGCATTCTGCTGAAGGAAGCTGATAATCTGCAAAACCATGCACAGTCTGAATAAGATCCCCTGAAATAAACTTCCTAGAGGTCTGGTACGAAATAACAATGAAAGTAAGATCGTGACACAAAAATTCGTTAAATGTTTAAATAATAATAATAAACTAGTGTCTATTAATCATGGAGACGGTCCCAGGAAAGAGAGGAAGGAAAAAAAGAAAGAAAAAAGAAAACAATTTTGGTTTTCTAATGCTTACCTGCTCTGCTGTAATGCCATTTTCAAAAGCATTATATAAGCTTTCTTTTGTAATAGCTCCAACAATAAGATTTGGGAGTTGGTACTCTACCCTGTATACATCACAATTAATTAGCTACTGGATATTAAAAAACAAAACAGACTTTGTAATAAAATAACATCTGGGAAGAAGAACAACTCATATCCATAAGAATATAGAATTCTGGATATTGTCCTTTGGCATACTTTGAGAACAGCCGCAAAATCTCACAATGTAATCTTGAAGTAGAGTATGCATAGACTCTAAAATTTGTTTCCACAACCACAAACCCCTGGGGAAATAAAATGTAGGAAGCCATCAGTCTGAGGCTGTATATTCAAAAAGAATCAACAAATCTCCTAAAAATCTTAGTCAAAGTTTAAACAATAAATACACAATTTTTGTGAGCTTGAATTTTTGCACGGGAACCAACCAAAATGTCCTAACCATCCCAGCAGAAATCTCCATAAATATGACCAAACAAAAGAACCTAGATGGGTACACACCCCTAAACACATATATTGGATTAATAGTCAGAATAGTGCTTGAAAGATCACGCGGACATAAATTTAGTCCTTGAAATATCAAATGCCTTGAATCGGTCTCTAAAAGACACAACTGAGTCAAATTAGTCCTTCCATCACTTAAATGATGATACATGGCATAATCGTTTTGCATCACATTATCATCTAATTAGCAGAAGGGCCAATTTGATCCAAATTGACGTACACGTGATCTTTTAGGAACATTTGGAATATTAACCCCACGAACATTCATACATCTTAAAGCAACATCTAAATTTGTTTTCAAATTTTTATGTCTTCTTACAAGCAAAAAATGTATTGGGATAATAGAAGGAACGCAGAGGAAAGAATAAGGAGGTCGACATGAATAAGGCACAAAGAAAACCCTAAACCACACGGTGAAACAAGGCCAATTTACCAAATTTCTAGCAAAATAAATCAATCCAAGGAAAAATAAGAAACCTCTTTTCTAGATGACGAATCAGCCAAGCTCACTGAAAGATTTGTTGCCAATTTCGTAGGTATAAACCAACTTTCTTTCCTACCCTGTAAAGTTTCAACAAAAAGAAGAAAAAATAAGACAATTACTGCTGAGTTAAAATTCATTAATATTATCTCCAAAATTAAGCAAAGAAATATTGTAACCTGTTGAAGTTTGACCAATCCAAGGTCTGCTAGATCCCTAATTATGCTCCTCTGGAAATCGGTCAATGAGTTTATATTATATGCCTATACATTGCAAAGAAGTGCATCAATGTCCTGTTACACTACAGTTACATATAATAGGAATACTGTTATAGGAAGAAACCAACAAGACAAAAAAGTGTTTCTAATTAGACCACTACTTTTTCAACTAATACAGGTTACCATAATATTATCCTTCTTATGCAAGAAAATTTCCACCATTCACCAAGCACCAAGGACCAGTAATATCTTACCTCCCCAATGACATGAAAACTAAGTTCCAGCATGAATGAGATCAAGTCAGCTGCATCAACACCCCTCTCCTGCACCAAAGAGATGATGAAGAGCGTGCAGAAAACAAATAACAAAAACATTGGGGGAAAATAGGGAGGAAATTAGTTACCTCAGAATTAGAGATATATTCCCTGATGATGTACCAAAGTTGTGCATTTGTTTCCATCAGCTATAGTTGACAAGAGATACATTCAATATATAGGCCAATCATTACAATAAGTGCATGTAGTTTGTAAATCATTTAATGCATACCAAGAACTGGAAACCACTCTCAGTTAGTTTTGGAGCTTCTTTGTCTCTGTATCGAAATGAAAAATAAGAAAAAAGTCCACAAATGAGTATTATGTTAAAATTGAGAAGTTGCCAAGTAAACTAAACCTTTGACTTAGCAGCCGCCTCTGAAAAACTTTCATCAAAGAGGAGCTAATATTTGAGGGCTTTTCCACAAGACTTGAGCTTATAAGTTGTAACAAGAAACACTAGTTCATCACAACGTCATGGAAAGGTTAGCCTTCATTTTGACCAAAATTTAAACAAATGGGTGCTGCAGATTAATGATACAAAATTACTAAAGTGACTTATGCATCAATAAATATAAAGAATTCTTAAATAGATTAGATACAAGATACAACCATCAAGTGGAGTCAAGAGATTGAATACTCTACCTCCCATTGTTGAAGAGCATAAGCCTCAAGATCATCTAAGGTTGGGAGCCTTACGGTAATATTAGATGGCATTGGTTCCCTTGGCAAAGTTCCACTGCAGTATTTAATCACATGGAAATATTACCAGTTACAGCAAATCTCAAATTTGTAGCACAACCACAGTCTACATTTTATATTATAATTTATAAGATTGACTGCTTTCCTAAAAACTACCAGAATGAGGGGGAAATGGTAGAAGTCATTTAATTTTATGCAGAGACTAACCATCGGTTATATAGGTTAATTAACAAATGATGCATGAAGCGGAATAGTTTTATCATATTGCAAAGAGTGGATGACTGAAATAAACAATTTTATAAATCCTCATAGTCATGGTAACATGAGAACAGGATTAGCTAACTATTAACATGAACATGAAGGAAAAAATCTACAACTTACCCATGTACTAAAAGTTTCTGGAGACTTTTCTGAAATGTTGGGTTAAGTTTGTAAGTCTTGTCATTCTTCCTGACAATAGGAAAAACAATTACGAAAGAAAATGAGAAATGGTTAGGCTTCAAACTGATAATAGCAATGTCCAGATATTAGAACTGTGGTAACTTTTAAAGCTGGATCAGTGGACACATAAAAGGATAAAAAATAATGCACAAACAAAGATTTTCAACCACATTACAAGACATAAAAAATGATGTCTGTATCCCAAATTAAGGGCTAAGGGATAATATTTGCCCAATTGGGTTTTGAAATGAAATGAACCAGTTTGAATCATTCAAAAGGATAGATTTCTGTGAGTCATCTTCAAATAACATACCTATAACAAAAGTTTTCAGAAGTGAACAAATGTGTAGTACCTGTCAACAGCTTCAACAAAAACTCTCAATTGAACCAATCTATCAATGGCTACTCTGTGCTTCGTATATCCATCTGGAAGCACCCACTCCTCCAATAATTTAGCCGCCACAGGCACATCGATATGAAGCAGCTGTAACACATATTTCTTCCCAAGAGGCGGCAGAGACCTGATATTTCAAGATATATATACATTTAAAGCCACCAAGTTACCAAAGTATGGTCACAACAATACTATCACATAACGCACTTAAATCAAGCTTTATAAAAGTAAGGTATGGCTAACAAGTGTTGAATTTTAAAGTTAAGGTTAACAATGAGACAGTTTTAAATTCTGTGTGTAATGAATGCATTAGCAGCTTAAAACTTTTAGTTTATGGACGAAAACTGTCTACACTAGTAACATTAACAATAGCCGTAAGCTAAACCTTTAAAAAGATTTAAAAAAAAAAAACGTTAATAGTGATTGAAGTTGAAGAACTCTGCATTCCAGAAAAAAAAAAAACCAAAAGCTAGGAAAATTAAATACGATTCGCGGGGTGGTCGAAGCATAGGTAAGAATCTATCAAAAAACATTCACAACAGCTTTCTGAAAAGAGTGAAAACAGAAACTTAAATAAATCCAAAATAATTGGTGGGAAAAGGATGGAAGAAAAATGACCTGAGAATAGCTTCACAGATGAATCCATTTTCGTAGAGTTTATCGAGCTTCATAGCGGGCATGGAAGCAACCATGTCCATGAAATTCTTCGCAATGATCCTAACCTCTGGCATTGTGAGTCTGACACAGCTTCTCTTTTTCACTTCCTTGTGCGATTCTGATCAATGGATTCAACAATCGAAGTGCCCTATGTTACAAAAGAAGGTGACGTTAACAGTGAGTGAGCACAATTGAAAGATTGTTAAACCCAAACAACGTGAATATAACACTTGGGATTGGGAGAAAGGGATCAAAAAACCCTAATACTCTAAATTAACAAAATTTATCAGAGTTTATGCCGCTAGAGAAGAGATTGTAGTTGTAAGTTGTAACAGCGAGTTAAATTGAAAAAATTAAATACTTGTTGCTGCCCAGGATCGAACTGGGGACCTTTAGTGTGTAAGACTAACGTGATAACCACTACACCACAGCAACTACATATTCTCTAACTAATATAAAAATATAATTATCTATTCTATATGGTAATTGTACTTACAATGATAATTTCTTGGAAATTTCCTATATTGATAGCTTATATACAACCTTGCAGGTAAATGATATTGTGCAAGTAATACCTGCATTGATTTTTTGTTTATACTCTCTCTAACATGATCTCAATTGCAAGAACCCTAAGATCATTCTTTAAATTCTTTAATTCTATCATGGGAATGGTAGGCATGTCAATGATCATTTATGGTTTATGGATAATCAAAATTTGGCTAGAAGAAAGAGAAGATGTACCACCTACTTTTGAATTTGTATCTGAGACATGGTAATCAATTATACTTCCATTTATGTATTTATTTTATTCTCAAAATAAATCTTCCTTCTGTTATCATTATTCATTACTAATAAATTAATAATGGCATTAGTACTAGTGATTAGAACCATGTTATATATTAACTAGTATTAGAGCTTTTGATTTGAAGTAGTGGTTTATGCTGCTATGCTTTCACTTTCTGTTGCAGGTTTGCTTATACTTTAATTTGCACTGGTGTTTTCATGTGTGTGGTAACATGTCTAGGACATATGGCAGCAGATAGCATGAATGGTTATTGTCTCTCATGTGTATCCTTTTTCATTGCTTATGTCAAGTGTATACGGTAGAATGGAACAGCTAACAAATTGAATCACACATAATACTTCTCAATTTTGTGATTATTATTCTTGTAATTAAGTTATTAAAGAAAATATTAAAGAAAAAAGACTTTTTATCAACTAAGTGGAACATTTGGCTTGCTGCACTTTCCATAATTCTGAGATTAATGGCCTTAATTCAAAGCTAGTATATGGTGAGCATGATCATAATTCTTCTGCTGGAGGGTGCAGTAACAGCGGACATTCTCCTCAATTCTGATTGGGAGAAGGTACTCTCAATACTCATCATGGCAATGATATTCCTTTTTCTTTTCCATTTTTTTCAACTGCTAATGCACCTTTCAGGACTTGCCTGAGGACCCAACTGGAAAATTCAGCGACTTCACGGATTTTGTGGAGTCAAATTTTGATGTTTGCAAATGGATAATGCTAGTGATCATCTCAGCACAGGTGTATCACAAACTTTTCGAACATTATGCTCATCTAACTTGTACAGAGACATTTCACTTTAGCACTTTAGAAGGTTTTAAGTTCTAATCTTCTGGTCTTCACTTGCAGGGATTATCAACCATAATTGCATTGGTTCTAAAAGCTCATGGTCCTGATTCTAACTATGACAGTGATTATGATTACTATACTCGGTCAAGGCTTTCCCTCCTTAACCATAATGCTCAGCCACCACTTTTTGTTCCTGATTACTCTCTAAATAACAACGCATGCTGGGATGAAGGTACCCATTATTAACACTCCTGATTATTTCGATAGGAACTATTTTTCTTTTCTTTCCCTGATCATGATTTTCCTTTTAAAACTCTGGTAGGCAAATATATAAAGAATACAGTTGCAACTTTTCCAAGAGTGTGAAGTGGAGATATAGAGATATTAGTATAACTATATAATAATGTTGAAGCAAACTCAGAAACTTGACGAGGCTGTGGAGCAGAGCTATGGGATTTTATAGCATTTCATGCCTGTTTACGCGAGTTAAAAGTTATAAGTGTACCTTTTATTAATATACAAACCGGGTAACAGACGTCTTGGCAAAGGAGGGACTTGCAACAATGGAGTCCAATTCTTAGATCTGTATCCTGTTTCTGTAAGGCTAATTTTAGCCGATGAAGTTAGAGGGGATACCTTACCTGGAACCACAAATGTAATGTAATTTCTCTTACAGTTGGAATTAAGAGAGAATTGGATGGTTAAAAGTTGTAACAAAGCACAATTTACATTGCTCACTTCTCTCTCTGCTTTCTCTTTACCCTAGTAAGAGATGCAAAATGATGAACTAGCAAGTGTTTTTCTTTTACTGAAAAAAAGAAAACCATAAAAATCCACATCAAATAAAATGAAATGCAATACAGAAAAACCACCTGACATTGTGCCAAAATACATACATTCAGTCGAAGATAAAAAAACAAGTGTTACTGAAACGGTACATACAGAATTAAAATGAAAAGGAACAGAATGTGCAAATCTCTTGTTAATAAGTAATTGGATTTGGATCTGTACAGGGATATACAAATGAGCTAAGCTACATACAATTTACCAACATCTCAACTTCACCACCAACCCAAAACAACACAGGGCTGGATATTTCTGGTAGAAGTGGGAAGCAAACCACTGCAACTCTCTATAAATATATAGATATAGATATTTATAATATATATAAACTAGACTTTGCAGAATCCGGGTTGAACTTGGGCTTTTACATCGCTAGAACTCCAACTGGAAGGGAATTAGTATCCACCCGAAGACAACAGCATACATTAAAATCTGTCTGTTGCGGTCACACTTATCGTTACCTTATGTGAGAGTCATAGGCCTCAAAAAAGGAGTCCGGAACAACCAAAGGCAACTTGTCTATGTACATACAAAGCCTTCTAAGATTCTCCCTTGTCACTGTTGCCATATCTACTATGTCTCTCCTGTCAGTGAAAACCCAGAGATCGCCAGAGTTTACCCTCTTCAGACTGTCTCGGCAAAATGGGCATGACTGAGAGATTGTTCGCCTGCAAAAGGATACCCAATTCTTTAAGCATCGTTTAACTGAGAGAATACATAAAGAGCACAATTCCAGAGGTACAAGACAACAGCTATAATTTCGATAACCGGGCTACCGTGGTAGCGTGGTACAACAAATGCAACCTGGAGATATGAAGTCCCCGTTAGCCATCACGCACAGGGTACAGGGAAATTTTTGACCCAGATGCCAGCCCCACCTTGTTTGTTCAAAAGGCTGATTCCGCAACTCCTGTGACCTCCAGGTTACATGCCAGGTTGCCAGCAATGCGTACATCTTTTGCAACTTGCAACATCACAAACAAGTTCCAGTGCCTTACCAGATTTAACTTGCTAATAACTTGTTCAGCATAACAGAGCTTAACTTATTTATTTACCTATCTAGTAAATAACCTACTAGCTGATGGATATTAGATGATAGACAATCAAACCTAGGCTTGTATCACCAAGAACCTAAAGATGACAATGTTCCATTCTCGCATAAACTTATGATTCAAGAAATAACTAGTCATTACTCACTAGTACGAGTTGTATAACCCCATGCCTTGGAATTCGAATACAAGTCTACACACAATCCTCAAAGTCAGAAAGTTCGGCGTTCAATTTTTCGATCTAATTAACAATGAAAACAGAATGATGTCATAGCTTAATATTTCCAGTTTTAATAAACATCAAAATGCAACTAAACTCATAGTAGTTCCATAAGAAAACAGAAAGATAAATTTTATTTCAACACACCAGTACACCAAAAAGTAGTAGGGCACTAACTAAAGACATTTGATTAGGTTAAGATGTATGCACCTTACTCGTACCAAAGAGCAATAGACTTTATTAAAGGGCAAAAGGTTACCATCATCACAGTAGACGGCCAATTCTTTCACACTTCCATGTTCTGTTTGTTTAATTTATTGATACTCATAATCAAATAGCAATAAGAATGTCAAGTAGAAGCACACATCATTTTATATCTAACAAACAAAACTATTTATATGCATGGTGATTGGTGGGTGTGTCTATGACGAAATCACACCAGCAATCAAGCATGGGATTCTAAAACCAGTTCATTCTTATAGTAAGACTAAAAAAACGACCAAGTCCTGAACGCATGGGCATAAGAAATTAACTTTACAAGGTTAACTGAGCAAGCCCAAAACCTTGAGGACCTGGGCATAGCCAGCAGATTACATTTTATTATTTGAAGAAGAAGTTACAGTAACTATAATTATAATGCACGAGCCAAACTAAACCATAGAGGTAGATTTGTTATCACAGAAACACAGGTAATTGAACATATCGAAGTAAGTAGTAGACAAATTATTCACATTCTTTTGGGGGGAGAGAGAGAAAGAGAGAGGGAAGGAGGGGAGGGAGTACCATTCTCGGTAACATTTCAGGCACATGGCATGATTGCAGTTGGGCAACACAACTTTGCCATTCATTTCCATGCATATCCCACATTCATCTTCTCTTTCAATGTCTATGTCAGAAGACTGCCAATGCTCCTCATCATCTCTTTTACGATACCTCTCCATGCACACAGCCTTTTGTTTCTTATCCTCCGTATCAGTGACCCCCTTTTGAAGTTGCAACAAAGAGGGATATATGACCGCTGCAGAAACCATAAACCAAGATATCAACAACCCCATGCAAATTTGCAAGTTCAATCTTGCATTAATACCAGAGGTTGAAAGTTATTATACCATAGAATTCTCTAATACTTGCTTTTCTTTCCTGGGTAGACATGGTGGTTGTCCCATCCACATAAACCTACATCATGATCCAAATTCTTCACTCTTCATTGTTCTCCATGTCCTTCATTCCAATATTGCATCACAACCAAAAACCAAAACACCTTACCTTGTAAATTAGGATTCTCAACAATCCCAGGGCTCCCGCAAGGTGACAATCAGTCCATTGCACCAAAAAAAGAAAGAGGTGTGCAGCTGGACTGTATGACATTCTCATCTGAAGGCATGCACCATCATACTCCCTTGAAAAATCTGACGCCCTACACACACATACAAGAATTTTGCATCATGAAAAATGTTGATAATTTGGGATAATTACGAAGAATTTGAAAATTGGAATCCCTACAGAATCCACTGTTCAGAACTTTAGACTAACTAAACCTTCAGGGGGAATTTTACCAAAGGGAAAGCATATCATCATACACATAATGGGAAATTCAACTCTTGTAATAACATGTGATAATGTCACACTTCAAGGGGAGAAATTATTGCAACCAAAACACACAAAATTAGAGGTATGTGCCGAGGTTTTGATTAAAGAAAAAAGGTAGCTAAGCTAGGGGGTTCAGAAGTATTAAGTTTTCACAAAGCTGATAAGGAGTTAGAGGGAAAAAGACAAAAAGGAATATCAAGTGTAAATCAACACTGAAAGCTATACTTTTAGCCATGATAATTCAACAAATTAAACAAACCCTAATTAATGAGGAAAATTCCAAATAAGAATACTGTCATGAGGTTAAAACCCCCCACAAAGAAGAATCATACCGAGAAAAATCTTACACTAGGCATTCATCAACCGTTTCCCGCGAGGAAGGGGGGGAATATTAAAAGCTGAAGTATGAGAGGCCTTAAGACGTTTTTCAGAAAAAAAAAAAAAATTGCACCTTGTTGAGGAAAATGATCACCGTTCAATTCAGAAAACAAAATTGAGCCCAAAAATTTCAAAATTGAAGATAAAGAGAGAGAAAGAAGAAGAAAAAGAAACTGACAGGGTATTGGCGTGTTGAATATCAGCTTCAAGGAGCTTGAGGGAGTCCTTGAAGGACTTTCTCATGGAATTAACGTACATGTCTATTTCCCACTCTCACTCACAGTCGCAACCTCAAAAAACAAACAAAAAATCTCGTGGATGAAGAAGAATGGAGATTGGTTAAGTGACGGAGTGAGTGAGGAATCCAGAAAAAGAGAAAGAAGAAGAATGAGAAATAGGGATTGGGTTAAGTATGTGTGATTGTGTGTGACGGAAGAGAGAGAGAGTGGTTGGGGACTTGGGGGTTCGTGTTGCTTCGATGCTGTTCTTGAAAGCCAAGACGGTGAACTTGCCGGGACACGTGTACATTAATTAAGGTCTCTAATAGATAGTTTTGTGATTAGGGATTGCATCAAATTTTGCTAACAAATGTTGTAAGTACATTAGTTAAGGTCTCTCATAGATAAATTCTTTTTCATAAATTTAAATTAAAATGTTATCTTATTACTAAAACAAAATATTTAAAAGTAAATTATTTTTAATTTTAGTACAACAACTAGAACCAAGTCTTGTCCTACTAAGTGGGGTCAGCTACATGAATCAAACGATATCATTGAACTTGGTCATATATTATGTTTATAGCGATATCGTTCACATGTAGATCTCATTTGACTACCTCATGGATGGTCTTCTTAGGTCTTCCTCTGCCTTCCACTTCTTGTTCATCCTCTATCTCATCCACCGTTCTGACTGGGTATTCTGTCGGTTTTCTTCTCACATGAGACGCGATTATACCATCTTTTCTATAATTGGTGCTACTCCAACTCTCTCCCTTATATTTTCGTTCCTTATTTTATCCAATCGCATATGACCGCTCATACATCTCAACATCTTCATCTCTGCCACACTTAGCTTATGTTTATGCTCCCTTTTGGCCACCAACACTCTGTACCATAAAGTATACCCATTTTATAGCAGTGCGATAGAATTTACCATTACGTTTTAAAGGCACTTTTTTTGTCATATATAAAATCAAATGTATTCCGCTATTTTAACCAACCTGTTTAGATCTTATAATTTACATATTGTTCAATAATGCACCCAAAATACTTTTTAATTTTAGTCCTACTATTTTTTTTCTTTTAAGACATGGAAGTAAAATAATCACCAAAAAAGTAAAACAATCAATAACAAAGATATTATTACTTATTTCAATCTATTGTTTACAAAACTAAGGGGGAAAAACGCATTAAGCCAATCAAATCCTTTTTCTGAAACTAAATATTCATTAACACATCATATTTTTATTTATAAATAATTTTTTTATTATTTTTTCTTCGTATTTTTACTGAATTTTTCTGTAATATAAAAAAATGGTTTTTTCGAATTTTCTTAATAACTTTTAATACTAAAAATAAAAAATACACACACAAGAATATATTAAAAAATACATAGCATTTCTCATATTTATCTATTTTAAAAAAACGAAAAATTAATTTCTGAAAAAAAATGCACGAATGGCCAAGTGGAGGAGGGTGTGCGTTTATGATGTGACGGGATGGGTGAATGACGGACGCGCTTATCCACTTTAGTTTACTCATATTCTCTTTGCTATCCATATATCAAAATTCAAAACAATAATTATGTTTGGATAAAAGTTTTAAAAATAATTTATAATCAAAATTAATTTTTAAATTAAAATATAACTTATAAATGTGAAAATTTAGGAATCAAATCGAAGAATCTGTTGTATAATAAATAAAAGATATATTAAATATAAAATAAAAATGTATAAATAGAAGATTTTAATATTAAAATAATTAGCTCAATAATAATTTTTATATATATAAAAATAGAAAAGAGTATAAAAAATAAAGAGAGAGAGAATTGCATAAATATATATATAAAGCTAGAAAGGAGTATAAAAAGAAGAAAGAGAGAGAATAGCATTTGCTTTTGTTATATTTATTGTTGTGTGTGTTTCACTCAGAGGCAAAGGCCTCTATTTATAGATACAAAGGTCAAAACATTCAAAATTTCATTTATTTTCATTTTGGCTTGGAGATTCAAACCGCCCATATATTGAATGGGCATCCACGTACTTTGAACTTATCACAACACTCCCTATTAGATGACCATTCAAGATTATGCCTCATTAAAATCTTACTAAAGAAAACCCCAGAGGGAAAAAACCTTAGTGAAGGAAAAAGAGTACAAAATCCTTTAGCGATGTGGACTGCCTCGTTAAAAACCTTGTCAGGAAAAATCCAATGGAAAAAAAACCTGACCAAGGAAAAAAGAGTACAGTCCCCCCTCTTGCCGACATCATTTAATGTCTCGAAATCGGCGCATCCCAATCTCATGTACCAATCTTTCAAAGGAGGATTTTGGGAGTGACTTTGTGAATAAATCTGCCAGATTGTCACTTGAACGGATCTGTTGGACATCAATTGTCCCTTGATTTTGAAGGTCATGAGTGAAGAAGAATTTGGGAGAAATATGCTTTGTTCTATCACCTTTGATGTATCCACCCTTAAGTTGAGTAATGCATGCTGTATTATCTTCAAACAGGACAATTGGAGCTATCTTATGATCAATCAGTCCACATGATGACAGAATATATTGAATCAGACTCCTCAGCCAAAAACACTCGCGACTAGCTTCATGAATCGCCAGTATTTCAGTATGATTAGAGGAGGTTGCTGCTATCGTCTGTTTCGTGGACCTCCATGATATAGCTGTACAACCATATGTGAATAGGTATCTTGTTTGAGATCTCCCTTTATGTGGATCAGACAGGTATCCGGCATCTGCATAGCCAACTAGTTGTGACTTGGATCCATAGGGATAAAACAATCCCATATCAACCGTTCCATGAAGATATCGAAAAATTTGTTTGATTCCACTCCAATGTCTTCTGGTTGGAGAGGAACTATATCTTGCTAGTAAATTCACCGCGAATGATATGTCAGGTCGTGTATTATTAGCAAGATACATTAGTGCTCCAATGGCACTAAGATATGGTACTTCAGGACTAAGGATATCTTCATTTTCTTCTTTAGGACGGAATTGATCCTTTTTCACATCCAAAGATCTTACGATCATTGGGGTACTTAATGGATGTGACTTATCCATATAAAATCTTTTCAAGATCTTTTCTGTGTATGTTGTTTAATGAATAAAGATTCCACCTTTTATATGCTCGATCTGCAGGCCGAGACAAAACTTAGTCTTTCCAAGATCTTTCATCTCAAACTCTTTTTTTAGAGTTTTTATAATTGTTGGAATCTCTTCAGGAGTCCCAATGATATTTAAATCATCAACGTACACAGCAATTATAATGAATCCAGATGCAGATTTCTTTATGAAAACACACGGGCAGATATCATCATTCTTGGATCCGTTTTTGGCCAAATACTCAGTAAGACGATTATACCACATTCGTCCAGATTGTTTCAGACCATATAAAGATCTTTGCAATTTGACTGAATATAACCCTTGCGAATATTCACTAGATGGTTTAGATATCTTTAGTCCTTCAGTGACTTTCATATAGATATCTCGATCTAATGAGTCGTATAAGTAGGCTGTTACCACATCCATTAAATGCATATGCAGTTTATGATATGCAGATAAACTGACCAAATAACGCAATG